>NC_143202.1:14110833-14460000 GCF_051530095.1 Phoenix dactylifera
GTCTGTCTGTCGGACTCGAATCTCAGAGTCCATAAAACGCTCTCTGACTTTTTCTTTGTGTACCGCTGGGAGTCGACTCGCGTTCCACTGGAGTCGACTCGAATCTCAGAGTCCATAAAACGCTCTCTGACTTTTTCTGTGTGTACCGCTGGGAGTCGACTCGCGTTCCACTGGAGTCGACTCGAATCTCAGACCTGAAAAACTGCTCTTCTGTCCTTCTGTCTGTTTTCAGTCGGAGTCGACTCGTACTGATCAGGAGTCGACTCGAGCTCGTGCCAGTGACCTTGATACGCTTGGAGTCGACTCGTGAAACTCGGGAGTCGACTCGTATCTCAGACATTGGTTCATGCAGACTTCTTAACTTATCCAAAATGCTATGAACCAAGTCTAGAGACACTTGGACAGGATTTTCACTGAAACACTCAATTGAATTCATTAGTAATCACAAGATATACTCAAATGCTTTGAGCTCATCAAAATCAAACGGGGTTTTAATCGATCACTCCACACCTTTCATGCTTTCCTAGACACCAATTAGATCAATTAATCTAATATGACTTGCTCATGTCGGTTCACTCTCGACTTGATTGAGGAGGTTTTAATTTAGGTCTCAATTGGGTTTGTTACATCACATGTAAACCTATCTACCCGGCTTTCATTCACATCACATGCAAACGGCACATTGCAGGCAGTTATAATCGCAGCAATAATTAAAGCTAAACTTTAAATAGGTGATGATCATGGATTCTAGTTAGGTCGTATTACAAGCACATGCACGTCAATCGATCAACTGGTCTTCAACTCTTGAATTGGTTCCAAGCCTCCTTGATTCGATCCTTGACCAACTCTTGATCCAATCGCCATCAACCGCTTAGACCCCTGTTCATCTCATGCCTTATCTTCAACTTGATCGTTGACGTACATCACATCACAGAAATACAACCAGATGTAAAATAAAAATAATAATAAATTACATCTTCTTTTAGGAGGCATGCAGGCCTCTCAAAACATCAAATAAGATGCATGCAAGCATCTGAAAAATTACATGACATCACAGCTCACATCGCAGGTCATTACATTTGATACCAAAAGGATTTGAATCCTATGATCATCACCATATGCAACAATTATAATTTTTAGATCTGAAAACTAACTGATTATATCATGACATAGGTTGCTGATCATGCTAATCATGATTCTAAACTTTGTAATCTCATTAACAATGCAATTAGAATCATCATTTTATCACATAAAAATCAGCATGCAAAAATCAGTACCCCTGAAAAATCTGCATGCAGAAATTTTCAGCATGCATGATCATTCAATTTTCAGATCTAATAAGCCTTTAGATAATTAATTCTTACCTTAATCTACGAAGCCTAGGCTCTGATACCACTGTTGGGAACCCGCCCATGCCGCTGATATTTCAAAAAAATTCAGATGGCAGCGGAATCGGCATGCGCGGGATCAACCGTTCATCGCATGAACGTTGTTCAAAAACCGTTCGTAGATAGATAAGGATTAAAAACTTTTAATCTAATTAGAAGATCAGATCTTCACCTTGTGCGGGTAGATGATCACCGCAAACTGAAGTTCGTGGTCTAGGATGAAGGTTTGCTTGAAGCCGTTCAAGTGTCCAGCCTCTACGGGTATCCACACGAAGCAGTGATCCGATCAAAGCTCTCTTGTCTTCTCGGGGTGCTAGCTCTCTTGCAAAGACTTCTTTTGATGGCTGATTTTCTCTCTTTCAATCAACCCTTGATTGTGCTTGAGAGGAGGAAGAAGAAGGATGAAGAAGAGGAAGAAGAAGAATCCCCACGCAGCCTTCTTTCTTTTCCCTGCGTTGGAAGGAAGAAGGGAGGAAGAGGATGCCGCCAACACCTTTGGCTTTTATCTTCCTTGCTTGCGGCTGAACCAAGAGGAGAGGAGAGGGAGGCATACGGCAAGGAGGAAGAGGACTTCTTCTATGCCCTAGGTGCCGCCCACAAGTCCCTTTTTATAGACATGTGGAGCTCCTAACATTTAGGAGTTCTTGATGTCTTTCCTAAGAGGGGGCGCCGTCTCTTCTCCCTTCTCCACGTGGAAAGGGGAGGGGCTTATCCCCTTCCTCATGGTAAACCCTAATCCATATTAGGTAGGGATTGGAATGCCCTAATGTGGTCAAGCCCTAATCCAATTAGGCTTAGCCCAAGGGTGAACCAATTTGGATCCAATCTAGGTAAGTCCTAATCTAATTAGAACTTAAATCAATTTTGACTCAATTAAACTCTTCAATCCTAATCTAATTAGGAGTCTTATTGATTCATTAGATTAATAATTAATTGTGACTTAAGAAACCTTAATCCAAATTAGGACATATATAATTTTAGTCCTAATCCAATTAGGACTCTATTTGAATCCGAAGTCCTAATCCGATTAGGACTCTAGGAATCCTACTCCAAGTAGGAATTCAATTTTGATTCAAAACTCCTAATCTCATTAGGATTGCAGGAATCCTATTCCAAGTAGGAATCCCAGTCCTACTCCAACTAGGATTCCCAGTCCTAATCCAATTAGGACTCTAGAAATCCTACTCGAAGTAGGACTCTTGTTTCAAGTCCAATTAATTAATTCCCTTTGTTCCTTCTTCAACTGAATATCAATCGAATTGATTACTTGTGATTCATAATCACTTTTCAACCATCAGATCGGTCAATACTTCTAGTGTTTGTGACCCCATAGGTTCTACTCTGACTGGTAGTGAGATATATTATGATCTCTATCATAATATCATTGAAAACTCCTTTCAATGGATTGGAACGATTCCAACTCTACTCTTTAGGGTTTATCGATCATCGAGATAATCCCTGTGAGTCCCACCATCCACCAGTGACACCTAGCAGTATGTAGTGGCTACCCAGTAGAATAGAATGATGAACCTCTAGGTGCAGTTATCGTGTGATACAGTCCTACTATCGTAGATCCCTACAGGACGGAGGTCATGGATAACTCGTCAAACCCCTTCGTCTGTCATATGTCAAGATTTATTTGACTTGAGTTCGATAGTGGAAAACTCTTTCTCCACTTTATATTACTACCCTGGCCAAGGTCTTAGAACTCAGTCTAACAAATCACATAGGATCACTCCTCTTCTATCAAGGTCGATAGATTCCATGTAAGTGCATACCCTACTCCTACAGTGAACTTACTGCAGCCAATCTACACTACAAGGACCCATATGACTAGAGACCATGTATACGTGTAGTCAAACTACAATAACCTCACTGTGAGTAGCTAAAGCACCGCAGGTCAAAGGACCAGTCATACTACTGCAACATCAAGCAAGTCACTGACGAGTGGATAGACATCCAAGTGACTTCTTATCTTGGTCACGCTCAGTACCCTTGTTCTCTAACAAGCACCTGCACTATCACTTCAGTGTCCCTACACTGTGGACTCAAGTCTCGTCCATCCAGAAGGAAAGTGATCTGTGCACTGATCGGATTGATCACCGTCCTCGTGATGATCCATTGATCAGGAGCATTTAGAAATTAATCACCAATGATACATGGCTCAAATTCTCAACTCTTGAGAATATGTATCATCATTTTATTAATTTCTTGGACGATTCATAGACACATAAATAATATGAATGAAAAGATGCCTTTTATTTATCCAATAATAAATAGTCAAGTACAAAATTATGTCCCTAGAATTAATAATGTGTCAGCCAGATTGGCTTCTAGGGCATACTTCTAGCAGTGAGAGGATGTTCTGTTCCAAAGCATGGATTTATCCGAGATGATGGAGTTAATTCCGAATGGGATGAGGATGCAGGGGATTCGGAGAAGAATGCGGACGTGGGAAGCATGGCAATCCGGAAAAAGCTAGGATTTGAGTTTATCCCATGGATCATGCAGTTCTATTCCAGAACAGGGGGAAAAAATGACATGGAAGATGAACACGGGCGTGAGGGATGATGTATGAATGGCTGGGAGATGAAGCTCGTGATGGCTCTATTTCGTGAAGCTTGGATGGAAGACGCGTACGGCTCGGGATGGCTGGGAGATTACAGGGACGTTGAAGTCACTCCGAAACACTGGGAGGACTCCTTCGGCTGGGAACAGGGGAGCTGGGATGCAGAATTGGTTCCTTGGGTCCAACTGGCACGCACACGGGATGAAGGCTGGAGTGTTCTTTGAACGCAGAAGGGAGGAATGATATGGAAATGGAGACGTGAGAGGATCTCGAAGGTTGGGATGGCTGGGAGCGCATGTGATGAGCGTGTGATTTCCTTTGGCTAGGAATATGTCCACGTGGGAAGAGGTTCACGTGGCTGGGAAGTTCGGGAGGAATCATGTAAAAGGTGGGATGCTGGGAGGAAATTGGACACAGTGGACGGCTATTCCGCTGAAGCAGGGGATAAGGATGCAAGGCTTGATTCGTGAGGGGAGAAGAGCATGCTTCATGGGATGACAAACTGATTCGTGAGGCACGGGATGAGTAGCCTGGGACTTGGGTAACGGCTGGGATCAGGGGGTGATGAAAATTGATCAGTTTGGGAGGAAACAGATGCACTCGGGAAGGCATGAAGAAGTAGAGGAGTTGGGATGAATGGCTGAATCAGAATCTGAGAGGATTTGATTCGCGGGGTGTAAGTGATTTGGGTTCAGAAATTATCTCAAATGAGTTCGACTCAACCTGCATACATTAGACTCAATCAGTAAATAATCAAATCAAACTCGAATTACCTTTAATAATTTATTAAAATGCAATGATGAAGGTAACGCATCTTTTATGGTTAAATTTACAAAATATATGAATTAAAATAATGATAAGTGCTATGAAAAAGAGGCTAATTTATGTATTATTTAGCACTTATCACACCTCCAAACCTGCATTTGCTAGTCCTCGAGCAAAATAAAAACTAACTCACTTTCGCAGGAATCGCGATTGCATTTACCATATGCAATAAGGCTTTAAACCCCTAGGTGGCCCTAGTGGACGAGTTTTGTCTCGTGAGGGTTTCCGGCGCAGATACCCACAAACTGCTATCGAAAGAATTTATCTAATTTCAAATGCATTAATGTCAAGAAGTTCAAAAGCACACAAAGTTTTAATTACTAAGTCAGCCCAAATCCTAGGTCAGTATGCAACTTAAGTTGAAGTCATTAAGTTTCTGTCAGAGAGTTGTAAGGCGTATTTATACTTGGGTGCTCGATGATATTTGGACCATACCCAAGCTAAGGTTTTAGATCCTCCAAAATACTGCTAAAGCTAGTAGTTTCCAAGAATTGGTCAGATAAGACCCAATCACTGATTTAAAATCATCCTATCTTGCAGGATTTTGAGAGTTGTGTATGTTTACTTTAATACCTCATAGGCTTTATCTATAATATTTCAGTTTACTCGAATTTTTACAATGACGGCTTTCACACTATCGTCTTGTTCAAGGTCAATATTATTTTCTCTTTTTCTTTTTCTCTTTTTTTAAAAAAATATACATATTTTTTATTTTTTTTATTTATAAATAAATTATGCACTTTTACTCTTGTAATGATTCCTCCGTGTAGCGAGCATTCAGTCAACAACTCCCACACCAGATGGCATAAGGTATTGGGCATCAAGACTCCCCTATGGACCTATGCTCGGGTTCATCATTGCAAGCCCGTTGATCTTTGGCAATAGGTAGCCTTTTTCGATGTACCTGACTAAATTCACTCTCTTTTTTTTATTATTATTTGAGATAAAAGTGAATTAGATAAGTATGATTCATCAGGACACAAGGTTGCTACCAGACTTAACAACATAATGTTGACCCAAACCCTTAGAAGTGGAGGCCATGCGTGTTGTGAAATTCCAAAGTAAAAATTATCTTACAACTCGCTAAAAGAACTTTTAATAAAAAGAACTCAAATTGTCTTACTCCTGACTAGTCATTGGGCCTTTTTAGATTTTATATACTTCGTGTGTTTATCATTTCAGCACTAAGGCATAGAAATTAGGTTTTTTTTATTTTTTTAATCAAAAATTTGAAAAACTTATTCACAAATCAAAAATTTGAAAAATTTCTTCAAAAATTCCAATCCAATACCCCCAACCTAGATCAGACATTGTCCTCAATTTTTTTTTAATAATATTATATTATTATTTTTATTATTATTATTTTATATTTTTTAGTTTGGACGAAGATATGATGCATATGAAGGATAGAAGCATTTTACCGGAGTTGCATCAGTAATATGAGGGATCCTGTTAAGACATTGAAAAATGCAATAAGAAAAAAAAAATGCAAAAATAACCTACAAAAATTGGGTTGCCTCCCAACAAGCACTAAGTTTAACGTCTTCAGCCAGACGCAGCGCATCCTTATCAAATCATACCGGGTTCATGCCAAGTTTTACAAGGAAGAAAATTTGTGGGAGACTGATTGTCGGGCAAGGAGTTGACTGCTTCTATGGCCTTGTCTATATCAAAGTCAAAATGGGCCAAACATATTTTCAGAGGGTCATCTGCCAAAATATTGTTGGAAATTGTATCCTAAATGTCAATCGTCAGCATGTTGATGATTAAATTTTGTAAATGAATTGACAAGTTAATAAATTGTTATTTTGCATTATTCATCATTTCATTGTATATCTTCAAATGAACTTTTATATGATGAAGTCCTTAGGACTTGTTTTATGATAAAGGAGGATTTATCTTCAAGTCCTTAAAACTGCTCGCGATCAAATGATATGCTGTTACTAGGACGACAGCATTATCGAGATTAGGTCGTTGTGTGACATATACGTTGGTTGTCCTCTTAACCAAGAAGTGTGGAGACACTGATATGTGACACAGATAAAGTGTAGGAGTACATTTCACTGAACGTGACCAATTCCGGAATGCTCTACTGTCAAGAGATGTTCCGAGTGGATATGGATATAAGTTTGGCCCTCTGACCTGAGACCGCAACCTGTGACTAGCAAGCAACTCACTGTACTTTGGTACCGGACTACCTGAATTTTTAATTCAGTGATGGAAGGTCACTGGGTGCAGTCAAGTGCTTGCGTAGTTAGTTGTGAATCAAGATGGAATTGACCCCTCCTGGAAACAGGAGATAATGTCTTGAGTTCAATTTAGCAAAACCTTGGCCAGGATAATCCTTGTGAGGAGTCACAGGATTTCTAAAGTTGAATCACATCATGGATGCACTTATTACAGAGTTGATAGAACTCTGAAGTCATCCTGGGATTTAGGAGTCATAGGGATAAATTATACGGTAACCATAGTCCAAGGGTTCTTGAATGATTGCTTTGCAATCATTCGGGCTATCCGGACGTCAGGTCCCACTGCTAGATGGTCATTTTGATTAGTACAAGAAGTTGTTCTTGTGCTACCGGCTTAGGTTCGAACCTATGGGGTCACACACATGGAAGTTTCTAGGCTAATCAAATGGCTGATTGATAATTAAGAATCATTCAGGGATAATTTGGCCAATTCGATTGACAAATTATCCTAAGCAAAAGTTGCATTAAAATAATTATTGAATTATTGGAGGGTTAATATGTAATTGGATTACTAATAAATTCAATTTGATTGAATTATTGGACTTTAATTAAGCCAAATTGAATTAGATTCAATTTGAGCTAAATTAGGGTTTGACCTAATTCGATCGGGTTCGATCTGAGCCGATTGGGCATAACCTAATTGATCGAACTTGACCCAATTGGATTGCGATTGACTCAAGTCAATTAAGAGTCCTTATTTTATGAGGATTAAGAATCCAAATAATCAGAATTTATTATGGAGAAGAATTCCTAAAATTTAGGATCATAGCTTTCTTTCTTGGAGAAGAAAGACACCTCATCCTTATCCCTAAAAGCAGTAGTGCCTATCCTCTTTATTTTTGGCCAATTTTTGGCATGAGGAAAGAGGAGGCGTGGGGATATTTTTCAGAAAAATATGGCACCTCAAATCTTCCTAAAAAGATAGGAATCAAATTCCTAATTTGTAGGAACTGCATGACGCATCAAGCAGGGTGGCGTGCAACTGAAGTTTCGGGTGCAATAACCCCCCCTAAGTTTTAGGGATTCTTGGCACAAGATTAAAGAGAAATTGTTCATCTCTTAGCTGCCGATTCACCAAAATTTTTTGAGAATTTTATCAGCCAAATTCGTCGGCCAAAAGAGGTGTGAGGCGTGGGGGGTCTTTTGGCTATAAAAGGACCCCTACACTTAGGGTTTGTTGAGATGGTCTTTAGAAAGGATTCTAAATTCTGAAAAAATTCTGAAAGCTAGCCACCTTCTCTCCTCCTTCTTCTTCTTCATCTTCATCCTTCATCGTCTCGAAGAAGAATTAAAAGTTGAGTGCTTCGAGGGAGAACAGTTCAGCCACTGCAGCATCTCTGCACGAGCTAACACTCCTGCAGTTGTAGATCTTCCTAGAGCTTCGCGTGGACTATCCATAGAGGCCGGACACGTGTGCGGATATACAAGGTGATCAAGGCATCATCAAAGTTCTCAAAGCAAATAGGTATGAGATCTGATCTCATTAAAAATTAAAATTAGAAATCAACTAGGTTGCTGAAATTCTGCATGACTACATGTTAGACATAGAATCATGCCTACTTGTTTAGGATAAATGTTTAAAGTTCTGGATTTATTTTTGTTGTAGAGATATGATGCATAGAAATTAGATTATTTCATTCATGCTTTCGCTATAAAATATTTAAAAATATATGCATGCGACCACCTGGGTTCCCAACAGTGGTATCAGAGTCAGGTTCAAAGTAGTTTAAACATTTATGCCTAAAACAAGTTTTCTAATCCTAGTAGTCAAGTAATCTGATTGGAATGATCACCAGGCCGTCCGGTCATAGGAGAAAGAAGGGTTCATAACCCTCTTCTGCCATTCAATGGGATCTCTTATGGCATGTAGGGGTGCCACTATGATTCAATCCTTGAAGATGAACCACAAAAAGATCATTAAAAGTAGTTTTAATCTTTGTAATTAAATCTAAAATCATGGATATGTTTAGTTCAGATTTAAAAGAGATTTATGATTGATTTAGTTGCTATTTTTACATGATTAATTAGATCTGAAAAATAGAATGCATGTGATGCATGAGATCTAGATAAATTCATGTTGATGTATATACGATATAAAGAACATGAATAAATCTGAAATCATAAACTTGTTTAGATTAGATCTAAATAAAATTTATAATTCATTTATTTTCTGATTTTGTATTATAAATTAAATATGAAAACAAATGTATATGATGTATGTTGTTTAAGTTAATTCATATGAGTTTTTATATGTGACATATGGACATAAATCATCTAAGATTTAAACATGAATTAAATTTAAATTTTAACATGATTAATTACAAATCTCAGATCTGAAAAATAAGTTTTAAGAACTGAAACTTTGTAGTTAGTATGTAATTAAGAATAATGCTATGATCTGAATTTTCATAAACTTACATTTAATTGGGAATTAAGTGATGATGAAAACCTAGATCTAGAATTGTGAACTCAATTCAATGACATTGCATAATTCATGGGGCATTTAGGTTAGCTCAAATCAAGTTCTTAAGATTGGGTTAGACCTAGGGTTAGAATCAAACATGGTCCAATTAGAGTTAATTGATCAAATCTAATTAAGTAGTAACTAGATTAGGTTAAGAAAACTCTAGGTCAAATATAGTAGTTGTAGATTGATCAATTCCATGTCTTTGATCGGACCAAGATGGAACTTGATTTAGGCTCCGTGGTTGAGCCCGAGTCATTAGGATGGTCAAAATCAAAATTGATTAATCAATCGGTGTCTAAGGCAAGTTTGGCAGACTCGACCGGTGGTTTTTAATTGGGAGCTACTCACACCGATGCGTCTTTGTCGAGTTAATGGCATATCCCTTCCACCGATCTCACTTACCTGGCCGATTTGGTCAATCATTTTTGATTGGATCATTTAATGATTCGAGTTAACCCATGCCTGTAAGAAAAATCAGTTTGACTGATTTAGGTGCCTCCTTAACCGGTTTGAATCCAATTCTTTATAATTTGACTTGGTGAAGTCAGTGGGAGAATTTTAGTTAACCGGATCTTCTTATCTATCCTAATTTAATCTTCTAAAATTATTAGGTCCTTAAAATAAAATAGTTATATGGATAAGTAGGTCATAGCCTCCCATTAAGTTAGATGATAATGAGTCCAATGTTTCGATAATCATTGGAGGTGCCGCACGCCTGGTGCTTATCGAGCATTGGAATTGTCATTTAATATATGATGAGTCGAGTGTACCTTCAATAGGTGATCAAGTGGGCTGAGCCACACTCGGATTTGGTCATCTATTAGTAGATTACATAGAACCCTATCATTTAATGGTTGGACCTAACCAGAATTTTTGGTGAAGGCGCCACACGCCTGCCAAAGAGACTGGGGCAAAAATTATCACTAGAATTTGTTTGGTGAAACAATTGGTTCAGAAGCTACCAATAGGTGCATATGGGTTGGCCGAGCTACACTCGGGCTCATATGCGATCTATTGGGTTCTAGAGCCCACTAAAGAGTTAAGTGTAATTTTTTTGAATTTGAGGTAGAGGCTACAAATTTATATAAAATAGTGGAAGGACCTTTAGACTAAAGTCCAAGTTTTTAGAGTATTATCAATTCTGATAGCCGATTTTCTTTTTATGCAGAAATGGCCACTAGTTTGTTACTTCGTTCATTGTTGGATAATGACAAGTTGACTGGATCCAATTTCAATAACTGGCTTAGAAAACTTAAGATTGTGCTAGAGCATGAACGTATCCTTTATGTGATAACGGATCCAGCACTTGAGCAGCCTGCTGCTAATGCATGGGGTACGATCAGAGAAACTTATCAGAAGTGGCTCAATGACCGTATCACTGTCCGATGCATTGTGCTTGCTGCAATGAGCGATGAGTTCAGTCGCCGATTCGAGAATGCCCAGTCTGAAGAAATTATTCAAGTGTTGAACAAATCTTTTGGTATTCCCGACGACGTTGAAAGGCACAAGACTAGTTGTGCTATTTTCAGCGCACGGATGAAGGATGGGGCATCGGTGACTGATCATGTATTATACATAATTGAGTTGATCGAGCGCCTGAGCACTCTTGATTTTTCCCTTCATGATCAATTGGGAAAGGATGCTATACTGAACTCTCTTCCTGGTTCGTATCGCCCCTTTCTCACCAATTTTCGTATGACGAAATCGGTAGTAAATTATCACCAATTGTTGGATTTACTACAAACTTTTGAGAATGATCACCAACTCTTAAAAGGGTCGGTGAATTTAGTGGGAGATTCGTCCAAGGGTCGTGGTCCCTTTAAGAAAGGGAAGAAGAAAAACAAAAATCAAAAGAAAAAATGCATCGTGCTGAGCAAAGTTAGACTAAGAAGAAAAAGGCTAGTCAGAGTAAGGCAGAGTGCTTCTACTGTAAGAAGCAAGGGCATTGAAAGAGGAACTGTCCTCAGTACATTATCTCTCTTAACCCGAACAGGCTAAAGAAAAAGACGCAATCAGTTGCAGATCATGGTACTTATATGATAACACCTTGTAATTTCTCAATATG
Source organism: Phoenix dactylifera (assembly GCF_051530095.1). Classification (NCBI taxonomy): domain Eukaryota; kingdom Viridiplantae; phylum Streptophyta; class Magnoliopsida; order Arecales; family Arecaceae; genus Phoenix; species Phoenix dactylifera. The sequence goes on from NC_143202.1 coordinate 14,122,397, forward strand.
TGATAATTCGACCTGGATATTGGATACCGGAAGTCCTTTTAATATTTGTAATTTGTTGCAGGGACTACAGGTCAGTGAGAGATTTGAAGAAAGCGAAATGTTCCTAAATGTTGGAGATGGAAGATCAGTTCTAGTTCTAGCTTTAGGGATTCTGAAACTTGTATTCAATGTTCGGAATTGTATCCTAAATGTCAATTGTCAACATATTGATGATTGAATTTTGTAAATGAATTGATAAATTAATAAAGTGTTATTTGGCATTATTTATCATTTCATGTTCAAATGAACTCTTATATGATGAAGTCCTTAGGATTTATTTTATGATAAAGGAGGATTTATCTTCAAGTCCTTAAAACTGTTCGCGATCAAATGATATGCTGTTACAAGGACGACAGTATTATCGAGATTAGGTCGTTATGTGACATATACATTGGTTGTCCTCTTAACCAAGGAGTGTGGAGACACTGATATGTCATACAGGTGAAGTGTAGGAGTACATTTCACTGAATGTGACCAATTCCGGAACGCTCTACTATCAAGAGATGTTTTGAGTGGATATGGGTATAAGTTTGGCCCTCTGACATGAAACCGCAACCTGTGACTAGTAAGCAACTCACTGTACTTTGGTACCGGACTACCTAAATTTCTAATTCAGTGACGGAAGGTCACTGGGTGCAGTCAAGTACTTGCATAGTTAGTTATGAGTCGAGAAGGAATTGACCCCTCCTGGAAACAGGAGATAATGTTTTGTGATTAATTTAGCAAAACCTTGGCCAGGATAATCCCAGTGAGGAGTCACAGGATATCTAAAGTTAATCACATAATGGATGTAGTAATTATGGGGTTGACAGTGAGCTCTAAGTCATCCTGGCATTAGGAGTCAAAGGGATTGAATTATACAGTAACCATAGTCCAGGATTCCAGAATATTTGCTTCGCATATATTCGGCCTATTCGGACGTCGGATACCATTGCTAGATGGTCACATCGATTAGTATAGGAAGATGTTCCTATACTACCGGCTTAGGTTCGAATCTATGAGGTCACACGCATAGAAGTTTTTAGGTTGATCAAATAGCTGATTGATGATTAAGAATCATTCAGGAATAATTTGGTCAATTCGATTGACAAATTATCGTAAGCAAAAGTTGCATTAAAATAATTATTGAATTATTGGAGGATTAATTAGCAATTAGATTGATAATGAACTCAATTTGATTGAGTAATTGGGCTTAGGTTGAGCCAAATTGAATAGGATTCAATTTGGGCTGCATCATGGTTTGATCTAGTTGGATTGGGTTCAACCCAAGTAGATTGAGCTTGACCAAATTAATGGAACTTGATCCAATTGAATTGGGCTTGATCCAAATAAATTAGAAGACCTTATTTGATTAGGATTATGAGTCTAAATAATCAGAATTGGATAAGAAGAAGAATCCCTAAATTTTAGGAACCCATCCTTATTTTCTTGGAGAAGAATATTTAGATGAATTTCCTAATTTGTAGGGATTGCATGGTGCATGAAATAGGGTGGTCTGCGGCTAAATTTTGGACGCATGAATTCCTATCTTTTAATTATCCAAAATGCACAAAATTTGGATATTTTTATCTTCTCTTAGCTTCCAAACCACCAGAATTTTTTGGGGATTTTATCAGCTAAATTAGTTGGCTAAATTAGGTGTGAGGCGTGGGGTGGTCTTTTGGCTATAAAAGACCCCCATGCCTTGGGTTCAAAATATACAATATTTAGAAGTTTCAAAAAATTTTAAAAAAATTCTCTGAGGGCCTCCATCCCTTCTTCTCCTTCTTCCTCACGTCCATCCTCCATATCCTTGAAGAACAATCAAAGGTTTGAGTGTTTAGATTGAGACAGCTTCAGCCATTGCAATGTTCCTGCGCGAGCTAGCACTCCCGCGGAAGACGATCTACCTAGGGCTTCACGTGTACTTCTCATACAGGCTATTCGTGTGTGTGGCTACGAAGTCAAGGATCAGATCCACAAGTTTCTTCTATCAGAAAAGGTATTAATCCCACATCAATATTTTATTTTGGAGTCAGGGTCTAGGTCTGATTTTTCGAGGTTTTATCCTCCTTTAGGGCTCCTCACGGAGTTATCTTCAGAATCCATTCGATGGATATTCGGAGATTAATCAGAATAGAGTGTTTACCTTTTAGATCTGATAGTTAATCATGCATGAAAGTTTTAGCATAATTGTTTAAACGATTCTGGCATAATCCTATATATTCTTAAGGTGTTGATTTCTAGATTTGATGTTGTAAGCATGCATGAATTAAATTGTTTGATTCGATTTTTTCGCTGCATTTTAAAACTTAAAAAGAACTACGTATGGCTTGATCCCCCTTATGAAGGGGTATGTAGGCAATCCGATCAGGTTCAGCCTTGATTTTTTTTTTAAAAAAAATTCAGCATGCTTAATACTGAAGAACCTAGGATTCACTTTCAGTGGTATCAGAGCCAGGTTCGTGTTTAAACTTTTATGTTTTATTTTTGTAATTAAATCTAAAATTATGAACATGTATAGATTAGATCTAAAGTATTTTTTATGATTGATTTAATTGCTGATTATGCATGATTAACTAGATCTAAAATTTTGGATGCATATGATGCATGTTTGTGTTAGGATTATTAACATGAACAAATCTGAAATCATAATATTGTTTAGATTAGATCTAAATAAATTTTATGATTCATATGATCTTTAATTTTAATGAACAAATCAGATCTGAAAATAAAAGTGAAAAAATAAATACATAAGATGTATGTTGTTTGAATTAATTCATGTTATTATGTATATGTGACGCATGAACATAAAACATAATGACTTAAACATGAATTAAATCTGATTACATGTGATTAATTATAAAACTCAGATCTGAAAATATGTTTTAAGAACTGAAAGATTGTAATTAATATGTAATTAAAAAGAAATATGCAATGATCAAAACTTTCATAAGTCTAAACTTAATTGAGAATTAAGTGTTATGAAATAGAATTGTAACTCAATTAATTGACATTGCATAATTCTTTGGGCATATGGGTTAGCTTGAATCAAGTTCCTAGGATTGGGTTAGACCTAAGGTTAGAATCATACATGGACAAATAGAATTAATTGATCAAATCTAATTAAGTAGTAACTAGATTAGGTCAAGAAAATTCTAGGTTATGAAATAGAATTGTAACTCAATTAATTGACATTGCATAATTCTTTGGGCATATGGGTTAGCTTGAATCAAGTTCATAGGATTGGGTTAGACCTAAGGTTAGAATCATACGGGGACAAATATAATTAATTGATCAAATCTAATTAAGTAGTAACTAGATTAGGTCAAAAAAATTCTAGGTCAGTTTACAATAGTTGTAGATGGATCAAGTCCATGTCTTTGATTAGACTAAGATGGAACTTGATTTAGGCTCAGAGGTGTAGCCCGAGTCATTTGAGTAATCAAATTGAAATTGATTAACTAGTCGGTGTCTAAGGTAAGTTTGGCAGTTTTGACCGGTGATTTTTAATTGGAAGCTACTCACACTGATTCTTCTTTGTTGAGTTAATGGCATATCCCTTCCACCGATCTCACTTAACTGGCTGACATGGTCAATCATATTTTGATTGGATCACTTAATGATTCGAGTTAGCCCATGCCTATAAGGAAAATCAGTTTGACTGATTTAGGTGCCTCCTTAACCGGTTTCAGTCTAATCTGATTTGGTGAAGTCAGTGGAAGAAATTAGACTAACTGGATCTTCTCATCTATCCTAATTATGAAATTCTCTAAAATTATTAGGTCCTTAAAATGAAATGGTTATGGTGATAACTAGATCATAGCCTCCCATTAAGTTGGATGATAATGGGTCCAATGTTTTGATAATTATTGGAGGCGCCACACGCCTGGTACTTATCAAGCATTAGAATTGTCATTCAATATATGATGAGTTAAGTGGACCTTTAATAGGCGATCAGGTGAGCCGAGCCACACTTGGGCTTGGTCGTCTATTAGTTGATTAGACTTAACCCTATCATTTAATGGTTGGACCTGACTAGGCTATTCGGTGGAGGCGCCACATGCCTGCCGAAGAACCTAAGGCAAAATTATCACTAGAAGTTGCTTGATGAAGCAATTGGTTAAGAACCTACCAATAGGTGCATATAGGTTGGCCGAGCCACACTCAGACTCATATGCGATCTATTGGGTTCTAGTGCCCACTAAAGAATTAAGAGTAATTTTTTGAATTGGAGGTAGAGGCTACCAATTTGTATAAAATAGTGGGAGTATCTTTAGACTAAAGTCCGAGTCTACTGTGTTTAGTCAATTCATATACTAATAGCCAAATTTTGTTTATGTAGAAATGGCCACAAGTTTGTCACTTCGCTCATTATTGGATAATGACAAGTTAACTGGTCCCAACTTCAATAATTGGTATAGAAAGCTGAAAACTCAGCATAGTCAGACCAAAAAGATTAAGGATGACCAAGGTCAAACAGAATGCTTCTATTGTAAGAAGCAGGGGCATTGGAAGAAAGATTGTCCTCAATACCTTGCCTCACTTGACCCAAATAGGCCAAGCAAGAGAAAAGGGCAATCAGTTGCTGATCAAGATATTTATATGATAACACCTTGTAATTTCTCTATATGTGATAATTCGATCTGGGTATTAGATACTGGAAGTTCGTTTAATATATACAATTCGTTGCAAGGACTTCAGATCAATGAGAGATTTCAAAACAGCGAGAGATTCCTGAATGTTGGAGATGAAAGATCTATTCCAGTTCTAGCTTTAGAAAATCTCAAACTTGTTTTCAATTCTCATATAGTTGTCTTGAGTGATTATCACTATTTTCCTACGTTCTTATTGAATGTAATTTTCATAGGCCTTTTGGCCATGAATGATTATAAAATTTCAATAAAGAAATGTTCTTGTGATATCATTATGAATGGTGTTACTGTAATGAAGGGACAATTGAGTAATGGGATTTACATATTATCACAGCATGTTAATATAATGTACTGTTAGATGTATGCCCTAGAAGCCAATCTGGCTGACACATTGTTAATTTTAGGGACATAATTTTGTACTTGACTATTTATTATTGAATAAATAAAAGGCATCTTTTTATTCATATTGTTTATGTGTCTATGAATTGTCCAAGAATTAATAAGATGATGATGATGATGCGTATTCTTAAGAGTTAAGATTTGAGCCATGCATCATTGATTAATTTCTGAATGCTCCTGATCAATGGATCATCACAAGGACGGTGATCGATCCGATCAGTGCACACATTGCTTTTCTTATGGATGGACGAGACTCGAGTCCACAGTGTGGCGATACTGAAGTAATAGTGTAGGTACTTGTTAAGAACAAGGGTACTGAGCGTGACCAAGACAATAAGTCACTTGGATGTCTATCTACTCGTCAGTAACTTGCTTGATGTTGCAGTAGTGTGACTGGTCCTTTGACCTGCGATGCTTCGGCTACTCACAGTGAGGTTATTGATGAGAGCACAAAAGTGCGATCTAAGTACCAATTAACTTAGCCTAATGCTAGCAAAATAATGATAAATAATAGGTGTTAACATTTACATGATTAAATATTTTATCCTTAGCACTTATTATAATTTTTATCATTATATAAATTCATCTCTTCCCAGCTGCAGAACAGAGCCCAGATTCAGCCGTTCGCAAGCACCTTAGCATCCTTGCCGCATCCGTGAGCCGCACCAACCCTCTCAAGACCCGTCCGCGTCTTACGATCTGTGATCGAATCATGCCGCGATCAGCCTTTCTCCCAGCTCCAACGATGAAGCCCAGCCATTCAGCATCCCATGAAACATCTCCCAGCCATGTTTGCCTCTTCCCTTGTTTCTTCCCAAAATAGAGCATACGAATCTCAGCGTCCGCGTGCAGCCATCATCTGCGAGCATCTCCGCATGCCATCCAGATCCTCACGAGTCCATGCGTGCATCCCAGTCTTCCGCGTCCACGCTCCTTCCGGCCGTCCGTGTGTAAAATCCACCGCGATCCAGCCTCTCCCAGACATCACGCGTCCGTGATCTCAGCGTACGCGTCCCAGCTCTTCCGTCTTCCTCGCAGTCCATGCATCCCAGCTCCTCTCGAATCTCCAACAATCCAGGTTCTCCCAGTTCACAGCGCGTCCCAGCATGCCACGTTCGTCCGAGTCCGCATCCCAGCTCCAAACCTCCTTCCGTTCGCGATCAGATCTCGTCCGCGTTCACAGCACATCCCGCGAGCCTCTTCCGCGTCTCAGTCCCCAGCAAAGATCCAGCTTCATCCACGCGTTTACAACACGTATCAGCTGCGATCCAGCCATCCGTGATCAACCTCCCAGCTCTCGGAATCCCACGATCTTCAGCTTTCCCTAGATCCCGCAAGCATCCTCTTCCGCGTCCGATCCTTCCGGGATACTCGACATCTCCACGTATTCCGGAGGATCAGGGACTCATCACAGCTTATAGGAGGGCTCCCTCGGCTGAAAGAAGGATCATCCCTCATTCGGTGAAACAGAGCCTCAGTCCCCATTTAAAGAAGAAACAGAGGCGAGTCCTGTTATTCAAAGAAAAGAAAGAAGAAAGGGAAACAGAGCATGCTCTGTTTCCAAAAAGAATAGAAAAAAAAAGAAAAAAAAAAAGGGGGAGTTTTCTTTTATGATTATGGAGGGCTGATTTCTTAGGGAGGGCGATGGAGGAACCTTTGATGTATTGCTCTTTGAAGTAAACTCTAAACTTTTGCCTTGAATGAATTATATTTACTGATATGTTTTTGATCCATGCATAGTTATTTCGTAGATAGCTCTTCAATGGATTATGATTATTGATGTATGGATTGTTTTAGTATTTGATTCGTCGTAGACGTAGAAAGCACGACGAATGCTTAGAAATTGAGTTCATATGTTCATGAAACATATACCATGATTAGATCTATCTTACCATTCATTTTTAATCAAGAACCATAGAGTTTATTTCTTGGATGCAATATCATCAAGGGGGATTCCAGATCCCTACCATCTTTATTTTATTGAACTTTGTTTATTGCTATATTGTTCTCCGATTTTAATTTCTGAAAATCAAAACATCATCCTAATCCACATATTTATTCAACTGAAAATTACATCTAAAAATTATGCTAATAATCTATAGATCGTTCCCTGAGGATTCGACCTCGGACTCCCGAGATTTTACTACTTGGACGATTCTCCTGTACTTGGGAGAACAATTTTATTTTTGCATCAAGTTTTTGGCGCCGTTGCCGGAGAACGGCTGATTTATTAGTATAATTTTAGATTTAATTAGTACTTTAGTAGTTAGTCTTTTTCTTTCGAAAAACAAAAAAAATCTTTACTGCTGTTTTTTTTATTCCCTGCACAGTTTGCATCAAACTCTTATATCAAAGTAATTAACCGTCTGATTGAACTCAAATTTGGTCGTCTGATTCTGAAACTTTTAAGACCATTATATTAATACGAAACCTTGCTACTTTCTGTTTTAAATTTTCTGCACTTAATTGTTTTAGAATCAGAATTTTATTGTTATCATATCTCATTAACCCTTGTTGCTAATTGAAAATTTTAATTTAAAAAAAAAAACTTTAAGAAAAGATCAAGGGTGATTATTCAAAAAAAAATTTTAAAAAAAAGAGAGGAAAAATCTAAAATTTCAAATTTCAAATTTCAGAATTTAAATTTCAAACTTCAACTCAAAAAATTAAAAAAAAAATAAATAATTTGCTTGATCACCTATTCAATGAAATTTAATGTCATGTCATAAAACATTAAAAAAAAAATCTCTTTATTGTTGCATATAGTATAAGGCATCAACATAAAATACTCTAAGGGCTAAACCCATTTAAAAAGAAAAGGTCGGGATTTCATCACTCGTCCTTAGCCCAAAAATCACCCCATTGCATAAATATCCTAAGCTTAACTAAAATCAACTAGACGTTGGCCCCTAAGGACATTCGAGCTCAATAGGACGAAGACCACCGAAAGTTGCACCAATTTCGCTCTGTGGCTTAGTTGATGTCTAGGCAAGCTTTGTCCCTATAAGGGAGACAGTTCATCTGTTCGAGGCAAGTGGGTTTTAAGTGGGATCTTTGCGAATGCATCGTGACCCCTTCACTTACCTGGGAGCTTACCTGGTCAACTCGGTTCATTAGACCGGATTGGAGGCTTAGGTGCCCTCTTCAAACCAGTTAGGAGCTGTCTAGAAATTTAAGAAAAACATTAGAAATTGAGGTGTAATGTTTAGTTGCATGTTTGATTGTGAATAGATTTTTATTTTAGGGTGTAGTTTTAGGGTATCTTTAGTTGGTACTTATATTTATATTTATTTTTATAAAAAAAATAAATTTTTTTTTAAAATTTTGTATGCTAGGTTGGAATAGGGACGACACCGGTCGATTAAGTCGTACAACTTTAGATCATCCCTTAGGACACATCCTTGAAATTCCTTCGCAGTATCTCACACCTTGTGAGATGGCAAATTTTCCTGATGATGTAGGAAGTCACCATGGTGATGAAGGTAGACCCCCAGTTATGACACTTCGACAATACTTACATCCCACTAGGACTAGTCAACCTTCATGCATGATTATTCCTGAAAATGTAGGACACTTTGAAATCAAACCAGGAGTAATTCAATTGCTGCCCAAGTATCATGGGATGGAATCCGAGAACCCTTATCTTCATCTTAAGGATTTTGAGGAAATTAGCATCACATTTAGAGTGCCAAATGTATCGGAAGACGTCCTTAAATTGACCTTGTTTCCTTTTTCCTTAAAGGACAAAGCCAAAACATGGCTGAACTCCTTGAGACCTAGATCGCTAGGAACATGGCATGACATGCAAAGAGAATTCTTGAAAAAATTCTTTCCCGCATAAAGGACTAACTTTTTGAAAGGCACATTAGTAATTTCCAACAAAAAGACCATGAAACATTTTATGAATGCTGGGAGAGATTTAAAGATTTGCTTCTCTCTTGTCCTCATCATGGGTTTGAAACATGGAGAACCATTAGTTTCTTTTACGAAGGGTTGTCTCCACAGTTAAAATAATTTATAGAGACTATGTGCAATGGTCTATTTCTGGAAAAGCAACCCGATGAGGCATGGAACTATTTAGACTCTCTCGCAGAGACTGCACAATTATGTGATACAGGGGATAGAGTGAATAAACCTTTGCCTAAGCCTACTAGCATTCCACACGGGGGCCTTTACAACCTTAGTACTCAGGATGATATTCAGGCTAAAATGGCAGCCCTTACTAGAAAGGTAGAGGAAATTGAACTTAGAAGGATTGAACCCGTCAAGATCGTAGAACATAACAGCGAGTGTTGTAGGATTTGCGAGATGCCTGGCCATCTCATCACTGATTGCCCCACAATACCCGCATTCAAGGAAGTCTTGCACGATTAGGCCAATGTTATGAATACCTATCAAAAATCTTTCAATAATCCTTTTTCGGGTACTTACAACCCTGGATGGAAGAACTGAAAGTTATTCCTAGGTTCTTCGGTGTTTAGCATGCTGAATTTTTTTTTTTTTTCGAAAACCATGGCTGAACCTGATCGGGTTGCCTACGTACCCCTTCATAAGGGGGATCAAGCCATACGTAGTTCTTTTTAAGTTTTAAAACGCAGCGGAAAAACCGAATCAAAAAATTTAATTCATGCATGCTTACAAGATCAAATCTAGAAATCAGCACCTTAAGAACATATAGGATTATGCCGGAATCGTTTAAACAATTATGCTAAAACTTTTATGCATGATTAACTATCAGATCTGAAACTTAAGAACTCTATTCCAATTAATCTCCGAATATCCATCGAATGGATTCTGGAGATATCTCCGTGAGGAGCCCCAAAAGAGGGTAAAACCTCGGAGAATTGGACCTAGACCTTGACACCATAATAAATGATTAATGCTAGATTAATACCTTTTATGATGGATAAAAGTTGTGAATCTGATTCTTGACTTCGCAGCCACGCACATGAATGGCCTCTACGAGAAGTACACGCGAAGTCCTGAAGGATCTTCTTCCGCAACAGTGCTAGCAGCTGCAGAACACTTGAAAGCTGAAATCTGCCCGCCGGGATTCAATCAACTCTTGATCAATCGTCTTGAAGCAGATAGAGATGAGGTTTGTAAGGGAAGTAGAGGACTCAGATCTGATCTTGAATCTTCTAGATATTCACCCTGAAAACCCTATCTAAAATGGAGAAGAAGAGGAGGAGGAGGCGGGTGAGGAAGAAGGCTGCAATGGATGTGTTTTTGGTGCCCATGTTTGACCCCTTTTAATGGCCTCCGAATTTTCATTCAAAATTCGAAATTTATTTTCAGAAAACCTCTTTTAGTTGGCACATGCAAAGGAATAGGAACAACCCAAATCAGATCTCAACCAAATCTGATTTAAATTCAAATTTTAAACACATGTGCAAGAGGGAAGAAATTTGAAATCCATGCGGCAAGGTAAAACACTTCATAATTTCGAAATCACCTCTTGAAATTCGAATTTAATCCATTCAAAGACTCATACGCCACCTTGGCTGATGGTTTGAGTGATTAAAATCATTTAACACATTGCTTAATGTTTGAATTTAAATTCAAATAACAAATAATGTCGCCATGTGTCAAGCAATGGGTCCATGTGCCATGCAATAATTTTGGTTTATTTAAAATTCATGAAATCCAATTCCATGTCACCAATAATTGCCACATCATCTGAGCCTAATCCCCTTGGGTTGCACCTAATCAAATTTGGTCAAACCCGAATAAAAATAAAGCAATTTGGTTGAACCCAAACTAATCAGGTCAGACCCTGATTGAGCTCAAATTGAATCCAATTCAATTTTGGCTCATGCAAACTCAATCAAATTGAATTAATTACTTTGTGTTGGACCTAATCCAATTAGGTCAATCCCCAATTAAGAACAAATTAATTTAAAATTAATTTGATCAGCTTAAGTCCTTTTTGGTTCTAACCTAATCCAATCAGGTCAAAATCCTGATTGAGCCCAAACTTGAATCCAATTCAATTTGGCTCATCCTTAGCACAATTACTCAATCAAATTGAGTTTATTAGTAATTTAATTTCTAATTAATCCTTCATTAATTACTTTAATTATTTTATAAGATAATTTGCCAATCAAATTGACCAAATTACCCCTGAATGATTCTTAATCATTCATCAGCTTTCTTGATCAATCAGGAATCTTCTATGCGTGTGACCTCATAGGTTCGAACCTAAGCCGGTAGTATAGGAACAATTTTCTACACTAATCGATGTGACCATCTAGCAATGGTACCCGATGTCCGGATAGGTCGAATATATGCGAAGCAAATATTCTGGAACCCTGAACTATGGTTACTGTATAATTCAATCCCTTTGACTCCTAATACCAGGATGACTTAGAGCTCACTGTCAATGCTATAATTAGTACATCCATTATGTGATTAACTTTAGATATCCCGTGACTCCTCACTAGGATTACCCTGGCCAAGGTTTTGCTAAATTAATCACAAGACATTATCTCCTGTTTTCAGGAGGGGTCAATTCCATCTTGACTCACAACTGACTACGCAAGTACTTGACTGCACCCAGTGACCTTCCGTCACTGAATTAGAAATTCAGGTAGTCCGGTACCAAAGTACAGTGAGTTGCTTGCTAGTCACAGGTTGCGGTCTCAGGTCAGAGGGCCAAACTTATACCCATATCCACTCGGAACATCTCTCGACAGTAGTGCATTCCGGAATTGGTCACGTTCAGTGAAATGTACTCCTACACTTCACCTATGTGGCATACCAGTGTCTCCACACTCCTTGGTTAAGAGGACAACCAACGTATATGTCACACAACGACCTAATCTCGATAACGCTGTCGTCCTAGTAACAACATATCATTTGGTCGCGAACAAGTTTAAGGACTCAAAGATAAATCCTCCTTTATCATAACATAAGTCCTAAGGACTTCATCATATAAGAGTTCATTTGAAGATGAAATGATGAATAATGCCAAATAACACTTTATTAATTTGTCAATTCATTTACAAAATTCAATCATCAATATGCTGACGATTGACATTTTGGATACAAATCCCAACAACTCCCACTTAGCCTAATGCCAATCGGCACAGTATCTAATACCCATCTTCGACTTGTGTTCGTCGAACTCTTTGATGCCGAGGACTTTGGTAAATGGGTCAGCCAGATTTTCTTTTGTGTCAATCTTCTGAAGATCTATATCACCTCGATCGATGATCTCTCGAACCAGGTGGTAGCGACGTAGAATTTGCTTGGTCCGCTGATGTGCTTTAGGTTCCCTTGCTTGAGCTATGGCCCCAGTATTGTCACAAAATACAGGCACTGGACCATCAATGGAGGGTGTCACTCCAAGCTCGGTGATGAACTTCCGCAACCATACAGCTTTCTTGGCGGCATCAGATGCTGCGATATATTCTGCTTCACATGTAGAATCTGCCACTGTATGCTGCTTGAAACTCTTCAAGCAGATAGCCCCACCCTTAAGAGTGAAGATATATCCTGACACGCTCTTGCTATCATCTTGATCTGACTGAAAACTTGAATCAGTATATCCCTCAAGTTTTAAGTCAAAATCACTATAGACAAGCCACTGATCTTTAGTATTTCTCAAATACTTAAGGATGGTTTTTACAACCTTCCAGTGGTTGCTACCTAGATCAGACTGGTATCTGCTCACTACTCCTAGTGAGTATGCCACGTCTGGTCTAGTACATATCATGGCATACATTATAGATCCCACTGCCGAAGCATATGGAATTTTATCCATACTCTCTCTTTCTTGAGGGGTTGTCGGACAATCTCTTTTAGAGAGGTTAATTCCATGGCCCATCGGAAGATAGCCTTTCTTGGAATTAATCATACTGAACCTCTTCAGTATAGTATCAATGTATGTGGATTGGGATAATCCAAGCAATCTTCTAGATCTATCTTTATAGATCTTCATCCCTAGGATGTAAGATGCTTCTCCCAAATCCTTCATAGCAAATTGAGATGATAGCCAAACCTTTATTCCTTGTAATGCAGGAATGTCATTCCCGATTAAAAGAATGTCATCCACATACAAAATAAGGAATATAATAACTGAACCATTTGCCCATTTATAAATGCAAGGTTCCTCTACATTCTTAATGAAGCCATATGTTTTGATTACCTTATCAAAACGTATATTCCAACTCCGTGAAGCTTGCTTTAATCCATAAATGGATTTTTAAAGCTTGCACACTTTAGACTCATCTGCAGATGTAAAACCTTCAGGTTGTATCATATACACTTCCTCTTCTAAATCTCCATTTAGAAATGCGGTCTTTACATCCATTTGCCAGATTTCATAGTCTAAATGTGCTGCTATCGCAAGCACAATCCGAATGGACTTGAGCATTGCCACAGGAGAAAACGTCTCGTCATAGTCAATACCATAACGTTGACGATAACCCTTGGCAACCAAACGGGCTTTATAGGTCTCTACCTTTCCGTCTGCGCCCCGTTTCCTTTTGAATATCCACTTACACCCTATGGATTTAATTCCTTCGGGTGGGTCAACTAATGTCCAAACATCATTGACCTTCATGGATTCCATTTCGGATTGCATGGCTCCAAGCCATTTATCAGAGTCATACCTCTGCATTGCATCCATGTATGTGATCGGATCCTCATCGTTTTCATCAAGTTCGATAGGATCCCCATCTCGGACCAAGAAACCGTAGTATCTGTCCGGCTGACGTGGTACTCTACCCGATCGCCTTAATGGTGCATCTAATATGGGTTCTGGATCTGATCTAATCAAATCCGACTCAACTGGTTCAGTAGATGGTGTCGGATCTTCTACATGTTGAACTTCTCTAAGCTCAACATTAGAGCTATTTGTTCCTTCACCAAGAAATTCCTTTTCTAAGAAAATTGCTCTATTGCTTACGAACAACTTTTGTTCTTCAGCAAAGTAGAAGTAATATCCTTTAGTTTCTTTAGGGTAACCAACAAAGAAACATTTGTCAGACTTGGGTTCAAGTTTGTCTGTCTTCAAACGTTTGACGTACGCCGGACACCCCCAAATCCTAAGGTGAGAGAGCATCGGCTTACGTCTAGTCCACATCTCATGTGGTGTTTTATTTACAGACTTACTTGAAACCTTATTTAGAATATAGCAGGCTGACTCAAGAGCATATCCCCAAAAGGATATGGGCAGATTAGCAAACCCCATCATGGATCGAACCATGTCTAACAGAGTTCGATTTCTCCTTTCTGACACACCATTATATTGTGGTGTACCAGGAGGAGTCCATTGGGAGAGAATCCCATTTTCTCCTAGATATGTCAAAAATTCACTGGAGAGGTATTCACCTCCTCGATCTGATCGAAGAGTTTTAATACTCTTTCCAGTTTGTTTTTCTACTTCATTACGATATAATTTGAACATTTCAAATGATTCAGATTTATGTCTCATTAAATAGACATAACCATACCTAGAAAGGTCGTCTGTAAACGTAATGAAATATGAATACCCACCTCTAGCATCTGTGCTCATTGGCCCACATACATCAGAATGTACAAGGGTCAATAAATCACTGGCTCGTTCACCTTTTTCGGTAAAAGGTGATTTGGTCATTTTACCAAGAAGACATGATTCACAGGTTGTCAATAATTCATAATCATTAACATCAAGGATTCCCTCTTTACTTAACCTGTTCATCCTGTTCTTGTTAATATGACCTAACCTATGATGCCAAAGGTAGACATCCGTGACATTATCTATTCTAGGGCGCTTATTGGATTTATACATTACATGAACAGGTTGTGACAAAATGTAAATGCCATTACTCAGAATTTCATTCATTACAACAACACCATTGCAAATGACATTGCAATAATCCTTTTTTATTGATATTTTATAACCATTTTTGGCCAAAAGGCCTACAGAAATGATATTCAATAGAAAACTTGGACAATAGTGACAATCACTAAAGACATTTACATGAGAGCTGAATTTAAGTTTAAGAATTCCTAAAGCTAGAACTGGAACTGGTCTTCCATCTCCAACATTCAGGAACCTTTCTCCTTCTTCAAATCTCTTACTGACTTGTAGCCCCTGCAACGAATTGCAAATATTAAAAGGACTACCGGTATCCAATACCCAGGTCGAATTATCACAAATAGAGAAATTGCAAGGTGTTATCATATAAGTACCTTGATTGGCAACTGATTGCCCACTTTTCTTAGGCCGGTTCGGATCGAGGGATGCAATGTAAAGAGGACAGTTCCTCTTCCAATGTCTTTGCTTCTTGCAGAAGAAGCACTCCGCCTTGCTCTGATCAGCCTTTTTATTCTTTTTCTGACTAGGCTGAGCATGGTGCACCTGTTTTTTTTGGATTTTATTTTTCTTTTTTCCTTTCTTAAAGGAGCGACCCTTGGATGAACCTCCCACTAAATTCACCGTCTTCTTAAGAAGTTGGTGATCATTCTCAAACGTCTGTAGTAACCCCAACAATTGGTGATAATTCACTACAGGTTTCGTCATACGAAAATGAGTGAGAAAAGGACGGTATGATCCAGGCAATGAGTTTAGTATGGCATCCTTCCCCAATTGATCATGAAGGGGAAAGCCAAGAGAGCTTAGACGCTCGATCAACTCAATCATGTACAGTACATGATCAGTTACCGAGGTCCCATCTTTCATTCGGGCGCTGAAGATGGCACAACTAGTTTTGTGCCTCTCAACGTCGTCAGGAACGCCGAATGATTCATTCAACACTTGAATGATATCTTTCGGCTGCGTATTCTCAAAACGCCTACTAAACTCATCACTCATTGCTGCCAACATGATGCATCGAACAGTGATCCGGTCACTGAGCCACTTCTGATAAGTGTCTCTGGCCGATCTTGATGCATTAGCAGCGGGCTGCTCAGGTGCTTGATCCGTTATCACATAAAGGATCCTCTCATGCTCTAGCACTATTTTCAGTTTCCTATGCCAATTATTGAAATTTGGACCAGTCAACTTGTCATTGTCCAACAATGAGCGAAGTGACAAATTAGTAGCCATTTCTGCATAAAAAGAAAATTTGGCTATTAGTATATGAATTGACTAAACTCAATAGACTTGGACTTTAGTCTAAAGGTATTCCCACTATTTTATACAAATTGGTAGCCTCTACCTCTAATTTGAAAAATTACTCCTAATTCTTTAGTGGGCACTAGAACCCAATAGATCACATATAGGCCCGAGTGTGGCTCGGCCAACCCATATGCACCTATTGGTAGGTTCTTAACCAATTGCTTCACCAAGCAACTTCTAATGATGATTTTGCCCTAGGTTTTCCGGCAGGCGTGTGGCGCCTCCACCGAATACCCTAGTCAGGTCCAACCATTAAATGATAGGGTTAAGTCTAATCAACTAATAGACGACCAAGTCCGAGTGTGGCTCGGCTCACCTGACCGCCTATTGAAGGTACACTTAACTCATCATATATTGAATGACAATTCCAATGCTTGATAAGTACCAGGCGTGTGGCGCCTCCAATAATTATCAAAACATTGGATCCATTATCACCCAACTTAATGGGAGGCTATGACCTAGTTATCTCCATAACCATTTCATTTTAAGGACCTAATAATTTTAGAGGATTTCATAATTAGGATAGATGAGAAGATCCGGTTAGTCCAATTTCTCCCACTGACTTCACCAAATCAGATTAGACTCAAACCGGTTAAGGAGACACCTAAATCAGTCATACTGATTTTCCTTAAGGCATGGGCTAACTCGAATCATTAAGTGATCCAATCAAAATGTGATTGACCATGTCGGCCAGGTAAGTGAGATCGGTGGAAGGGATATGCCATTAACTCGACAAAGACGAATCAGTGCGAGTAGCTCCTAATTAAAAACCACCGGTCAAAACTGCCAAACTTACCTTAGACACCGACTGGTTAATCAATTTCGATTTGATTACTCAAATGACTCGGGCTACACCTCTGAGCCTAAATCAAGTTCCATCTTGGTCTAATCAAAGACATGGAATTGATCAATCTACAACTATTGTATTTAACCTAGAGTTTCCTTGACCTAATCTAGTTACTACTTAATTAGATTTGATCAATTAACTCTAATTAGACCATGTTTGATTCTAACCTTAGGTCTAACCCAATCCTAAGAACTTGATTCAAGCTAACCCATATGCCCAAAGAATTATGCAATGTCAATTAATTGAGTTACAATTCTATTTCATAACACTTAATTCTCAATTAAGTTTAGACTTATGAAAGTTTTGATCATTGCATATTTCTTTTTAATTACATATTAATTACAATCTTTCAGTTCTTAAAACATATTTTCAGATCTGAGTTTTTGTAATTAATCACATGTAATCAGATTTAATTCATGTTTAAGTCATTATGTTTTATGTTCATGCATCACATATACATAACAACATGAATTAATACAAACAACATACATCTTATGTATTTATTTTTTCACTTTTATTTTCAGATCTAATTTGTTCATTAAAATCAGAGATCATATGAATCATAAACTTTATTTAGATCTAATCTAAACAATATTATGATTTCAGATTTATTCATGTTACTAATCCTAACACAAACATGCATCATATGCATCCAAAATTTCAGATCTACTTAATCATGCATAATCAGTAATTAAATCAATCATAAAAAGCACTTTAGATCTAATCTAAATATGTTAATAATTTCAGATTTAATTGCAAGAATTAAAACATAAAAGTTTAAACATAAACCTGGCTCTGATAACACTGAAAGTTATTCCTAGGTTCTTCGGTGTTTAGCATGCTGAATTTTTTTTTTTTCGAAAACCATGGCTGAACCTGATCGGGTTGCCTACGTACCCCTTTATAAGGGGGATCAAGCCATACATAGTTCTTTTTAAGTTTTAAAACGCAGCGGAAAAACCGAATCAAACAATTTAATTCATGCATGCTTACAAGATCAAATCTAGAAATCAGCACCTTAAGAACATATAGGATTATGCCGGAATCGTTTAAACAATTATGCTAAAACTTTTATGCATGATTAACTATCAGATCTGAAACTTAAGAACTCTATTCCAATTAATCTCCGAATATCCATCGAATGGATTCTGGAGATATCTCCGTGAGGAGCCCCAAAAGAGAGTAAAACCTCGGAAAATTGGACCTAGACCTTGACACCATAATAAATGATTAATGCTAGATTAATACCTTTTATGATGGATGAAAGTTGTGAATCTGATTCTTGACTTCGCAGCCACACACACGAATGGCCTCTACGAGAAGTACAAGCGAAGTCCTGAAGGATCTTCTTCCGCAACAGTGCTAGCAGCTGCAGAACACTTGAAAGCTGAAATCTGCCCGCCGGGATTCAATCAACTCTTGATCAATCGTCTTGAAGCAGATAGAGATGAGGTTTGTAAGAAAAGTAGAGGACTCAGATCTGATCTTGAATCTTCTAGATATTCACCCTGAAAACCCTATCTAAAATGGAGAAGAAGAGGAGGAGGAGGCGGGTGAGGAAGAAGGCTGCAATGGATGTGTTTTTGGTGCCCATGTTTGACCCCTTTTAATGGCCTCCGAATTTTCATTCAAAATTCGAAATTTATTTTCAGAAAACCTCTTTTAGTTGGCACATGCAAAGGAATAGGAACAACCCAAATCAGATCTCAACCAAATCTGATTTAAATTCAAATTTTAAACACATGTGCAAGAGGGAAGGAATTTGAAATCCATGCGGCAAGGTAAAACACTTCATAATTTCGAAATCACCTATTGAAATTCGAATTTAATCCATTCAAAAACTCATACGCCACCTTGGCTGATGGTTTGAGTGATTAAAATCATTTAACACATTGCTTAATGTTTGAATTTAAATTCAAATAACAAACAATGTCGCCATGTGTCAAGCAATAGGTCCATGTGCCATGCAATAATTTTGGTTTATTTAAAATTCATGAAATCCAATTCCATGTCACCAATAATTGCCACATCATCTGAGCCTAATCCTCTTGGGTTGCACCTAATCAAATTTGGTCAAACCCGAATTAAAATAAAGGAATTTGGTTGAACCCAATCTAATCAGGTCAGACCCTGATTGAGCTCAAATTGAATCCAATTCAATTTTGGCTCATGCAAACTCAATCAAATTGAATTAATTACTTTGTGTTGGACCTAATCCAATTAGGTCAATCCCCAATTAAGAACAAATTAATTTAAAATTAATTTGATCAGCTTAAGTCCTTGTTGGTTCTAACCTAATCCAATCAGGTCAAAATCCTGATTGAGCCCAAACTTGAATCCAATTCAATTTGGCTCATCCTTAGCACAATTACTCAATCAAATTGAGTTTATTAGTAATTTAATTACTAATTAATCCTTCATTAATTACTTTAATTATTTTATAAGATAATTTGCCAATCAAATTGACCAAATTATCCCTGAATGATTCTTAATCATTCATCAGCTTTCTTGATCAATCAAGAATCTTCTATAAGTGTGACCTCATAGGTTCGAACCTAAGCCGGTAGTATAGGAACAATTTTCTACACTAATCGATGTGACCATCTAGCAATGGTACCCGACGTCCGAATAGGTCGAATATATTCGAAGCAAATATTCTGGAACCCTGAACTATGGTTACTGTATAATTCAATCCCTTTGACTCCTAATGCCAGGATGACTTAGAGCTCACTGTCAATGCTATAATTAGTACATCCATTATGTGATTAACTTTAGATATCCCGTGACTCCTCACTGGGATTACCCTGGCCAAGGTTTTGCTAAATTAATCACAAGACATTATCTCCTGTTTTCAGGAGGGGTCAATTCCATCTTGACTCACAACTGACTACGCAAGTATTTGACTGCACCTAGTGACCTTCCGTCACTGAATTAGAAATTCAGGTAGTCCGGTACCAAAATACAGTGAGTTGCTTGCTAGTCACAAGTTGCGGTCTCAGGTCAGAGGGCCAAACTTATACCCATATCCACTCGGAACATCTTTCGACAGTAGTGCGTTCCGGAATTGGTCACGTTCAGTGAAATATACTCCTACACTTCACCTGTGTGGCATACCAGTGTCTCCACACTCCTTGGTTAAGAGGACAACCAACGTATATGTCACACAACGACCTAATCTTGATAACGCTGTCGTCCTAGTAACAACATATCATTAGGTCGCGAACAAGTTTAAGGACTCAAAGATAAATCCTCCTTTATCATAACATAAGTCCTAAGGACTTCATCATATAAGAGTTCATTTGAAGATGAAATGATGAATAATGCCAAATAACACTTTATTAATTTGTCAATTCATTTACAAAATTCAATCATCAATATGCTGACGATTGACATTTAGGATACAAATCCCAACAAGAACCATCCAAATTTCAGGTGGAGGAATGACCAACCTCAACAAGTATATAACCCGACTCCTCCACCTCCGCAACCACATTATGCACACGCACCCTCTCAAAAATCCAGTCTCGAAGAAACTTTGCAATCTTTCATGCAAGGTAAGCTACTAGCTCAACCACAACCTAATCCTCAAGTCTATGGCGGTAGTAATGCATCATCTTCAACTTCGCATAAAGAGCAAGCAAAGAGTATAATAACTTTGCGAAGTGGAAAGATTATTGACCGAGCAGTTCCAGAACAAACACAAGTCATACCTGATTCTGACCCTCCCAAGACAAAAGAAAAGGATAATGAAGAAACTGAAGCACCAACATCTACTGAAAAAATTGAATGTCCTTTTCCTGCACCATTTCCACAAAGATTAAAGCCCTTGCAAAAGCTTGAACCAAACTCTGAAATTCTTGAGCCTTTTAAGCAAGTAAAAATCAATGTACCTCTTCTTGATGCAATCAAACAAGTGCCTTCATATGCAAAATTTTTAAAAGATTTGTGCACTGTCAAGCGTCGTTTAAATGTCAAAAAGAAGGCATTTCTGGCTGAAAATATGAGTGCAATTTTACAGCATAACATTCTTCCTAAATATAAGGATCCAGGTTGCCCAACTATCTCGTGCATTATTGGCAATTTTAGGATTGAGCGAGCATTGCTAGATTTAGGAGCGAGTGTGAACTTGTTGCCATATACGGTATATGAGCAACTCGGCTTGGGTGAGTTGAAGCCAACAACTGTGACCTTACAATTAGCTGATAGGTCAGTGAAGGTTTCTAGAGGGATTATCGAAGATGTGTTGGTCCAAGTAGACAAGTTCTATTTTCCTGTTGATTTTATCGTACTGGACATACATCCGGCTTCCAATTCACCATCTCAGATTCCGGTCATCTTAGGACGTCCATTCCTTGCAACTTCTAATGCATTGATCAATTGTAGGAATGGTGTCATGAAGCTTTCTTTTGGCAATATGACCTTGGAACTGAACGTCTTTAGTATAGGTAAACAACCCAGTGATCATGAAGAAAGTAAAGAAGTTGAATGGGTTGAAACCATTGCGGAAGAATATTTATTAAAAGAAACATTTACTGAATCGGCCGACAATGGTTTAATAGATTGGTGTTCTGAAGGTACTGCTAATGACGTGGTCCCACCTGGTTTAGATAATTCGGATGTTATGATGGTCAATGGGTGGAGACCGCGAATAGAGGAATTTGAACAGTTGCCACCTCAAAAAGCAAAGATAGTACTATCCCATGAACAAACACCTAAGCTCGAGTTGAAACCTTTACCGAAGGAACTCAAGTATGCCTTTCTTGGATCCGAGGACACATTTTCTATAATCATCTCATCTGATCTGGATCATGCCCAAGAAAGAAAATTACTTGGTGTTCTAAAGAATCATAAGGGAGCTTTAGGATGGTCTATTGCCGACTTGAACAGGATTAGCCCTTTAATTTGCACGCACCGGATATATTTGGAGGACAATGCCAAAACCACAAGGCAAATGCAATGCAGGTTGAATCCTACGATGAGAGATGTGGTTAAAGCAGAAGTCCTCAAGTTGCTTGACGTGGGTAGTATTTACCCAATTTTCGATAGCAAGTGGGTGAGTCCTACTCAAGTCGTGCCCAAGAAAGCAGGTCTGACGGTAGTCAAAAATGATCAGGGTGAACTAGTTCCAACTCGTATTCCGACGAGTTGGCGCATGTGTGTTGACTACCGAAAATTGAATTTGGTCACTAGGAAGGATCACTTTCCCCTACCCTTCCTAGACCAAGTTTTGGAAAGAGTTGCAGGACACAAATTCTATTGTTTTCTCGATGGCTATTCCGGGTACTACCAAATCGAAATTTCACTTGAGGATCAAAAGAAGACTACCTTCACTTGTCCTTTTGGCACATTCGCTTTCTGTCGGATGCCATTCGGGTTGTGTAATGCACCTGCAACATTCCAAAGCTGTATGCTCAGCATTTTTGAAGAAATGAACAAGAAATTTTTAGAAGTGTTTATGGATGATTTCTCTATTTTTGGCGATTCTTTTGATGATTGTTTATTACATTTACAAGCAGTCTTAGCTCGATGCATGGAAAAGAATCTGATACTAAATTGGGAGAAATGCTACTTTATGGTGCCAAAGGGAATTGTCCTAGGACATATTGTTTCATCGAAGGGCATGGAAGTTGATAGAGCCAAGATTGACTTAATCGCCAAGCTACCTGCACCCAAAACGGTTAGAGATGTTAGATCATTTTTGGGTCACGCAGAATTTTATAGGAGGTTCATCAAGGACTTTAGTGTCATAGCCCGACCATTATGTAACCTCCTATCCCTTGATACACCGTTCAATTGGACTGAAACATGTCAAGAGGCATTCGAAAAATTGAAGGCTATGCTTAGCACTGAACCCATCGTGCGACCACCTGATTGGTTATTACCTTTTGAGATCATGTGCGGTGCTAGTGACTATGCGATAGGAGCTATCCTAGGACAACGCAAGGATAATAAGCCATATGTCATCTACTATGCAAGCAAAACCTTAAATGATGCTCAAATGAATTACACCACCACCGAGAAGGAATTGCTTGCAGTAGTATTTGCATTAGACAAATTTCGCTCTTATATTCTTGGTGCTCCTATTGTTATCTTTACAGATCATGCAGCGCTAAAATATTTATTGGATAAGAAAGATGCCAAACCACGCTTAATACGATGGATACTTCTACTCCAAGAATTTGACATCACTATCAAAGATAAAAAGGGAGTAGAAAATGTAGTTGCTGACCATTTATCACGGCTAGTTCTTAATGATTCGGTTGTTAGATTTATGCCCTAGAAGCCAATCTGGCTGACACATTATTAATTCTAGGGACATAATTTTGTACTTGACTATTTATTATTAAATAAATAAAAGGCATCTTTTCATTCATATTGTTTATGTGTCTATGAATCGTCCAAGAAATTAATAAGATGATGATACATATTCTCAAGAGTTGAGAATTTGAGCCATGTATCATTGGGGATTAATTTCTAAATGCTCCTGATCAATGGATCATCACGAGGATGGTGATCGATCCGATCAGTGCACAGATCACTTTCCTTCTGGATGGATGAGACTTGAGTCCACAGTGTAGGGACACTGAAGTGATAGTGCATGTGCTTGTTAGAGAACAAGGGTACTGAGCGTGACCAACACAAGAAGTCACTTGGATGTCTATCCACTCGTCAGTGACTTGCTTGATGTTGCAGTAGTGTGACTGGTCCTTTGACCTGCGGTGCTTCGGCTACTCACAGTGAGGTTATTGTAGTTTGACTGCACACATACATGGTCTCTAGCCATATGGGTCCATGCAGTGTAGATTGGCTGCAGTAAATTCACTGTAGGAGTAGGGTATGCATCTACAAGGAATCTATCGACCTTGATAGATAAGGAGAGATCCTATGTGATTTATGAGACTGAGTTCGTAAGACCTCGGCCGGGACGGATTGCATAGTGGAGAAAGAGTTTTCCACTCTCGAACTTAAGTCGAATAAATTTTGACATATGACAGACGAAGGGGTTTGACGAGTTATCCATGACCTCCGTCTTGTAGGGATCCACGATAGAAGGACTGTAACACATGACAACTGCACCTAGAGGTTCATCATTCTATTCTGCTGGGTAGCCACTACATGCTGCTAGGTGTCACTGGTGGATGGTGGGACTCATAGGGATTATCTTGATGATCGATAAACCCTAATGAGTTGAGTTGGAATCATTCCAACCCATTGAAAGGAGTTTCAATGATACTGAGATGGAGATCTCAATATGTCTCATTACCAGTTAGATTAGAACCTATGAGGTCACACACATTAGAGGTTCTGATTATTAGGATTGTCGATTTGTGATTTGGAATCACAATGTCAATTGTCAATAAGATTGATGTACAAAATAACCCACTAAGAGTTAGTGAGTTAAATGGAAGAATTAAATAATTATAATTAGATTATAATTGAGTCTTTTATTGCTGATTAATTGAGTCAAATTATGTTGGATCTGACCCAAAGAAATTTGACTCAAATCCTAGTCAAGAGTTGGCTAGATCGAGTCCTAAAAATTCTACCTAAATTCAGCCTTTTTCCTTATATGAAGCCTCCCTCTTAATGCCCTATTTTGAGGAGTCAAAATAGGTAAGAGGGGGCAGCCAAGAGGGCAAGGAAGAACGTGGCCCCCTCTCCTTCTTTGCTGGGAGCCAGCGCCCCTTGATTCAAGGAATCAAGGGGCCCGCCAATGCAAAAAAAAAAAAAAAAGAAAAAGGGGAGGCGCCAAGGAATCCTAGTGGGACTAGGACCCTTGGCGCCTAGGGTTTTGAACCATATAAAAGGGAGCCCCACGTCCCAAATTTCAGAGAAGAACTTCTCCCAGCCGTGGGGCAGCAAGAGGGATTTTTGGGGATTTTTTAAATCAGCAAATAGGGAGAGAAAAGAATAAAAAGGTGAAGGGTTTTCTTCTTCCTTTTGAAGGCTGCACAAGGTGGGATCCTTGTGATTTCTTCTTCCTTCTTCTTCGACATCCAAGAGAGGCTTTTGCAAGGAGCTAGCACCCCGGTGAAGCCCCATCTCTGATCTTCAGCAACCTCGTGTGGATACTTGTAGAGGCCGGACGTTTGTGCGGCTACAAGGAACCAAACCACGATCATCGGTTGCGGTGTTCTTCTACCCGCACAAAGGTGAAGATGAGATCTTCATTTGAAATTTTATATTTCTGATTTTCTAGTAGTTTAACAATTCATAATTAATTATTAGATCTTAGTTTAGTCCCCATCTTAATTCAAAAGGGTTCTGAATCGTTTTGATTCAGAAAAATTTTGAAATCTACCCGATCCTGTTCCGGCGTATGCGATGCACCGGGCCCGGCATGCGGATTCCGCCGCAAACGTCGCGCCGCTGTGGGGCAATCCAATAGTGGTATCAGAGCCATGGTTTTGGGGATCCAATTAAGATAATAGTTAATTAATTATGAATTAGTTCTGATTTTTTAATTATTATGCATGCTGAAAAATTCTGCGTGCTGAAATTTCGTGTTGCTGAAAATTTTCAGCATGCTGATTTTGTTAGATCGATCATGCGATGTTAGTTTTAAAATTATGATATGATTATGATGTTTAAAATTAAGGTATTGCATGATCTGAATCTCAGATGGTTGCATAATAAAATTAAAATCAGATTAGATAAAATCATGCATGAGATGCATGTGGTGATGATCATAGGATTCAAACTCTTTTGGTATCGAATGTAATGACCTGCGATGTGATCTGTAATGTCATGTAATTTTTCAGATGCTTGCATGCATCTTATTTAATGTTATGAGAGGCCTGCGTGCCTCCTAAAAGGAGATGTAAATTATTTTTATTTTTATTTTTATCTGGTTGTATTTCTGTGATGTGATGTATGTCAACGATCAAGTTGAAGACAAGGCATGAGATGAACAGGGGTCTAAGCGGTTGATGGCGATTGGATCAAGAGTTGGTCAAGGATCGAATCAAGGAGGCTTGGAACCAATTCAAGAGTTGAAGACCAGTTGATCGATTGACGTGCATGTGCTTGTAATATGACCTAACTAGAATCCATGATCATCACCTATTTAAAGTTTAGCTTTAATTATTGCTGCGATCATAACTGCCTGCAATGTGCCGTTTGCATGTGATGTGAATGAGAGTCGGGTAGATAGGTTTACATGTGATATAGCAAACCCAATTGAGACCTAAATTAAAACCTCCTCAATCAAGTCGAGAGTGAACCGACATGAGCAAGTCATATTAGATTAATTGATCTAATTGGTGTCTAGGAAAGCATTAAAGGTGGTTACTTAATTAGGACCTTACTCTCTGAGTAAGGGGAGCCTCCCACCTGCTTACCTGGCCAATTGTTCGATTACCTCTTATGAAGAGCTCAAGTTGCAAACACTAAAGACCTGATTAACCAATATTAAGTCAATAGGTCTTCCACTGTAGTAGAGCTGCTAAGGCCTTTCTGATGTTGATTTGTCTCGGCTGGACACAGTGGTCAAGTTGCATCGGGGGGCTGGACCTCTCTATAGACATGAGATGTTGTAGGGTAAAGGTGGGGTTGGGCACCAATAACTGTTAGGTGAGGACCCAATGACGACTTTATTCCTACGGTTATACGGTGGGTCTGACTTAACTAAAAAATGGGACCAATAACTGTTAGGTGAGGTTTTCATGGCTTAGAGACCAAGTTACACTGCAACATGCTTCAGAAGCATTGTACAAGAGTTGTACATTCATCAATCTATGTGTCACCAATAACTGTTAGGTGAGGTGGCATGTAAATTGATGGGACCGCAGTACCCACTAGAAACCCTAGTCGTGTGGAATTTCCGTTTCCCTACCATGGGAGTGTGAGAGATTCGAGAAAATAGTGGGAGTTACATTTGTTCTAAAAGACCTTAGAACAGATTAGGATCAAGTACAAAAGTCTAACTAGAATCTTTACTCTCTGCAGATACAATGTCAGCTTCAAACCCTTTGACCCGTATTCTTGAGACCAACCGACTGACCGGAACCAATTACAGGGACTGGCTTAGAAATCTCAAAATTGTTTTGGACTGTGAGAAAATAGGCTACATACTCGATTCAGATATCCCCACACTACCAACACGTCCTACTGATGTTCAACGTGAGATGCATAAAAAGTGGTTGGATGATGACATTAGAGTAAAATGCTATATGATGGCATCCATGTCAAATGAACTCCAATGCCAGCATGAAAATATGAAGACTGCTAGGGACATACTGGCACACCTGCAAGAGTTGTATGGTGAGCAGAGTCGCACAGCTCGTTTTGAAGTGTCCAAGAGGCTTTTCAAAGCGAAGATGCGCGAGGGGTAGTCTGTCTATGATCACGGTCTGACTATGATCAAGGATCTAGAGGAGCTTGAGAAGCTCGGTATGGACATGCACAAGGAATTACAAGTGGATTTGATCGGTCAGTTTATAATAAACTACCATATGAATAAGATTGAATGCACTAAGACTGAACTGATAAACATGTTGGTAACTGCTGAGGGAGCCTTGAAAGGTTCAAGGGGCAATGTCCTTGCTGCTGAGTTGACTTCTGGTTCCAAGAGAAAGTCTACTTGGAAGAAAAAGAAGCCTGCTAAGAAGCAAAAGAAAGACAAGAAGCCAAAGAAGGAAGTTCAAAAGAAAAAGGCTAACGACAAAGGAAAATGTTTCCACTGCAATGTCGAAGGCCACTGGAAGAGAAACTGTCCTTCATACCTCGAGAGCCTGAAGAACAAAAAAGGTGACACACCTTCAGAAGGTATAGACTTGCTCATAATTGAAACTAATCTAACGGTTTCTTCTACTTCTAGTTGGGTTATAGATTCTGGTTCTAGTGCTCATTTGTGCACTACCATGCAGGGTCTAAAGGATAGTAGAAGGCTGGCGGAAGGTGCGGTAACCCTTCGGGTTGGCAACGGGGCAAAAGTTGCTGCTGTGGCTGTGGGCACCTACCATCTGCGACTACCGTCTGGTTTTAGTTTATTACTTAGAGACTGCTATTATGTACCTGCTGCTAGCAGAAATTTGATTTCTGTTTCATGTCTAGCACAGGAAGATCATGTTTTTACATTTGACAAAGACTGCTGTTCTATTTATTTAAGAAATAAAATAGTCGCACGTGGTTTCATGATCGACAGTCTCTATCATTTACATATGGATGTATCTGTGAATGTTACCGAGCAAGAAGTGAGTGCCAAAGGATCCAAAAGATCCAGAGATGAGATAAACCAAAGATATTTGTGGCACCTCAGGCTTGGCCATATTGGAGAAGACAGAATGAACAAAATGGATAAAGATGGGCTTTTAGGCTCATTGACTTCCGAGTCATATCCAGTTTGCGAGTCCTGTCTTCAAGGAAAAATGGCTAGACTGCCCTTTGTAGGACATGGGGAGAGGACCACTGAAATACTTACCCTAGTACATACAGATGTATGTGGCCCATTCGATGTGCTAGCCAGGGGACGTTATTCTTACTTCATTACCTTTACTGATGATTATTCACGGTATGGGTATGTGTATCTTATGAGACACAAGTCTGAATCTTTTGAAAAGTTCAAAGAGTTTAAGAATGAAGTAGAAAAACAAACTGGAAAACCTCTTAAGGCTCTTCGATCAGATCGAGGAGGAGAATACCTTAGTGGGGAATTCCTGGACTATCTCAAAGAAAATGGCATAGTCTCACAATGGACACCTCCGGGAACACCTCAACTCAACGGGGTGTCAGAGAGGAGGAATCGGACCCTATTAGATATGGTCAGGTCCATGATGAGCTTCACTGATTTACCTATGTTCCTTTGGGGAGATGCCTTACTCACAGCGATTTATTTATTGAATAGAGTTCCCTCTAAATCCGTTCCTACCACACCATATGAGATATGGCATGGTAAGAAACCAAGTCTTGGTCATCTCAAGATTTGGGGATGTCCGGCCCACGTCAAAAGACTACAGGCGGACAAGCTAGAGGCTAGGACCATAAGTGCTCGTTTTATAGGATATCCTAAAGAGTCATTAGGATACAATTTTTACGTCTCAGAGGATCACAATGTGATTGTGAGCCGTCATGCCATCTTCTTGGAAAACCAGTTTATCCTTGATAGAGGCAGTGGGAGGAAAATTGAGCTTGAAGAGAAAGTCTCTGAAAAGCAACGAGTCATGAATCCTATTGAACCCATTCATACAGAGCCAGTACACGATGTCCCTCGACTACCTCGTAGATCTAGTAGGGTCTCCCATCCTCCCGATAGATACTTAGGTATACTAGAAGAGGATACCGAGGAAATGTTCCTAGTGGGAGATAGGGATCACATACAGGATCCCAAAACCTACAACGAGGCGATATCTGATGTTGATTCTGAGAAATGGTTGGAAGCTATGAAGTCAGAGTTAGACTCCATGCATTCCAACCAAGTCTGGACCTTAGTAGACCCACCAGAAGGTATTGTACCTATTGGATGCAAATGGATCCACAAAAGGAAGATAGGTTCGGATGGAGAGGTAGAGACCTATAAGGCAAGGCTTGTGGCGAAAGGCTATAGTCAGCGCGAAGGCATTGACTATCAGGAGACCTTTTCACCTGTAGCCATGTTAAAATCCATCCGAACATTGCTTGCCATTGCAGCATTTCATGATTATGAAATCTGACAGATGGATGTGAAAACTGCTTTCCTGAATGGATATCTTGATGAAGATATCTATATGGAACAGCCTTTGGGTTTCACTTCCAGTGATGGAGATCACAAGGTCTGCAAGCTGCAAAGGTCCATCTATGGACTAAAGCAAGCATCTCGGAGTTGGAACACTCGTTTCGATGACGCAATCAAAATGTTTGATTTCATCAAAAACGAAGAGGAACCGTGTGTTTACAAAAAGGTTAGTGGGAGCGCTGTCGTATTTCTCGTACTGTACGTGGACGACATCCTACTGATAGGGAATGATATTCCCATGCTAACCTCGGTCAAGGTCTGGTTGTCAAAAGAATTCTCCATGAAAGACCTTGGGGAAGCATCCTATATTTTGGGAATAAAGGTCTATAGAGATAGATCTAAAAGGATGCTTGGCCTTTCACAGAAGATGTACATTGAGGAGGTGTTGAAGAGGTTCAGCATGGAAAACTCCAAGAGGGGTCTCTTACCCCTTAGGCATGGAATTCATCTCTCCAAAAAGATGTGCCCCAACACATCTGAAGAGATTCAACGCATGAGCAAGATTCCCTATGCATCGGCAATAGGAAGCCTCATGTATGCCATGCTGTGTACACGACCTGATATAGCTCTTGCTGTGAGTGTCACAAGCAGATATCAGTCGAATCCAGGTGAAGAACACTGGACAGCTGTGAAGAATATTCTTAAGTACTTGAGAAGAACTAAAGATTTATTCTTGGTTTTTGGAGGATCATCAGAGTTAAAGATAGAAGGGTACACAGATTCAGACTTCATGACTGATGTCGATGACAGGAAGTCAACATCTGGATATGTGTTCTTGTGCAATGGTGGTACGGTAAATTGGAAGAGTTCTAAACAACCGATCATTGCTGATTCTACTATGGAAGCTGAATACATCGCCGCCTCTGAAGCTGCTAAGGAAGGCTTCTGGTTCAAAAAATTCATTGCAGAGTTGGACGTGATGACATCAGATGCCATAACACTCTACTGCGATAATAATGGCGCCATAGCCCTTGCTAAGGAGCCAAGGTCTCATCAGAAGTCTAAGCATATAGAGCGGCGCTTCCATCTCATACGCGACTATGTTGAAAAGAAATATGTAGAGGTGCAGAGAGTAGACTCCGCGGATAACGTGGCAGACCCGTTTACTAAGCAGCTAAGTCAGCAAAAGACTGAAGCCCACCTTGAGAAGATGGGGCTTAGATATATGACTGATTGGCTTTAGTGCAAGTGGGAGATTGTTAGATGTATGCCCTAGAAGCCAATCTGGCTGACACATTATTAATTCTAGGGACATAATTTTGTACTTGACTATTTATTATTAAATAAATAAAAGGCATCTTTTCATTCATATTATTTATGTGTCTATGAATCGTCCAAAAAATTAATAAGATGATGATACATATTCTCAAGAGTTGAGAATTTGAGCCATGTATCATTGGTGATTAATTTCTAAATGCTCCCGATCAATGGATCATCACGAGGACGGTGATCGATCCGATCAGTGCACAGATCACTTTCCTTCTGGATGGATGAGACTTGAGTCCACAGTGTAGGGACACTGAAGTGATAGTGCATGTGCTTGTTAGAGAACAAGGGTACTGAGCGTGACCAACACAAGAAGTCACTTGGATGTCTATCCACTCGTCAGTGACTTGCTTGATGTTGCAGTAGTGTGACTGGTCCTTTGACCTGCGGTGCTTCGGCTATTCACAGTGAGGTTATTGTAGTTTGACTGCACACATACATGGTCTCTAGCCATATGGGTCCATGCAGTGTAGATTGGCTGCAGTAAGTTCACTGTAGGAGTAGGGTATGCATCTACAAGGAATCTATCGACCTTGATAGATAAGGAGAGATCCTATGTGATTTATGAGACTGAGTTCGTAAGACCTCGGCCGGGGCGGATTGCATAGTGGAGAAAGAGTTTTCCACTCTCGAACTTAAGTCGAATAAATTTTGACATATGACAGACGAAGGGGTTTGACGAGTTATCCATGACCTCCGTCTTGTAGGGATCCACGATAGAAGGACTGTAACACATGACAACTGCACCTAGAGGTTCATCATTCTATTCTGCTGGGTAGCCACTATATGCTGCTAGGTGTCACTGGTGGATGGTGGGACTCATAGGGATTATCTTGATGATCGATAAACCCTAATGAGTTGAGTTGGAATCGTTCCAACCCATTGAAAGGAGTTTCAATGATACTGAGATGGAGATCTCAGTATGTCTCATTACCAGTCAGATTAGAACCTATGAGGTCACACACATTAGAGGTTCTGATTATTAGGATTGTCGATTTGTGATTTGGAATCACAATGTCAATTGTCAATAAGATTGATGTAAAATAACCCACTAAGAGTTAGTGAGTTAAATGGAAGAATTAAATAATTATAATTAGATTATAATTGAGTCTTTTATTGCTGATTAATTGAGTCAAATTATGTTGGATCTGACCCAAAGAAATTTGACTCAAATCCTAGTCAAGAGTTGGCTAGATCGAGTCCTAAAAATTCTACCTAAATTCAGCCTTTTTCCTTATATGAAGCCTCCCTCTTAATGCCCTATTTTGAGGAGTCAAAATAGGTAAGAGGGGGCAGCCAAGAGGGCAAGGAAGAACGTGGCCCCCTCTCCTTCTTTGCTGGGAGCCAGCGCCCCTTGATTCAAGGAATCAAGGGGCCCGCCAATGCAAAAAAAAAAAAAAAAGAAAAAGGGGAGGCGCCAAGGAATCCTAGTGGGACTAGGACCCTTGGCGCCTAGGGTTTTGAACCATATAAAAGGGAGCCCCACGTCCCAAATTTCAGAGAAGAACTTCTCCCAGCCGTGGGGCAGCAAGAGGGATTTTTGGAGATTTTTTAAATCAGCAAATAGGGAGAGAAAAGAATAAAAAGGTGAAGGGTTTTCTTCTTCCTTTTGAAGGCTGCACAAGGTGGGATCCTTGTGATTTCTTCTTCCTTCTTCTTCGACATCCAAGAGAGGCTTTTGCAAGGAGCTAGGACCCCGGTGAAGCCCCATCTCTGATCTTCAGCAACCTCGTGTGGATACTTGTAGAGGCCGGACGTTTGTGCGGCTACAAGGAACCAAACCACGATCATCGGTTGCGGTGTTCTTCTACCCGCACAAAGGTGAAGATGAGATCTTCATTTGAAATTTTATATTTCTGATTTTCTAGTAGTTTAACAATTCATAATTAATTATTAGATCTTAGTTTAGTCCCCATCTTAATTCAAAAGGGTTCTGAATCGTTTTGATTCAGAAAAATTTTGAAATCTACCCGATCCTGTTCCGGCGTATGCGATGCACCGGGCCCGGCATGCGGATTCCGCCGCGAACGTCGCGCCGCTGTGGGGCAATCCAACATCGGTGCCACAGTTGCCCATCAAGGACTCGTTCCCTGAAGAGCAATTGTTTGCACTTTCTACTATGCCATGGTATGCTGATATTGTAAACTTTCTTGTCACGAACCGGATGCCGGAGCATTGGGGATCGAATGATAAGAATAATTTCTTACATGAAGTAAGAAGTTATTATTATGATGCCCCCGATTTGTTCAAGTATTGCAATGATCAAATCTTTAGAAGATGCATTCCGGATCATGAGATACAAAGTGTACTCTCTTTTTGTCATGCCAGTGCTTGCGGAGGACACTTTGCATCTAAGAAAATAGCAGCTAAGGTGTTACAATGTGGTTTTTATTGGCCTACACTATTTAAAGATGCCCACGAGTTCTGTAGGACATGTGACCCATGTCAACGTGTTGAAAGTCTAACTTGTAGGCAAATGATGCCTCTTCAGCCCCTTACTGCTATTGAAATTTTTGACATGTGGGGCATTGATTTCATGGGCCCATTCCCACCGTCTTTTGGATATGAGTACATTTTGGTTGGTGTTGAGTATGTGTCCAAATGGGTGTATCTTGTCGAACAAATGACCACAAACCAGTTTTAAAATTTCTTAAAGAAAACATATTTTTTAGGTTTGGGATGCCGAAGGTTATAATTAGTGATGGAGAAAAATATTTCTGTAATAAACCTTTTGAGATTCTGTTACGTAAGTATGGTATCACCCATAGAATTGCAACTCCTTATCACCCGCAGACTAGTGGCCAAGTAGAGTTAACCAATCGGGAGATTAAACAAATTTTAGAGAAAACGGTGAATCCATCACGCAAAGACTGGTCTTTAAAACTTTCTGACGCATTGTGGGCTTACGTACTGCTTATAAAACTATTCTTGGTATGTCCCCGTATCGGCTAGTCTATGGAAAAGCATGTCATCTACCTATTGAAATAGAGCATAAATCGTATTGGGCCATTAGAAAATTAAACTTTGAACTGTCAGATGCTGGTTTAGCTAGAAAAATACAACTAAGTGAGTTGAATGAAATTTGACGGGATGCGTATGACAATGCTAGACTTTGTAAAGAACGAATGAAAATTAGGCATGATAAATTAATTCTAAGAAAATCTTTTGAACCTACACAAAAAGTTATTTGTTATGACTTCCGCTTACATCTGTTTCCTGAAAAGTTACGATCAAGATGGACAGGTCCTTTCATTGTAAAAACTATTTTTCCACACGGGGCAGTTGAATTTGAAAATCCACAGGATGGCACAATTTTTAAGGTAAATGGACAAAGATTAAAACCTTTTCTTGAGAATTTTGCAGATGAAGAGGACTCCTTTCCTTTGGAGGAGCCTTCTTATGACTGAGCATGACGGCCAAGGCATGTATATATTAGTTAGAATTAATTTTTTTTCTTTTATTTCTAGTTTTCTTCTTATTTTGTAGGTCTTCTTTTCTGAAAATCAACAGCTCAAGGTATTCTTCTTCTCTCTATTATTTTCTCTATTGTCTCTCATATATATTTTTTTCTTGCATTTTTTTACATTGAGGACAATGCAATGTTTAAGTTGGGGGAGCGAAATATTTTGATCAAAAAAAAAAAACTTGTTTTTGCATTTGATTTATTCTATTACTTTCTTTTCTGAGCAAATGCACATGTATTTTCATATTGAGTGTGTGCAACTATTAAGGTAAGGAACACATGCATACTATGACTGATCAGAGACCTATTATTAGATCCCCACACGTGTACTTAATGACAATAGGAAGGCCTCAGGAGTTCATATTTGTTAACTGCATTTTTGTTAGCCTTATCCATAAAAGAAGTATGAGTATCCTTGTTCGTACCATAAGGTTCAGGATTTGGTTTTCACATAAAGATAGAGGTTGAATATCCCGACTAGATTACTTAGGTGCCTTATAATCCGACTTTGGTTGACCTATAGTCACGATGCAGTCACATATATAATAAAAATATTTATATTGTTCAGTCTACCATTTCTTTTCTTGCATAATTATTATTCAAATAATAATAATAATACTTATGATGACAAGTCTGGCCTCGTGGCGTAGTCTGGTTCGAGTAATTAAGTTCGAGGGGTGTTTCACTTAATGTCTTGAGCCAATTGGATCGGGGGTCATTGACTGAAAGCTCGCTACATGGACCTTACTAGAGCCTAATGGGGTTGGATAGCTGTAGTTGTCATGTGTATTGAAAGAAAAAAAAAATGAAATAAAAATAAGCATGAATGAGTTGGTTAGGCTGAACCTAGTGACATGTGGTAATGGCTGGTTTGACTCCATTGTATTGGACCTCTGTGTACCCGGGTTGTTTAGTTGAGATTGATAGCTCTTTCTTTACATGCGAACCATTCTTGACAAATTTAGACAACATGTGATATTTTGAAAATTTGATGGATCAGGTTCTAATAAATTGTAGAAAATACTTTTGAACTTGAGTAGTGCACCTAAAACTCAGGCGGTGCCCTGTTGTGGTGGAGGTATTAGTACTCTGAGAAAGTCATGCGATTTGATGCACACTACACTTTTATATTTCCTTACTTTGACAGTTGCCATGCTTAAAAATATATATCAATTAATTACATGTGTATTAGCTTAAGATTTATTTCATATTTCTATTAGAATCTCATGTCTTATAATTCATAATGTTTGTTGGTAACATCCCTGAAAACCCTCACGAGACAACACTCGTCCACTAGGGTAACCTAGGGGTTTAACGGCTTGTTCCACGTGCTAAGTGCAATCGTGATTCCTACAAAAGTGAGTACTTATCTTAATTTTATGCAATTAATTCTAATAAAATATCATAGGTTAGACCACACCTTTTGCACTCTCATTTTATTATTTGCTTGTTAATTGCTAGAGACTAGCAATAAGCTAGTTGGGGGGTGTGATGAGAGCACAAAAGTGCGATCTAAGTACCAATTAACTTAGCCTAATGCTAGCAAAATAATGATAAATAATAGGTGTTAATATTTACATGATTAAATATTTTATCCTTAGCACTTATTATAATTTTTATCATTATATAAATTCATCTCTTCCCAGCTGCAGAACAGAGCCCAGATTCAGCCGTTCGCAAGCACCTCAGCATCCTTGCCGCGTCCGTGAGCCACATCAACCCTCTTAAGACCCGTCCGCGTCTTACGATCTGTGATCGAATCATGCCGCGATCAGCCTTTCTCCTAGCTCCAACGATGAAGCCCAGCCATTCAGCATCCCATGAAACATCTCCCAGCCATGTCTGCCTCTTCCCTTGTTTCTTCCCAAAATAGAGCATATGAATCTCAGCGTCCGCGTGCAGCCATCATCTGCGAGCATCTCCGCATGCCATCCAGATCCTCATGAGTCCACACGTGCATCCCAGTCTTCCGCGTCCACGCTCCTTCCGGCCGTCTGCGTGTAAAATCCACCGCGATCCAGCCTCTCCCAGACATCCCGCGTCCGTGATCTCAGCGTACGCGTCCCAACTCTTCCGTCTTCCTCGCAGTCCACGCATCCCAGCTCCTCTCGAATCTCCAACGATCCAGGTTCTCCCAGTTCACAGCGCGTCCCAGCATGCCACGTTCGTCCGAGTCCGCATCCCAGCTCCAAACCTCCTTCCGTTCGCGATCAGATCTCGTCCGCGTTCACAGCACATCCCGCGAGCCTCTTCCGCGTCTCAGTCCCCAGCAAAGATCCAGCTTCATCCACGCGTTTACAGCACGTATCAGCTGCGATCCAGCCGTCCGTGATCAACCTCCCAGCTCTCGGAATCCCACGATCTTCAGCTTTCCCTAGATCCCGCAAGCATCCTCTTCTGCGTCCGATCCTTCCGGGATACTCGGCATCTCCACGTATTCTGGAGGATCAGGGACTCATCGCAGCTTATAGGAGGGCTCCCTCGGCTGAAAGAAGGATCATCCCTCATTCGGTGAAACAGAGCCTCAGTCCCCATTCAAAGAAGAAACAGAGGAGAGTCCTGTTATTCAAAGAAAAGAAAGAAGAAAGGGAAACAGAGCATGCTCTGTTTCCAAAAAGAATAGAAAAAAAAAAAGAAAAGAAAAAAAAAGGGGGAGTTTTCTTTTATGATTATGGAGGGCTGATTTCTTAGGGAGGGAGATGGAGGAACCTTTAATGTATTGCTCTTTGAAGTAAACTCTAAACTTTTGCCTTGAATGAATTATATTTACTGATATGTTTTTGATCCATGCATAGTTATTTCGTAGATAGCTCTTCAATGGATTATGATTATTGATGTATGGATTGCTTTAGTATTTGATTCGTCGTAGACGTAGAAAGCACGATGAATGCTTAAAAATTGAGTTCATATGTTCATGAAACATATACCATGATTAGATCTATCTTACCATTCATTTTTAATCAAGAACTATAGAGTTTATTTCTTGGATGCAATATCATCAAGGGGGATTCCAGATCCCTACCATCTTTATTTTATTGAACTTTGTTTATTGCTATATTGTTCTCCGATTTTAATTTCTGAAAATCAAAACATCATCTTAATCCACATATTTATTCAACTGAAAATTACATCTAAAAATTACGCTAATAATCTATAGATCGTTCCCTGAGGATTCGACCTCAGACTTCCGAGATTTTACTACTTGGACGATTCTCCTGCACTTGGGAGAACAATTTTATTTTTGCATCAGTTATTGTAGTTTGACTGCACATATACATGGTCTCTAGCCATATGGGTCCATGCAGTGTAGATTGGTTGCATTAGGTTCACTGTAGGAGTAGGGTATGCACCTATAAGGAATCTATCGACCTTGATAGATAAGAAGAGATCCTATGTGATTTATAAGACTGAGTTCGTAAGACCTCGGCCGGAGCAGATTGCACAGTGGAGAAAGAGTTCTCTGCTCTCGAACTTAAGTCGAATAAATTTTGACATATGACAGACGAAGGGGTTTGACGAGTTATCCATAACCTCTGTCCTGTAGGGATCCACGATAGAAGGACTGTATCACATGATAACTGCACCTAGAGGTTCATCATGCTATTCTACTGGATAGCCACTACATGCTGCTAGGTGTCACTGGTGGATGGTGGGACTCATAGGGATTATCTCGATGATCGATAAATCCTAATGAGTAGAGTTGGAATCGTTCCAATCCATTGAAAGGAGTTTTCAATGATATTGTGATAGAGATCACAATATATCTCACTACCAGTCAGAGTGGAACCTATGGGGTCACACACACAGAGGCATTGACCGATCCGATGGTTGAATCGTGATTAGGAATCACAAGTAATCAATTCGATTAATAATAAGTTGAAAAAGGAACAAAGGAAATTAATTAATTGGACTTAAAAAAAGAATCCTACTTAGAGTAGGATTTCTAGAGTCCTAATTGGATTAGAACTAGGATTCCTACTTGGACTGAAATTCCTACTAAGACTGAAAATCCTATTTGGAGTAGGAATAGGATTCCTACTTGGAGTAGGATTCCTATAATCCTAATTAGATTAGGAGTTTTGAATTAAATTTGGATTCCTACTTGGAGTAGATTCCTAGAGTCCTAATCGGATTAGGACTTCGAATTCAAATTAGAGTCCTAATTAGATTAGGACTAGAATTAAACAAGTCCTAATTGGATTAGAATTTCTTAAGTCCTAATTAATTATTAATCTAATGAATCAACATGACTTCTAATTGGATTAGGATTGAAGAGTTCAATTGAGTCATGGTTCATTCAAGTTCTAATTGGATTACGACTAGCAAAGATTGAACCCAATTGATTCATGATTTGGTTAAAGCCTAATTGGATTAGGACTTAGCCATAAGAGGGACTCCTAATTAGGGCATCACAAGAAGGAGGGGATCATGCCCCTCCGCCTTCTCATCTTGGGTGCGGCATGAAGAGAGGGGCCGTCGCCCCTCTTTGGAAGAAAATAAGGAGCTCCTAAAAGTTAGGAGCTCCACACCTTTAAAAGAGGGACCTCTTGGCAGAACCCTAAGGTAATAGAAGCCTTCTTCCAGCCGTGGCCTCCCTCTCCTTCTCCTTGTGTTTCAGCCGCCATCAGCAAGAAGGAAGAAAGAAGTGCTTGGCGGCCTCCTCCTATTCCCTTCCTTCTTCCAACGTTAGGGAAAGTAAAGGGGCTGCAAGCAAGCTTGGTTTCTTCATCCACTTGCATCCTTCTTCTTCCTCCTTCCAAGCACAATCAAGGGTTGATTAAGAGGGAGGACATCAGCCATCAAAGTTATCTCTGCAAGGGAGCTAGCACTCCGGGGAGATAGAAAGCTTGGATCGGTTCCTGCTTCGTGTGGATGCCCGTAGAGGCCGGGCACTTGAACGGCTTCAAGCGAACCTTCATCCAAAACCACGATCATCAGTTTGCGGTGATCATCTACTTGCACAAGGTAAAGATCTGATCTTCTAATGTTTTTAAAAAGTTTTTAATCCTTATCTATCTACGAACGGTTTTAAACAACGTTCATGAGATGAACGGTTGATCCCGCGCATGCCTCTTCCGCTGCATCTGAAATTTTTTGAAATTTTTCTGCGGTATGGGCGGGTTCCTAACAGTGGTATCAGAGCCTAGGCATTGTAGATTAAGGTAAGGATTAATTATTAATAGGCTTATTAGATCTAAAATTTAAAAGATTATGCATGCTGAAAATTTTCTGCATGCAGATTTTTTCTAGGGTGCTGATTTTTGCATGCTGATTTTTATGTGATAAAATGATGATTCTAATTGCATTGTTAATGGGATTACAAAGTTTAGAATCATGATTAGCATGATCAGCAACCTATGTCATGAGATAATCAGTTAGATTTCAGATCTGAAAATTATAATTGCTGCATGTGGTGATGATCATAGGATTCAAACCCTTTTGGTATCAAATGTAATGACCTGTGATGTGATCTGTAATGTCATGTAATTTTTCAGATGCTTGCATGCATCTTATTTGATATTTTGAGAGGCCTGCGTGCCTCCTAAAAGGGGATGTAATTTATTATTATTTTTATTTTATATATGGTTGTATTTCTGTGATGTGATGTACGTCAACGATCAAGTTGAAGACAAGGCATGAGATGAACGGCGATCTAAGCGGTTGATGGCGATTGGATCAAGAGTTGATCAAGGATCGAATCAAGAAGGCTTGGAACCAATTTAAGAGTTGAAGACCAATTGATCGATTGACGTGCATGTGCTTGTAATATGACCTAATTAGAATCCATGATCATCACCTATTTAAAGTTTAGCTTTATTTGATGCTGCGATTATAACTGCCTGTGATGTGCCGTTTGCATGTGATGTGAATGAGAGCGGGGTAGATAGGTTTACATGTGATGTAACAAACCCAATTGAGACCTGTTGCCCAGATAGACAACCCAAGAGGGGGGGTGAATTGGGTTTTAAAATAATTTAGATATTTAAAACGTTGTGGATGACTAATTAAAACTATTGCAAGTTGTTTAATTAAATGCTATGTGCTGTGAGTGATAAGAGAGGAAGAAGAAGAGAGACAATCAAACACAAACACCAAGTTTTATAGTGGTTCGGAGCTAACCCTTGCTCCTACGTCCACTCCCCAAGTCTCACTTGGGAATTCACTATAACCCCCTTGGATTACAGCCGGTTGTTTTCCAAGCTCACAACTAAACTTGTTGTTTTACGAGCTCACAACGAACTCGGTCGATTTTCCCAGGCTCACCGACTAGAACCACCCCGATTGTTTTTCTGGGATCACAATCGAACCCTTACACGTTGGTTTTACACTCGGCTCACCAACCAACCTCAATACTCTTGATTCAATGCCCCGATTGAACCAAGCAAAGATAAAGGTGTAGATAAAAGAGACAAACAGAAAAATACAGCTTCTCAAAAGCAGATAAATGGCAATATGAACAATAACGAAGTTAAGAGCCCTCAAACGCTTTTAAGTTGGAGAAGAGGAAGGGCTTCTTGAACTTCGGGTCTCCTCTTGAATGTGTAGTCGACTTGAATACAGGAGAAGCTTCTTTAATTGCTGGGAAGATGTAGGTGGATGCAGTAATAAGAAGGACTTCCTGAGATAAGGATTGAGGAGCCAGTGAGGTTCTCCTTCCATTGTCTGAACTTCCTGTGCCTCGTCCCAGAATACGTTGCAGATCTTCCCTTTTTCTCGTTGAAGAACAAGTTGCAGAGTTAAATGCTTGAATACTTGGAGTGGAATGGTTGTTCTCTCCCTTGCTACAGTCCTCTGTGGCTATTTAAACCAACCCCCACGGAAACTAGCCGTTAGAGAGCTTTTTCTGCCCGTTCTGCACACTCTGTGCAGCCTGACAATGTGTCCGTTGGTGGGTTAGAGTCGACTCGCGCGATCAGGAGTCGACTCGGCTGTAGCGGGAGTCGACTCATACTTTTCCGGAGTCGACTCGGCAACTGTTCCAGATTTGAATTAAAGTTGCCTTCGAGACTGGGAGTCGACTCATCTTGACCTAGAGTCGACTCGCCAACTTCTGGAGCTGACTTGGCTTTCTCGGA
This sequence comes from Phoenix dactylifera, assembly GCF_051530095.1. Lineage (NCBI taxonomy): Eukaryota > Viridiplantae > Streptophyta > Magnoliopsida > Arecales > Arecaceae > Phoenix > Phoenix dactylifera. The sequence goes on from NC_143202.1 coordinate 14,163,940, forward strand.
GTCGGCTCATCCCATGAAGTCCGTGGACGTATTTTTGAATTTGGTCCACTCGAGTTGACTCGACTGTCCTGGGAGTCGACTCGGCGCTCAGAGCCCGAACTCCCTATCTTCTGTCTTTTGGCTCGTCCAGTCTTGGAGTCGACTCGAGCTTCCTCGGAGTCGACTCGGCTCTCAGTTTCCGAAACTTGGTCTTCTGCCCTTTTGATGTGAAGCTGCCTTGGAGTCGACTCTAGCTGTCTGGGAGTCGACTCGAATCTCAGAGGCAGTAACTTGGTCTTCTGTCTTCTTTGTGGTCGCGGAGTCTCGGAGTCGACTCGCGTAATGCGGGAGTCGACTCGAATCTCAGAGTCCAGAATCTGCCCTCTGACTTTTTCTTTGTGTACTGCTGAGAGTCGACTCTTGCTGTCTTTGGAGTTGACCTGCCAACCATCGGAGTCGACTCGCGTTCCACTGGAGTCGACTCGAATCTCAGACCCGAAAACTGCTCTCTGACTTTTTCTTTGTATTCCTCTTGGAGTCGACTCTTACTACCCTGGAGTCGACTCGGTGAACATCGGAGTCGACTCGCGCACTTCGGGAGTCGACTCGTTGACAGGTTCTGAGTTGAAGCTTTCTGTTCGTCTGTCTGTTCTCAGTCGGAGTCGACTCGTACAGATCGGGAGTCGACTCGAGCCTGTGCCAGTGAACTTGATACGCTTGGAGTCGACTCGTGATACTCTAGAGTCGACTCGAGTCTCAGACTTTGGTTCAAGCTGACTTCTTAACTTATCCAAAAATTATGAACCAAGTCTTGAGACACTTAGACAAGATTTTCACTGAAACACTTAATTGAATTCATTAGTAAACAAGAAATATACTCAAATGCTTTGAGCTCATCAAAATCAAATAGGGTTTTAATCAATCACTCCACAATCTCCCCCTTTTTGATGATGACAAAACATTGAGTATATGTAAAGTGAATTGCACAATAAACAATGAAATAAAATCCATAAATGAATTCAAATGTCTGGTAATTCAATTTATCCAAGCTTGAAAGGAGTGAAACAATAAATTTCGGAGTTAAAGCTCTCCCTTTCATTTGGAATTATATAAGCCTTCATCTCATGCGATCAATTGTTTGGCTTATATATATTTAATGATTTAGCTTTCTTAAAAATTCAGATTCTCCCCCTCAACATATGCATTCTACTTTGTTTTGATTCTTTGAATTTCCTTTTAATGCTTTGAAGTTTTTGAACTGAAATTTTGGTTTTTAGAGGAAAAATCTGTCAATTTATTCTTGAGTAGGATTCAGCTAATCTCTGAATATCCCTTGAATAGATTCTGGAGATTACTCCATTAGGAGCCCCAAAAGAGAGATAATGAGCCTCGAGGTACCGAATCCACTTAGAACAAATTTGTGTGTTTTAAGAGTTTATCTTTTTATTGATTTCCATTGATTCCTTTTACATATTTTATACATATTTTTCCTCCTTTTACATATTTTATACATATTTCTCCTTTTACATATTTTATACATATTTCTCCCCCTTTTTGTCATCATATCAAAAAGGAGGTAAACAGAACACACAATCAAACATAGATCAAAAGGCACATTATTGAAGAAAAATGCGGCTACTCATTGTATTAATTTGTATGTAAGTACATTTCAGAATACAATAAGTAACGTAAAGCAATACATGTCAAAGCAAAATACAAAAAGTAGCTACGGTCTCCTCGAGGATGTAGGTCCTCCTCTCGAGGATGTGACTCCTCCTCTCGAGGATGTGGCTCCTCCTCTCGAGGATGTATCTCCTCGAGGCATGCGCTCCACGAGTGATTGGACCGCATTGGTCACGTTCTCTAGCTGGCGAATGATGGCCTGGATGGCCCTGCTCTGTGTCGTATCCAGCTCGAGTACTGACTTCTGCAGTCCGTCCAGCTTGTCGATGAGCACATTCGACAAGCGCTCGGCCCCCGCGGTGGTGGTGGACATGTCACGGCCGATGTCATCCCGCATCCGTCGAGTGGTGCTCGTGACCTCACTCATGCTGTGGAACTGGGCCTGTATCAAGGTCCTCATGTTGTATATCTCTTGCCGCACCTCAGCCGTCATGTCTGTCACGGCTGTCAGGGAAGGGACCAATGCGGAAGATGTGGGCGCAGGAGAGGGAGTAGGCACCGAACCTCGGAGCTCCCGAAGCAACTCATCCCTCAGATCTCGGACTATCTCCTGCCGCAGCTCCCGGAGCTGCTCAGAATCAATGCGGACCTCCATGGATGGTGGAGCCGAGGAGGAAGGTCCAGCGGAGGTGGTAGGAGCAGGAGTGGATGGAAGATCTGGTAAGTCTGGAAAGTCAGAGTCTGGCTCAGGACTGGGGGAAGGTCTGGTGGTCTGTGTGGTGAGGGTAGACTTCCTAACCCAGATCCCCTCTCTCTTCCGAAACCCCATCCTGTGTAGGGTCCCTGCACGCGTGCGATCAGTCCATCGCAATGCGCGAAAGGGTTCTCCCTCAGGAATGGGAATCTCGTACTCCCTAAACAGAAGAGTGAATAGCATGCCGTATGGGAGGGTGAGCCTAGGTCTATCTAGGGGCTCACACAGATACCTATAGATGAGTTTGGGGAAGTTGATTGGAGTGTCCTGAAGAATATAAAACATCAGAGCTAGGTCTCTCTCATTTACAAAATCAAATCTCCCTGTCTTAGGGAAGATGGACCTAGACAATATACTCAAGAGGATCCGCACCTCAATCGGTAGTGAGCTAGCGGATACCTCGTCTAGAGGTGACTAGGGTGGATGCCCTAGAACGGCCGTAAGGGCCTCAACCCTGTCCTCAGGGTGTGTGGGAGCCACCCCTACTTGTGGAAGGTGGAGGATGTGGGCAATGAGATCCTCCGTAACGAACAGAGGGACACCGGCTACTGTGCCCTCGATACCCCCATCTCTTCGATGGACGGTACCGTAAAACTCTCTAACAAGGCCAGGGTAAGTGGGGAGGTCTAATGTAAGGAAAAACTCTAAGCCCTGGACCCTAAGCCTATCACCTATGGTGAACCCTTCCCGGGAGAGATAGTCGAAGTCGACATATCTCCCGGTGGTGAGGGCCTTCCCGGCCAATGGCCTCACGGGAACCGCCCTAGGCGGGGAACGAGCCGGAGGTGGTGGCCTCGCGGGATCGTGCCGCGCCTTGGAGCGCCGCTCGGGACGGGCCTCGGGTTGGGACCTCTTCCGGACTACGGTCTTACGCGGCATAATGACCTAAAATGGGAGGAAAACCCTAAGGGACGGTGAAAGGTCGACGGAAAAGGGCTTGGAGACAATCGGGGACGACCTAGGAGTCGGCTCTAGGGCTTGTGAACAGTGGCGGCTGAGAAAGAAAGTGTTTTCGAAACGACAAAGCTAGGGTTAAAAAGTCGGATCCCGACTGCGAGTCGACTCCACTGAGTCGCGAGTCGACTCGACCTCGAGTCGACTCCAGAATATGCGCGAGTCGACTCTTCTTATGTGCCTGTAGACCTCGAGTCGACTCCCGACTATATGCGAGTCGACTCCCCCTCTGCTACCATCTTTGCGAGTCGACTCCCGCAAAAGCGCGAGTCGACTCCCCCTTAGGAGCCGACTCTGAAACTTACTCGAGTCGTCTCTAACTTTGGCACGCACCTAAAAATCATGCTATGTTCGTGCCGAATGAGGAAAAATCACTAAATTATGATCTGATTTGATGAACATTGAAAAGAAACTCTATTTTAACCACAATCTAATCATCAAAATCAACGAATCTAGTGGAAACTACCACTAGGATGGATCAATCACTCCTAATCCCCTCCTAAGCACACTAAACCTCTCTTCACTTAGGGGTTTTGTAAAAATGTCTGCTAATTGATCATCAGTACAAACAAATTGGAGTGTCACATCACCATTCAATACATGATCTCTTATGAAGTGATGTCTTATCTCAATATGTTTAGTTCTTGAATGCGGAATTGGATTTTTAGTTAGATTAATGGCACTTGTATTATCACAATTAATGGAAATTTTATCTTGTTTAATGCCATAATCTTCTAGTTGTTGTTTAATCCACAGGATTTGAGCACAACAACTCCCGGCTGCAACATATTCAGCTTCAGTAGTAGATAATGCAACCGAGTTTTGTTTCTTGCTAAACCATGAGATAAGGTTTTCTCCTAGAAATTGACACGACCCGCTGGTACTTTTTCTATCAAGCTTACATCCAGCGAAGTCTGAATCTGTGTATCCTATTAAGTTTAGGCTAGATTCTTTAGAGTACCATAGCCCTATATTCTTAGTTCCTATTAAATATTTAAAAATTCTCTTAACTGCAACTAGATGTGATTCTTTAGGATTAGCCTGATATCTAGCACACATGCAAACACTAAACATAATATCAGGTCTACTTGCAGTAAGATACAATAAGGATCCTATCATACCTCGATACAGTTTCTGATCTACAGATTTACCTGATTCATCTTGGTCTAATTTGCATGATGAACTCATGGGGGTGCTGATTGATTTGTTTCCCTCCATATCAAACTTCTTGAGCATCTCCTTGATATATTTGGCTTGATTGATGAAGATGCCTCCTTCAGATTGTTTGATTTGGAGTCCAAGGAAGTAAGTCAGCTCTCCCATCATGCTCATCTCAAATTCACTCTGCATCAAGTTAGCAAATTCTTCGCAGAGACGATTGTTAGTAGCACCGAAAATAATATCATCAAGATAAATCTGTACTAACAGCATATCTTGGTTTTTCTTTTTCAGAAATAGAGTTGTATCTACATTACCCCTAGAGAACTCATATTCTAATAGGAATTTGCTAAGTCTCTCATACCATGCTCTAGGTGCTTGTTTCAAACCATAAAGTGCTTTGTTCAATTTATAAACATGATTAGGGTATTGATGATTTTCAAAATTAGGAGGTTGTTCTACATATACCTCCTCATTAATATATCCATTTAAAAATGCACTTTTTACATCCATTTGAAATAGTTTGAAGTCCTTAGAGCATGCATATGCTAATAATAATCTAATAGCCTCAAGTCTATCTACAGGAGCAAAGGTTTCATCAAAATCTATACCTTCTTCTTGATTATACCCCTTTGCTACTAGTCTAGCCTTATTCCTTATTACAGTTCCATTTTCATCAAGTTTATTTTTATAAATCTATTTAGTACCTATAATTGGATATTCAGAAGGTCTCTCAACTGAAAGAGTAGATGCCCTACAAGCCAATCGTAATATGTATTGCGAAGGGTTTTTCTTTTAATTTGTCCAAATCATGTACATGACATTTAAATATGAATAAAGGCGTTATGTTTTATCATATGCTGTTGATTATATTTATGATAAACTCCTTAGATTAGGGCAATGGTTTTAAGACTATGATGAGATCATACTAGTGAGACTTAAAATCCTAAAATCCTAATCTTAAATATTCCCAGTCATTGGTACATTGAGTCGGGGATCAATGATTACCGGAAAGACTGGCATGTCTTATGTATGCTCGATGCAGAGGATGATTGATCTCACAATCATTTGTGTGGAGACACTAATACAAAGATATGGGTGCTCATTAGAAGAATGAGTTCATTGAATTGACCTACAAAGAGAAATCTTATGAAGTCTTACTTACATGTCAAAAGATGATTCTCTTAGTGGGAGTTGTGCAACTAATCCTTTGACCTGAGATCACCATGGTATCTTGTGCACATGAACCTATGTTTTGGTTTACACTCATTCATGACAATAAGTTATGTACGAGGTCTTCTGGATATGGTGGATTGTGTACGAAGATTATGAGTAGGTCAACAAGGAATTAATCACTTCTAGTAAGAGAAGATAGCATCCTATTTATTCTAATCATATGATAATTCAGGAAGCCTTTGATCAAAGCAGAATGAAAATTAGAAAGAGTTTCTAATGTTTCATTATTTGAATTATCATTAAAAGATTGAGAAAAATATGAATATAAAATTGAGTTTGACATATATTCATACTCATATACATATTTGGGATGCAGTTTGATTAAAGGATTGAATTGCATGGTAACTTGCCACTGAAGGGTATTTTTGGTATTTCCACCAAATTTCATATTTTTCGGGTAGACATGACACGTTGCTAGACGTCAATCTTGTCTTATAGGTTTGATCGAATTAAAGAGTTTAATTCGATCACCAATTAGAAAGGATTCTAATTGTTAAGTTCGGGTTCGCGCAGTTTGGACTTAAATCGATTAGAAGAGTTCTAATCAAGTTGGGTCAACTCGCACTCACACCTATTGCTGGCTAAGTATGGAACCCAATGGGTCACACACAAGAAAACTTATCAAGGGTATAATTGGATTAGATCATGTTTGCAAGATAAATATCCTAGCAGGTGTTGCAAACCTTAGCTCCTGATTCGAACTGGATTCGAATCTAATTCGAATTGGATTCGAATCTGATTTTTAATTATCTAATTTGATTAGATCATATTCTAATATGGGTTAGCCAAGAGTTGGCACCTAATTGGCTTGATTTGAGTCTAATTGGATTAGATTTGATAAAACATTTATTTTTGACCGTTAGATCTTCATCTACCGTTGGATGAAGACATAATGGTGAGTTGGTTTGAACCCAATTAGATTGGGTTAAGAAAGGCCTTTAATCATGACCATTTGATCTTCATCAGCCATTGGATGAAGACATAATATGATCATGATGAGGCATCTTGCATTGGGACCATTGGATCATCCTAGAACCGTTGGATGATGACATAACTCCCCTTACTCATGGCGCCTTGCATTCTAGCCATTGGATCTTCATCATGAGATGATGGATGATCAAGATTCATGGCGTGATGGATCAGCATTTGATGTTGACTTGGTCAACATCAGATGGCGTGAAGATGGACTTATGATGGCATGAAGAAAGAGAATGCCGCATGAGGTGTTTTGGATAAGGATGCCATAACCACCTCTTCACATGATACGCCTCCCTATTTTGTTGGCGCCTCATCCTAGAGATGGCTCTTCATTTGATCACGCCTCCATCCTCTTATCACGCCCCATCTGAAGGATGTGTGGATAGGATGCATCCTTTGGTGATGCATCCCCACGCCATCTATAAATAGGAATGCTCCCGGTGTTTTCTAATCATCGGAAATCAATCCAACTCTCTCTCTCTCATATCCCTTCTTTCTTACATTAGTTTCTTTCTTTCTAACATTGCTTCTAGTGTGTCCTAAGCCAAGACAAGGTGGTCTTCATTAGGACAAAAGGATTAGAAGTGATTTTAGAAGGCTAAAGAAAAATAGAAAGGAAGGAAAGCAAGCCATTAGAGTTCTTTAGAAGAATTCTGCATTAAGGATCAAAAGTCTTTGGAGCTAAAGTCTTGATCAAGTTTTCGTGTGGATCACCATTGGAGGGCGGACACTTGGACGCCTCGTGGAGATTGTACACTTTGGATTAGCATTTGAGGTATTCTACTAATTCTGCATTTATTTTATATTATTTGATTGTAATCATTAAGGTGATCTAGGCTTAAAAGGGTTTCATGCATAGGGACTTTATTAAGAAAATTTTTAAAATCCCTAGCTTCCGCTGCCCATTATGACATGCTAGAACCTTACAGTGGTATCAGAGCCATCCTTAATTGGTTCAATCAAATAATAATGCATGATGTATGATTATTAATTTACTATGAGATAGTAATGTCATATGCTTAATGAAATGCTGAAATATATGATTCATATATGATATGATATGTAATAAAATGTCATGATATGATATTTTCCATATGAAAATATGTTGAAGCATGTTAATTAGTTGCTTATGATTTATACATGCTATGAGATAGCTATGATGCATGATAGCTTATTTTAGATATGTTAAATATATGTTACAATTAAAGAATGTGCTAGAGACTAGTAAGCCCTCAATAAAAATTATATTAAGTCATAGTGTTAAAAAATTTTGAGCTAACCCATTCTAGAACAATTAATCTAATTGGTGTCTAAGGAAAGCACTAAAGGTGGTTACTTAATTAGGACCTTACTCTTTGAGTAAGGGGAGCCTCCCACCTGCTTACTTGGCCAATTGTTTGATTGCCTATTATGGATAAGCTTAATATTGATATAACACTATTGATAGCCTTCCTTCATGCCTCGATATTATTATGTCAAGATCCATGCTAGTTTGTTGTGCTAACACAAAACTTGCAATGGGGACTGATGTTATACTGTCTTGGTGCATTAAGATGCTTATGGCATATTTTAATATATTGCCTTGTTGTGCTACCACAAGGGCAATATTATTCGAATATGACTATATGAAAATGAAGGGTTTGACTTAACTAAAATATTATTGTTTGTTGTGCTAACACAAGGCAATAAGTATTTTAAGAGGACAAAATAAAGTTGAGAATTGCATGAGATGCAATTGGAAAGAGTTTCCTACCTTTGAACTCATAAGAGTTTGTTGTGTAAACACAAGGCTTTTTATGGTGAATTAGGATCTCAACCCTACTAAGAAAAATTATATTTTCACGTTTATCATAGGAGAGGGCTATGATATTCGATAAAAATAGTAGGAGACAAATTAGATTAAAGTCCTTATCTAGTTGCAAACATGTCATCATGATTGGTCTGCTTATATTAGTTATGTTCTTGCATATGTAGAATTATTAAATGGCTTCACTTTCACTAAGAGGCATCTTAGATGCCAACAAGTTGACCGGACCAAACTATGTGGACTGGTTGAGGAATTTAAAGATAGTACTCACTCAGGAGAAAATTTCCTATATACTTGAAACCCCTGATCTTGGAGATCTAGGGGATGATGCTACAGAAGAGGAGGTTGCCACACATAAGATGTGGAAAAATGACAGTTTGACTGTCAAATGTATCATACTTGCCTCTATGAGCAATGAATTACAGAGGCAACATGAAGGCATGGACACTCAATCCATACTTCTCAATTTAAAAGAGTTGTATGGAGAACAAAGCAGGACTGCTAGGTATGAGATATCTAAGCAGTTGTTCCGTGCTAGAATGAATGAAGGAACTCCAGTGCAAAACCATGTTCTTATGGTTATAGACTTAATCACTAGATTAAGTCAATTAGGTTTTGCTATGGATAGTGAGCTCAGTCAGGATTTGATCCTGCAATCACTGCCTGATTCATTCTCTCAGTTTGTTGTGAACTTTCACATGAACAAGCTGAACACCTCCCTGCCCGAGCTGTTAAATATGCTCAAAACAGCTGAAGGCCATATTAAGAAGGATAAAGGTCCACTCCTTCTTATAGATGGCACTTCTAAAAGAAAATCGGGAAATAAGGGTTCTAAGAAACGATTGAACCCCAAGAGTAGCATCAAAAAGAAAAAAGGAAAGAAAAACTCCGGATCAAGTACCTGTTTTTATTGCGGCAAAGCTGGCCACTGGAAAAGGAATTGCAAGAGTTTTCTTGCAAGTATGAAGACCGATGCAAGAGTTGCATCAAAAGGTATGTTTATGTTACATGCCAACTTGTCATTAAGTTCTTCAAATTCAAATTCATGGGTATTGGATACCGGCTGTGGTTTTCACATTTGCAAATCTTTGCATGGACTACAGAAAATTAAAATTTTGAAGAAAGGTGACTTCGAGCTGTATGGCGCTGGAGGAGAGTCCATCCAGGCTGAAGCTGTTGGAACCTACAACTTGGAGTTACCTTCGGGAGAGCTCCTACAATTAGAAGATTGTTATTATATGCCCAAAATTATTAGAAATGTAATTTCCATTCCTTTGTTGTTAAAGAAAGGATTTGAAATTAATGGAAAGGGCAATGGTTGCTCTATTTATTTTTCTAATAAGCATCTTTGCAATGGCATTATGGAAAATGGTCTTCTTGTTTTATTACTTAATGACAATGTCTTTCATATTAATAAAAGCAATAAAAGAAAGAGAGAGGAAGTAAATAACACCCTTCTTTGGCATTGCCGACTTGGTCACATAAGTGAATCAAGAATCAACAAGTTATACAAAGAAGAGTTCTTTGATCCTTATGATTATGAATCATTAGGAACTTGTGAATCTTGTCTTATGGGTAAAATGACTAAGTCTCCATTCACTGGACATGGAGAAAGGGCAAGTGAGTTATTAGGACTTATACACACAGATGTATGTGGTCCTATGACAACTCCAGCTAGAGGTGGATACTCTTACTTCATCACATTCACTGATGATTTATCAAGGTTCGGATATGTGTATCTTATGAAACATAAATCCGAAGCTTTTGATAAGTTTAAAGAGTATCAAAGTATGGTTGAAAAACAAACCGGAAAGTGTATTAAAATCCTTCGATCTGATCGAAGAGGTGAATACCTTTCTAGTGAGTTTTTAAATCATCTTAAAGAAAAGGGCATTCTCTCTGAATGGACACCTCCGTATACGCCACAATTAAATGGTGTAGCTGAACGGAGGAATCGTACTTTATTAGATATGGTACGGTCCATGATGTGCTTTACTGATCTTCCTATTTCCTTCTGGGGTTTTGCCTTAGAGACTGCTGCACTAATATTAAACAGGGTACCTTCTAAGTCTGTACCTAGCACTCCATATGAGATATGGAGAGGAAAAAAGCCTAATCTTAAGTATCTTAAGATATGGGGTTGTCAAGCTTATGTCAAAAGAAATTTTGGACACAAGCTAAGTGCTAGATCAGATAAATATATTTTTGTAGGTTATCCTAAAGATAGTATAGGATACATCTTCTATCATCCTACCGAACAAAAAGTTTTTGTAGGTAGGCATGCCATTTTCTTAGAAAAAGAGTTTATCTTAGAAAAGGGCAAGGATAGAAAAATAGAACTTGAAGAAGTTCAAGACCTACAAATAGAAACACAAAAAATTCTTCAACCAGATGTACCCATTGATGAGGTACAACCACAACACACATCTCCTCTCCGAAGGTCAGATAGAGTGCGAAGAGCACCTGAGAGATATGGGTTCATCATTGAAAATGATGAAGCCCACATTGTTCAGAATAATGATCCTCTGACCTATTCGGAAGCTGTCATGAGTAATGACTCTGACAAATGGCTAGAAGCCATGAAATCCGAAATAGATTCTATGTATACCAACCAAGTATGGACTTTGGTTGATGCACCAGAGGGTGTAAACCCTATAGGTTGCAAATGGGTCTATAAGAAAAAGATTGGAGCAGATGGCCAAGTAGAAACCTACAAGGCTAGATTGGTGGCAAAAGGTTTCAGGCAAAAGCAAGGAATTGACTATGATGAAACTTTTTCGCCAGTAGCTATGCTCAAATCTATTCGGATTTTGCTTGCAATAGCTGCATACTATGATTATGAAATCTGGCAGATGGATGTCAAAACCGCCTTCCTTAATGGTTATCTTGAGGAAGAAGTTTACATGACACAGCCAGAAGGATTTGTCTCAAGTAAGAGAGCAAATCAAGTATGCAAGCTTAAGAGATCCATTTATGGATTAAAGCAAGCATCGAGGAGTTGGAACATCCGTTTTGATACAACAGTCAAAGAGTTTGGTTTTATCAAAAATGTGGATGAACCATGTGTGTACAAGAAGACTAGTGGGAGTGCCATTGTCTTCTTAATATTGTATGTAGATGACATACTGATCATTGGAAATGATATTCCAATGTTACAATCGGTCAAGACTTGGCTGTCAAAAAGCTTTTCCATGAAAGACTTGGGAGAAGCATCCTATATACTTGGTATAAAGATCTATAGGGATAGATCTAAAAGGATGCTAGGCTTGTCCCAGTCTAGGTACATAGATAATGTGCTGAAAAGATTCAGCATGGAAGAAAGTAAAAGAGGTTATTTGCCTATGAGTCATGGCATACGTCTCTCTAAGAAGATGTCTCCTAAGACATCTGAAGAGAGGAATAGAATGAATTCTATTCCCTATGCTTCGGCAGTAGGATCGATTATGTATGCTATGCTATGTACTAGGCCTGATATTGCTTATGCCTTAGGCATAACAAGTAGATTCCAGGCTGATCCAGGAGAGGATCATTGGATAGCTGTGAAAAATATTCTTAAGTACTTGAGAAGGACTAAAGATATTTTTCTAGTTTATGGAGGATCTGAGTTGAAACTAGAAGGATTTTCTGATTCTAGTTTTCAATCAGACCTAGATGATAGCAAGTCCACTTCAGGGTATGTCTTTACCCTAAATGGTGGTGCAGTGAGCTGGAAGAGTTCCAAACAGCAAACTGTAGCTGACTCAACTACTGAGGCAGAATACATTGCTGTAAGTGAAGCCGCTAAGGAAGCTGTCTGGATGAAGAAGTTCATCTCTGAGTTAGGAGTAGTTCCCGAGATTGCTGGACCAGTCCCAGTTTATTGTGATAACACTGGAGCTGTTGCTCAAGCGAAGGAACCAAGGTCTCATCACAAATCCAAGCACATTCTAAGACGCTTCCATCTTGTTCGAGAGATTGTCGAGAGACAAGACATAGTCATTGAACGAGTAGACACCAAGAACAACCTAGCAGACCCGTTCACTAAAGCTCTACCACAACAGCAGTTCGATCGCCACCTCGATTGTATGGGGATAAAATATAAAAGCGATTGGCTTTAGTGCAAGTGGGAGATTGAAAGAGTAGATGCCCTACAAGCCAATCGTAATATGTATTGCGAAGGGTTTTTCTTTTAATTTGTCCAAATCATGTACATGACATTTAAATATGAATAAAGGCGTTATGTTTTATCATATGCTGTTGATTATATTTATGATAAACTCCTTAGATTAGGGCAATGGTTTTAAGACTATGATGAGATCATACTAGTGAGACTTAAAATCCTAAAATCCTAATCTTAAATATTCCCAGTCATTGGTACATTGAGTCGGGGATCAATGATTACCGGAAAGACTGGCATGTCTTATGTATGCTCGATGCAGAGGATGATTGATCTCACAATCATTTGTGTGGAGACACTAATACAAAGATATGGGTGCTCATTAGAAGAATGAGTTCATTGAATTGACCTACAAAGAGAAATCTTATGAAGTCTTACTTACATGTCAAAAGATGATTCTCTTAGTGGGAGTTGTGCAACTGATCCTTTGACCTGAGATCACCATGGTATCTTGTGCACATGAACCTATGTTTTGGTTTACACTCATTCATGACAATAAGTTATGTACGAGGTCTTCTGGATATGGTGGATTGTGTACGAAGATTATGAGTAGGTCAACAAGGAATTAATCACTTCTAGTAAGAGAAGATAGCATCCTATTTATTCTAATCATATGATAATTCAGGAAGCCTTTGATCAAAGCAGAATGAAAATTAGAAAGAGTTTCTAATGTTTCATTATTTGAATTATCATTAAAAGATTGAGAAAAATATGAATATAAAATTGAGTTTGACATATATTCATACTCATATACATATTTGGGATGCAGTTTGATTAAAGGATTGAATTGCATGGTAACTTGCCACTGAAGGGTATTTTTGGTATTTCCACCAAATTTCATATTTTCCGGGTAGACATGACACGTTGCTAGACGTCAATCTTGTCTTATAGGTTTGATCGAATTAAAGAGTTTAATTCGATCACCAATTAGAAAGGATTCTAATTGTTAAGTTCGGGTTCGCGCAGTTTGGACTTAAATCGATTAGAAGAGTTCTAATCAAGTTGGGTCAACTCGCACTCACACCTATTGCTGGCTAAGTATGGAACCCAATGGGTCACACACAAGAAAACTTATCAAGGGTATAATTGGATTAGATCATGTTTGCAAGATAAATATCCTAGCAGGTGTTGCAAACCTTAGCTCCTGATTCGAACTGGATTCGAATCTAATTCGAATTGGATTCGAATCTGATTTTTAATTATCTAATTTGATTAGATCATATTCTAATATGGGTTAGCCAAGAGTTGGCACCTAATTGGCTTGATTTGAGTCTAATTGGATTAGATTTGATAAAACATTTATTTTTGACCGTTAGATCTTCATCTACCGTTGGATGAAGACATAATGGTGAGTTGGTTTGAACCCAATTAGATTGGGTTAAGAAAGGCCTTTAATCATGACCATTTGATCTTCATCAGCCATTGGATGAAGACATAATATGATCATGATGAGGCATCTTGCATTGGGACCATTGGATCATCCTAGAACCGTTGGATGATGACATAACTCCCCTTACTCATGGCGCCTTGCATTCTAGCCATTGGATCTTCATCATGAGATGATGGATGATCAAGATTCATGGCGTGATGGATCAGCATTTGATGTTGACTTGGTCAACATCAGATGGCGTGAAGATGGACTTATGATGGCATGAAGAAAGAGAATGCCGCATGAGGTGTTTTGGATAAGGATGCCATAACCACCTCTTCACATGATACGCCTCCCTATTTTGTTGGCGCCTCATCCTAGAGATGGCTCTTCATTTGATCACGCCTCCATCCTCTTATCACGCCCCATCTGAAGGATGTGTGGATAGGATGCATCCTTTGGTGATGCATCCCCACGCCATCTATAAATAGGAATGCTCCCGGTGTTTTCTAATCATCGGAAATCAATCCAACTCTCTCTCTCTCTCATATCCCTTCTTTCTTACATTAGTTTCTTTCTTTCTAACATTGCTTCTAGTGTGTCCTAAGCCAAGACAAGGTGGTCTTCATTAGGACAAAAGGATTAGAAGTGATTTTAGAAGGCTAAAGAAAAATAGAAAGGAAGGAAAGCAAGCCATTAGAGTTCTTTAGAAGAATTCTGCATTAAGGATCAAAAGTCTTTGGAGCTAAAGTCTTGATCAAGTTTTCGTGTGGATCACCATTGGAGGGCGGACACTTGGACGCCTCGTGGAGATTGTACACTTTGGATTAGCATTTGAGGTATTCTACTAATTCTGCATTTATTTTATATTATTTGATTGTAATCATTAAGGTGATCTAGGCTTAAAAGGGTTTCATGCATAGGGACTTTATTAGGAAAATTTTTAAAATCCCTAGCTTCCGCTGCCCATTATGACATGCTAGAACCTTACATCAACTAGATTCCACACTTTGTTTCTAGTAAATTGGTTTAGTTCTTCTTGCATTGCATTTATCCAATTTACATCATTTTCGGCTTCTTCTATATGTTTGGGCTCAAAGTGTGAGACAAAAGCTAGATGGTTATTCAAATTCCTAAGGGATGCTCTAGTCCTAACCGGTTGAGATGGATCATCTAGAATTAGTTCCTTAGGATGCCCGTGAGCATGCCTCCAAGCTTTAGTTAGCCCATGATCCACAATAGCCTCTTGGCTTGATGATGCTCCTTCACTCAACTTTTGATTATCATCTTGTAATGCCATCTCATCTATCTTTTCTTCAAGAATTTCAACATCATCATCAAAATTATCTTTCTTACTAGAGGAGATGTCACTAGAATCATCAAATACAACATGTATAGATTCTTCTATAACTAAGGTTCTTTTGTTAAAGACTCTATAGGCTTTGCTAGTTGTAGAGTAGCCTAAGAAAATTCCCTCATCAGATTTAGAGTCAAATTTACCTAGATTATCTTTCCTATTATTATGAACAAAACACCTACATCCAAAAACATGAAAGTAATTAACTTTTGGTTTTCTGTTTTTCCAAAGTTCATAAGGTATTTTCTTTATGATGGGTCTCAATAGAACTCTATTTAATATATGACAAGAAGTATTGATGGCTTCTCCCCAAAAGTACTTAGGGAGGTTACTTTCACATAACATAGTTCTAGCCATTTCCTCTAGAGTTCTATTTTTCCTCTCCACAACTCCATTTTGTTGTGGTATCCTAGGTGCAGAAAAATTATGGGTTATCCCCTTTTTACTACAAAATTCCTCAAATGACTGATTTTCGAATTCGGTACCATGGTCACTTCTAATAGCTATTACTGAGGTATCTCTAGCATTGGTTACTTCTTTATGGAATTTCTTAAAAACAGAAAATGCTTGATCCTTATGTGCTAGGAACATGACCCATGTGTACCTAGAATAATCATCTACAATAACTAGACCATATTTATTTTCACCTAGGCTTGTTGTTCTAGTTGGTCCGAATAGGTCCATGTGTAATAATTCTAGAGGCCTAGAGGTAGAGACACATTTTATGGATTTAAATGAGTTCCTAGATTGTTTGCCAAATTGACATGCTTCACATATTTTGTTCTTTTCAAATTTTAATTTTGGCAAACCTATCACGGAATCTCTTTTAACTAGTTTAGTTATTGTGTCCATGCTTGCATGACCTAACTTACGGTGCCACAACCAACTAGCATCATTATCCTTAGTTTCATTAACAACTAGACATTGGTTATGTTTTGCAAGATCTTCAAGGTCTACAACATATACATTTCCTCGTCTAATTCCTTTAAAAACTAAACTATTATCATTAGGATTTGTTATAATGCATAGTGATGGTTTAAACATAACATCATACCCTTTATCACATAATTGACTAATGCTTAATAAGTTATGTTTAAGACCATCAACATATCTAACATTATCAATATAAGTAGAAGGGGTGATTTGAACTTTACCAATACCAATGATGTGACCTTGGTTGTTGTCTCCAAAAGTCACAGCACCTCCCTTCTTAGCTTCAAGGGTGAAAAATTGATCCTTGTCACCCGTCATGTGTCTTGAGCAGCCACTGTCCAAGTACCAGCAGTTTTTGTTGACCTTGGCTGCAAGACACTCCTACACAAGTAGATCATATAATCTTAGGTACCCAAGTTTTCTTGGGTCCTTCATGGTTAGTCAAGTTGGTTCCTTTTGGAACCCATACCCTTTTAATTTTCCTTTTTGTTTTACTTTTCCTATAGTCACATACATTTGCCTTATGTCCTATAGTCCCACAACAAAAGCAGGTTATTTTCTTAGTTTTAGTTTCCTCAGCTTTAACAAAGAAGTTGCTAAGAAGTTTTTGTTTATTTCTTGGTTTATACCCTAAACCCGCTTTATTAAATACTGCTCGTTGATTATTGAGTATTGTTGCTGGTGGTCCAAACCGAGAACGATTGACACGACGGTGTGAACGGGGTTCCGTCTGAGTTGCCTTGGTTGGTGTTGGTTGCGCTCCACCTTCCACCGGGAGACCTGCAAACAAGCCTCGCACCACCACTGGGGTAGTGGGGGCCCTCCGACGATCAAGTCAGAGGAGATTGGAGGAGGAGGAAAGATGATAATCGCAAATAAGAGAATGCTCTCGGAGATGTTGCTTACCCCCCCTTCTCCCCCCAGCCGCATATATACCTGGCTGGGAGGTCTCTCAGGGGGGTTTGTCATCGTGGGGCACGATGGAGTGGCCACTGACATGGCCGTTACAGGGCGTCGTGGAGCAGCGCCGGGTACGGCCATGACAGGGCGTAGTGGAGTTCCGTTTTGTACGGCTGATACAGGAGATCGTGGAGCAGCATCGGATACAGCCGTTGCAGGGAGTAGTGGAGCAGGAGGCCGCGGCGTGCCTCTGGGGAATAGCCTGTCATTGTCGAAAGATATCCGACTCGGGGTCGGAGTGTTGGATCAGGGGGCAGCCGACTCGGGGTCGGGCTGCGGAGCCGAAGATATCCGACTCGGGGTCGGAGTGCTGGATCAGGGGGCAGCCGACTCGGGGTCGGGCTGCGGAGCCGAAGATATCCGACTCGGGGTCGGAGTGCTAGATCAGGGGGCAGCCGACTCGGGGTCGGGCTGCGGAGCCGAAGATATCCGACTCGGGGTCGGAGTGCTGGATCAGGGGGCAGCCGTGGTCTTCCTGGGCGCGCGTGCCGGTCCCGTGGGGCATGGTGGCTAAGTTTCCCCGTAACAGTAGCCCCCCACTCCCGAGCCTGGAACCAGAAGGGGAACGGGTGAAGGGAGTGATGCTTCGAGATTGCCACCATCCCTCAGAAAGGCGCGCGCTCTTTGAGTTTCCCGCCTTCTTTATGGCGTATGGCGGTTGTCGCTGATCTGGCAGGCTGAGGATTTCGGCGGACATCCTTCCTTAATGGTGTCGATTCGCCTTTGGGGCGCGAGCGACCCTTCGGCAGCCAGGCGTCCTCTGGCGTCATCGAGGCGTCACCCGCCTTTCCGCCTATTTAACCGGGGGCCCTCCCCCGTCCGTCTTCCTCTTTACAGATATTTTCGAGTTTCTCCTTTGCGCTGCCGTTGTTGCCGTTCTTCCTTCTCTTCCGGTGAGTTACCTCATTCTTCTACTTAGGGCTCTCCATACTTTCTCCTTTTATACCAGTGCACTCAAGTCGTTCCGGTCTTTCCCCCCTTCTTGTCCCCATCCTGACCGTAGGATCGGCCATTAGGAATGGGCGAAGTGAGAGCAGACCACATTAAGTCGGAGCTGGTCGCAGAAGACTTAGACAAACTCGTGGCTCGGTACCACCTTCCCGAGGCCTGCAACGTCACGCTCCCGGGGCCTGAGGAGAGGATGTCCCATCCTCCTCCAGGGAAGATCGCCATTAATGAGGGCATTCTCCAGGCCGGGTTCCGCTTTCCCCCTTCGGACTTAGTCGTGCAGGTGCTCCGGGGTTTAAAAGTGGCGCCGACGCAACTGGTGCCGAACTCGTGGCGTGCCCTGACGGTCTTCCAGGTTCTCTGCCGTATGCATGAGATTCCCGCCACCCTGAATGTTTTTTGGGAGTTCTACAGCCTGAGCGGCCACCCCCAGGACAAAGGGTGGTGGTGCTTTGCAGCGCGGCGAGGGTGCGGCCTCGTCAAGGAGGCTCCTACCTCCATTCACGGCTGGAAGGAGCGCTTCTTTTTTGTTGATGCAGATCCCTCTTGGGGAATCAGGGCGACCTGGGAGACACCGATGAAGTCTCCGATCGGCCTATCGAGACTGTCAAGGGAGGAATCCGATGGCTTGGCCGCCTTGAAGGGGTTGGTTGCCGAGGGCCAGCTCCCCCCGGTGGCCCGCCTTATTTCCGAGGATACTTTGGTGAATGTCGGTCTGAGCTCGGTCCCCACCGACCGTGAGTCCGCCACCGATTCTTTCTTGACTTCTTTCCCTTCTTCCGTCCCGTTCTTTCCTTTGGTTTCTCCGCCTCCGACTATCCCGTTCTTTTTGCAGAGATCGACGACGTCATGCGGTCGGTGAAGGCAAAGGCTGTTAATAGGACGTCCCTACTGGAAGCAGTCCAGAGGAGGAGACGAGCTCCTCCGAGCGGGGCCCCACCAGCGAAGAAGTCCCGCAAGGAGGTGCCTCCGACGCCGACCGGCGAGTCCGGGCCCGCCGATCAGGGAGACGCCGTGGGCACGGACCGGCAGCTGACGCTGTATCAGCCTTCCGGTGGTAAGATTGCCGCTATTCCGGAGGTATCATCCGAGCCTGCTCGAGACGAATGGGTCGGACGTGATCGGTCCCCGGCCCGGCCTTCGACTCAGTTGGCTCCTGATGACTCAAGGAGGGACGCGCCGAGGCCCCGGCCGAGCGGGACCCTCTCAATTCCTGGGGTGTCCCCCGCCCCGAGCACAATCAGCAGGACTCTTCTCCAGGCGACGGATAAGGGTAAGGCTGTAGAACCACCATCCGGCTCCGGGGAGAAATCGGGGTCGGCCTTCACTACCGATGGCGCCCGAAATCTCATCGAAACAGTGCTGCTGGAGAAGGACCGTCGGCGGGTCCGGGAGTTGGAGGTCTCTGACGTTGGGGCTGCCAGCTGCGTCTGTCTCATGTCGGTGAGTGTTCTTCTGGCCGCTTTTCACCATTTATCGGCTCTGTTGTTCTCCGCCTGACGCCCTCATTTTTCCTATTTCTTAGCTCGCCCAGTACATGGTCCGTCTGGAGGAGTGCTACAAGGAACAGGCGGGGCTTCTGGCGAAGGCCGAGGACCGGCTGAAAGCAGTGGAAGAGGGAGGCCCGGCTGCGGTGGGCAGGACGACCGGGGACCTCGAGGCGAGGCTCCGGGAGGCCGAAGAGCGGGCACTCAGCTTCGCCGCCCTCGAGAAGCAACTGTTGGAGGCTCAGGAGCAACTCAAGGTTGCCTCGGGCCTCGAAAGCGGGATCAAAAAGGTGGAGGAACGAGCCGAAAAGCTGTCCCGGAAGGTCGCGGACTATCGAGAGAGGTGGGAGAAAGCCCAGCGGTCTGCCGATAACGCCCGCAACCGAACCCGGTCTTTTGAGGCGAAACTGGGTGAATTGGAGTCGGCCTTGGAGAAGTTCCGCGCGAACGACCAAGAGCTTTGTTCGCGCCTGGAGGAAGCTGAGGCCGCTCGCACTGCTGCCGAGGCGAAGCACAAGGAGGCTCAGGCCAATCTGCTGAGGGTCTCCTCCGAAGCTGACGACCGGATTGTGGCGAAGGTCTTGGAGGCTAAAGCTTAGATTACCGAGCGAGCGAAGGCGGCGCTGGCCGAGAAGAGTGCGGAGATCGGGCGTCAGGCGGTGCAGGCTTATCATCAGTCCGCCGAGTTCACCCGTGACATGTCGGAGGCGGTACGGGCCTATCGTCAGTCTGACGAGTTCATCCGTGACGCGTCGGACGCGGGGTCCGAATCCTTCATCTTAGGCTTCGAGGAAGGCCTCGCAAGGGTGTCGGCTAAGTACCCCGAAGTTGACCTGAGTGGGATCTCCCTTCTCGACTCCTCTCCGGCGCCATTGCCTGCTGATTCTCCAACCGCCTCCCTACCCCCTGCGGACGAGCCCGACGCTCCCGACCCGGGGGTCCCTCCAAGCTGACCTTCTGTACCTTTCGTTGTTTTTTTTTTTTTATCGGCATTTTGCCAAATTGTATGGGCCTCGGCCCTGAGACAATGAAAATTAATACAAGTTGAATGTTTCTTCATCCCGCTTTCATCCTTCCTCTTTTTAGCTCTTGGTTGCATTTTGCCGACTTCTGATTCCCGAAGTTCTTCCGGCGCTAAGCCAGGCATCCGAGGGTTAGGCCTCAGGAAATTCTTCCGGCGCTAAGCCAGGCATCCGAGGGTTAGGCCTCAGGAAACTCTTCCGGCGCTAAGCCAGGCATCCGAGGGTTAGGCCTCAGGAAACTCTTCCGGCGCTAAGCCAGGCATCCGAGGGTTAGGCCTCAGGAAACTCTTCCGGCGCTAAGCCAGGCATCCGAGGGTTAGGCCTCAGAAAATTCTTCCGGCGCTAAGCCAGGCATCCGAGGGTTAGGCCTCGGGAAATTCTTCCGGCGCTAAGCCAGGCATCCGAGGGTTAGGCCTCAGGAAATTCTTCCGGCGTTAAGCCAGGCATCCGAGGGTTAGGCCTCAGGAAACTCTTCCGGCGCTAAGCCAGGCATCCGAGGGTTAGGCCTCAGGAAACTCTTCCGGCGCTAAGCCAGGCATCCGAGGGTTAGGCCTCAGGAAATTTTTCCGGCGCTAAGCCAGGCATCCGAGGGTTAGGCCTCAGGAAATTCTTCCGGCGCTAAGCCAGGCATCCGAGGGTTAGGCCTCAGGAAATTCTTCCGGCGTTAAGCCAGGCATCCGAGGGTTAGGCCTCAGGAAATTCTTCCGGCGCTGAGCCAGGCATCCGAGGGTTAGGCCTCAGAAAACTCTTCCGGCGCTAAGCCAGGCATCCGAGGGTTAGGCCTCAGGAAATTCTTCCGGCGCTGAGCCAGGCATCCGAGGGTTAGGCCTCAGGAAACTCTTCCGGCGCTAAGCCAGGCATCCGAGGGTTAGGCCTCAGGAAATTCTTCCGGCGCTAAGCCAGGCATCCGAGGGTTAGGCCTCAGGAAATTCTTCCGGCGCTAAGCCAGGCATCCGAGGGTTAGGCCTCAGAAAACTCTTCCGGCGCTAAGCCAGGCATCCGAGGGTTAGGCCTCAGGAAATTCTTCCGGCGCTAAGCCAGGCATCCGAGGGTTAGGCCTCAGGAAATTCTTCCGGCGCTAAGCCAGGCATCCGAGGGTTAGGCCTCAGAAAATTCTTCCGGCGCTAAGCCAGGCATCCGAGGGTTAGGCCTCAGGAAATTCTTCCGGCGCTAAGCCAGGCATCCGAGGGTTAGGCCTCAGGAAATTCCACTCGTTGGTCGACCAAGGCTGGCGCAAGCCAAGGCGACCGGTCGGGGCTTCAGGCTAGTCTGCTCCCGGGATGGTCATCGGGTTAGCCTGGCATCCGAGGGCCGAGCCTCGGGACATTCCACTCGTTGGTCGGCCAAGGCTGGCGCAAGCCGAGGCGACCGGTCGGGGCTTCAGGCTAGTCTGCTCCCGGGATGGTCATCGGGTTAGCCAGGCATCCGAGGGCCGAGCCTCGGAAAATTCCGCTCGTTGGTCGGCCAAGGCTGGCGCAAACCAAGGCGACCGGTCGGGGCTTCAGGCTAGTCTGCTCCCGGGATGGTCATCGGGTTAGCCTGGCATCCGAGGGCCGAGCCTCGGGACATTCCACTCGTTGGTCGGCCAAGGCTGGCGCAAGCCGAGGCGACCGGTCGGGGCTTTCGGCTAGTCTGCTCCCGAGATGTTCATCGGGTTAGCCAGGCATCCGAGGGCCGAGCCTCGGGAAATTCCGCTCGTTGGTCGGCCAAGGCTGGCGCAAGCCAAGGCGACCGGTCGGGGCTTCAGGCTAGTCTGCTCCCGGGATGGTCATCGGGTTAGCCTGGCATCCGAGGGCCGAGCCTCGGGACATTCCACTCGTTGGTCGGCCAAGGCTGGCGCAAGCCGAGGCGACCGGTCGGGGCTTCCGGCTAGTCTGCTCCCGGGATGTTCATCGGGTTAGCCAGGCATCCGAGGGCCGAGCCTCGGGAAATTCCGCTCGTTGGTCGGCCAAGGCTGGCGCAAGCCAAGGCGACCGGTCGGGGCTTCAGGCTAGTCTGCTCTCGGAATGGTCATCGGGTTAGCCTGGCATCCAAGGGCCGAGCCTCGGGACATTCCACTCGTTGGTCGGCCAAGGCTGGCGCGAGCCGAGGCGACCGGTCGGGGCTTCCGGCTAGTCTGCTCCCGGGATGTTCATCGGGCTAGCCAGGCATCTGAGGGTTGTCAAGCCTCAGGGGATTCCGCTCGTTGGTCGGCTAGGGCTGGCGCAAGCCAAGGCGACCGGTCGGGGCTTCTGGCTAGTCTGCTCCCGGGATGTTCATCGGGTTAGCCAGGCATCCGAGGGCCGAGCCTCGGAAAATTCCGCTCGTTGGTCGGCCAAGGCTAGCGCAAGCCGAGGCGACCGGTCGGGGCTTCTGGCTAGTCTGCTCCCGGGATGATCATCGGGCTAGCCAGGCATCTGAGGGTTGTCAAGCCTCAGGGAATTCCGCTCGCTGGTCGTGCGCCTGTCGCTTGCTGCCCGACGGGATTTCTCCGTGGCCAGCTGCGATCGTGTTTCTCCTGTTCTCCAAGCGTTGCCTGGGGAACACCAGAAGAGCATTAAACGCTAATTAGTGCGTTACCTGGGGAATCAGATCGCCAGTTGCTGCTTGTGAGGAGTGTCAGTTAAGCGGCCGCGATACGCGCGTTCTTCGAGGCGGATGCGGCCTGGACGCGAGCGGGGATAGGTTGACCTAGGGGTACATGCCACCCGGCGTGTCCTGCACAAAGAATGGGATTGAGGAGAACGACGCTTAGGAAATCGCGGAGAGATACGCCTCGGGAGCCGGAACGGCTCCGGATCCAATGCGTCCGCATTTATTGGAGCCACCCGCATCGGAACGACCAGGGGGCCGCAGTTTGGCTATAAATACAGGTGTAGGTACGACGGAGTTTGCCAAGCCGGAGCTGTTCAGGTTGCCATGGATCGTGGACCTCCTCCTTGGCATATGACTGAGAGACTCCTGTCGAAGGAAAGGGGAGGCGCTCCCCTTGCGACTTCAGCCAACTAGCCGTTTCATCTGGGATCAACAAGGAGGGTCTCCCCGACGGAACTCCGCTCTAGGCGTTTCATCCGGGATCACATCTCCCCTCCTTGAAGTTCAGCCTCCCGATTGAGCTCTGCACCAGACGCTCAATCCGGGACCGCGCCTCCATATGCTCTTCCCCCTTGTATCCCTTCTCTTTCCTTCCACTGGGGAGGATCGGGATATCCTTTGGAGGCGGCGTTCCCATGGGGGCAGCGGGAGCTTCTTCTGTGGCGGCTCTTTGTCTTCTTCGTGAGGCGTGGATGGCGCCTCCGGTTAGAAGCACCCACTTCCGGTGGGATTGCAGCCGCTTTGGGTTGAGGGTTTGGGATCCTCGATCCTCAGCTCCACGGAGTCCCCACCTCTTCTTTGCTTTCTTTACTCCCTAATTCTCCTTTGGGAATTCCTTGTAATCACACGAGCACGCCATTGTAACCAGAAATTATTGAAATGAAAAGTGTTATACATTTTCTTGATCTGTCTTTCCGGCTTCTTCTTTCTACTGGTAATATACCCGCAGGTTAGCGGAGTTCCAGCTCCTCGGAATTTCTCGACCATCTAGGGCCTCTAGCTGGTAGGAGCCAGGTCGGTTTACCCAGCGAACCCTATACGGGCCTTCCCAATTCGGCGCTAGCTTCCCACCTTCCGTAGGTTGAGATGCTCTAGCTCGCCTTAGCACCAGATCTCCGATTCTGAAAAGCTTCGGTCGGACTTTGGAGTTGTAATATCAGGCCACCCTCCGCTGATACATTGCCATCCGAACCTGCGCCATTTCCCTTGCTTCTTCCAAGAGATCCAGGTTCCCTCGGAGTTGCTCCGAGTTGGCCTCGGATCGGTGTGCGGCCACCCGAGGTGAGGAGAGTCCGAGCTCTACGGGGACAACGGCTTCCGTGCCATAGGTTAGGCTGAAAGGCGTTTCCCCGGTAGGAGTCCGATGCGTGGTCCGATACGCCCAAAGGACATTCTCGAGTTCTTCGACCCAAGCTTGCCCCGTCCGCCCGATCCGCGCTTTGATACCTTGGAGGATTGTCCGATTTGTGACCTCGGCCTCGCCGTTGGTTTGGGGATGCGACACGGACGTGAACCGATGCTCGATCCCAAACTCCTCGCAGAAGTCCCGGAAATGCTTGTTATCGAACTGTCGACCGTTATCTGAGATGAGGACCCGAGGTACCCCAAATCGGACAATGATGTTCTTCTTTACGAACTTCCGGACTTGCGCCTCCGTGATAGTGGCCAGTGGCTCTGCCTCCACCCACTTGGTGAAGTAGTCAATGGCGACAACCAAAAATTTCCGCTGGGCCGAAGCGATGGAGAATGGTCCGAGGATATCCATTCCCCACTGTGCGAAGGGCCAGGGCGCGGTGATTGGCGCCAAGGGAACAGAGGGGACTCTCTGGACGTTGGCGTGGCACTGGCAGGCGTCACATTTCCGTACGTGATCCTTCGAGTCCTCCAACAAGGTCGGCCAATAGTAGCCTTGCCTCATGATCTTATGCGCCAAGGACCTAGCCCCCAAGTGCGATCCGCAGATGCCTTCGTGGACTTCGCTGAGGGCGTAGGCCGCTTCCGAGGGGCGGAGGCACCTTAAGAGGGGGGCGGTAAACGAGGTCCGATACAGCCTCCCTTCATAAAGTACGTAGTGGGCGGACTTCATAACAAGTCGCCGAGCTTGGTCTTCGTCTTCAGGGAGGATCCCTTCGGCGAGGTAGGCTACAAGCGGGTCCATCCAAGATGGCTCTGGATCGATCGCCATCACCGCTCCAGCCTCGCCGATGCTCGGGGCGTCTAGGGTCTCCAGGTATATCGCCCTTGACAAGTTGTGTGCGTCTGCGCCCACCAAGCGGGACAGCCTGTCGGCCCTGGCATTTTCGCTTCTTGGGACCTGCTGAATGTCAACATTGCCGAGGTCTGGAATGAGTGCTTGCACCTTCCGGACATAGCTCTGCATGGTCGGGCTTCGTGCCTCGAACTCCCCTCGGACCTGCCCGACCACCAGCTGGGAGTCGGTGAAGACCTTCAGACGCCGGATGCCGAGCTCCTTGGTGAGTTTGAGTCCCGTGACTAGGGCCTCGTACTCCGCCTCATTATTAGTCACTGGAAATCCGAACCTCAAGGCATACTCGGCTATCACTCCATCGGGACTGGTAAGGACCAGCCCAGCTCCTCCACCTTCAGGGTTCGACGACCCATCAATGTGGAGCGTCCAGATCGGGAGGTCGAGGCTGGGTGTTTCCGGCGGCCTAGGTTCCGCCTCCTGCATAGTGCACTCAGCGAGGAAGTCCGCGAGCACCTGGGCCTTGATGGCGGGTCGGGGCTGGTAGCGAATGTCGAACTCACCAAGTTCTACTGCCCACTTCACCAGCCGTCCAGCATTCTCAGGATTGCTGAGGATCTGCCGCAGTGGTTGATCGGTCAAAAGGGTGACAGAATGAGCCTGGAAATAGGGGCGAAGCCTCCTGGTCGCAGTCAGCAGCGCGAAGGCGATCAGCCTTCGTGTACCGTGTCTCGGCATCCCGGAGGACTCGGCTGATGTAGTACACAGGCTTCTGAAGCTTTCCCTCTTCCCGAACCAATACTGCGCTGACTGCGGTTGGGGAGACCGCCAGATAAAGGTAGAGCATCTCCCCCTCTTGCGGCTTGGACAGCAGGGGAGGAGATGCCAAGTACTCCTTGAGCTGGTCGAACGCCACTTGACATTCGGCCATCCAGAGGAAGTCTTTCGGGTGCTTCAACACCTTGAAGAACGGTTGGCAGCGTTCGGCCGATTTTGCCACAAATCGTCCGAGCGCGGCGACCCTTCCAGCGAGCTCCTGAACCTCCTTCACTTTGGTCGGAGGGGACATATCTTGGATGGCCTGGATTTTGTCCGGGTTGGCCTCGATCCCCCGCTGGTTGACAATGAAGCCGAGGAACCTCCCGGCCGAAGCACCAAAGGCGCACTTCGCTGGGTTTAGCTTCATACGAAACTTCCGCAAGGTGGCGAAAGTCTCCTCCAGATCCGTAATGTGCTGATCCGCATGGCGGCTCTTTACCAGCATATCGTCCACGTACACTTCCATGTTCCGGCCGATCTGCTTCTTGAAGATTTTGTTGACGAGGCGCTGGTAAGTAGCGCCAGCATTCTTCAGACCGAAGGGCATTACCTTGTAACAGTACAGCCCCCGGTCTGTTATAAAGGCCGTTTTCTCCTCGTCCTGCGGAGCCATCATTATTTGGTTGTAGCCGGAGAAGGCGTCCATGAAAGATAGCAGCTGATATCCGGAAGTCGCGTCGACCAGTTGGTCTATTCGTGGAAGCGGGAAGCTATCCTTGGGGCACGCCTTGTTCAGGTCGGTGTAGTCGACGCACATCCTCCACTTTCCGCTCGCCTTCCGGACAAGTACAACGTTTGCCAGCCACTCGGGGTAGCTCACCTCCCTTATGAAGCCTGCTTCCAAGAGCTTGTCTACCTCCTGGTCGACCACCCGGATCCGATCCGGGGCACAGTGTCTCTTCTTCTGCTTTACGGGTCGGTGGGTCAGGTCGACGTTGAGGGCGTGAGAAATGACCTCCGGGTCGATCCCAGGTACATCGGCCGCCGACCAGGCAAATACATCAGCGTTGGCTTGGAGGAATTCCACTAGCCGGAGCCGAGCTTCCGAGTCGAGATTGGCACCGACCCGGACCGTATGATCTGGGCGACCCTCTTCAAGGGGAACTTCGATTACACCCTCGGCCGGCTCCCCGTGCCGCAAAGCCACCTCGTCTCTGGCGTCAAGGGACTCGACGCTTAGGGCCTCCGCGGGCTTCTTTCCTTTGAGAGTTGCTAGGAAACATTGTCGTGCGGTCGGTTGGTCACCTCGGACCTCTCCAATCCCGGCCGCCGTGGGGAACCGCATAAGCAAATGGTATGTAGAGACTACTGCGCGAAGGGCGTTCAGTCCGGGTCGTCCGAGGATTGCGTTGTAGGCCGAGGGAACACGGACGACCAAGAACCCGAGCCGCACCGTGGCTTCTGCGGGTGCGACGCCCGCAGTCACAGGCAACTCAACGATACCTTCGGCCGAGATAGCGTCTCCAGTGAATCCTATGAGGGGGGTGGATGTTTTGTGCAACAGTTGTCGGGACAAGCTCATCTTTTGGAAGGCCTCGTAAAACAAAATGTCAGCTGAGCTTCCACTATCCACAAGAACACGCCTTACATCATAATTCGCCATAGTGAGGGAGATCACCATGGCGTCATCGTGGGGAGTCTGAACCCCCTTTACATCTTCATCACAAAAAGTGATTACATTTCCGACCCGCTGCCTCTTCGCGACGGCCACCCCTGATGCTTCCGCCGAGCCCCCTGCGTTCCTCACGGGCCGAGAGCAGCCCCCAGTGATGGTGTGGATCACGCCCGCGACGGGCCGATTCTGCTCCCGAGGCTCCTGAGGGGCCGGGTCGGCCGGACGCGGGTCTGCAGGGGGACGTCGGTCGTTTACATATCGGCCGAGACGCCCTCGGCGGATGAGAGCCTCGATCTCGTCCCGAAGCTGGAAGCAGTCTTCGGTGTCATGGCCGTGGTCCCGGTGGTACTCACAGTACGCCCGAGAGGGCCTCCTCCCAGGGATCTTCTTCATCTGCCTCGGGACCGGGAGGTCCTCTCGCCCCTTGACCTCCATAAGGATCTGGGCCCGGGAAGCCAGGAGTGGGGTGTACCGGTCGAAGCGTCGGTGCGGAGAACGAGGGCGTGGGGCGCCGTGGTTCCTCGCTGGTGATGGGCTTCTGCGCCGACGCTGAGGCGTCGGGCTTCTCCTCCGGGATGCCTCTTTTCGCCTTTTCTTCCCGAGCTTTAGAGGGGTCTCGGCGGCCTCCTTGCTCCGGTGGGCGGCCGCCTCCTCGGCGTCCGCATACTGGTTCGCCCGAGACAGCAACTCCGGGAAGCTCCGTGGCAGGCGTTTGTCCAGGGAGAAGGTGAGTCTGCCCTTCCGGAAGCCACGCTTCAGGGCTGAGAGAGCCACCTCCTGGCTCAGGTTCCGAACCTCCAGTGTAGCCTTGTTGAAGCGGGTGAGATAATCCCGCAAGCTTTCTCCCTCGTTCTGCCGGACATCGAAGAGGGAGTCGGAGACCAGCCGTTGCCGGCTACTGACGGCGAAATGGCTGATGAAGAGGCGGGTGAACTGGTCGAAGGACTGGATGGAGTTAGCCTCCAGGCCGGCGAACCATGCCCTTGCCGGGCCACGGAGGGTTGCCGGGAAGGCCTTGCAGAGGAGAGGATCCGATGCTCCATGGAGGAGCATAAGAGTCCTGAAACTCTCCACGTGGTCCCGCGGGTCCGCCGCCCCGTCGTAGGGTTCGATCGCCGGCATTTTGAACCCCGGCGGGTTTGGGGTCCGCAGGATCCTCGAGGCAAGCGCCGGCTGGGAGGAGATCTCCAAGTCAGCGAAGGGATCTTTGGAGTGGCCCTTCAGGACCTGGAGTTGTTTGTGGAGGTCGTCCACCCGCCGGTCCAGGGAGCGCGACCGGTGGGTGGGAGATAAGGAGCGGCGCGAGGGGGACCGGCTGGAGTGCGGACTCCTTGAGGATTGGGGTGTCTGGGAACGCGCCCGGGTCCGCCTCTCGTACCCCGCGCAGCTCCGATGAGAAGGTCCTGGCAGAACGGACCGCACTCGAGAATCCTCCTCACGCCGGCGCTCCTCTCCATGGGAGAGGAAGGAGCGCGGGTGGTGAGGGACAGGCGAGCGTTCGGGGAGCAGCGGCTCCTGAGCCCGCTGCGGCACCCGAGAGATCACACCCTGCAGATTCTGCACTGCCTCTGTGAGGGTGCGAACCTGCTGGGCTAGCTGGTCGAACTGAGCAGCTTCGACCGTCTGAATGGGAGGTGGGGCGGTGGAGTGCTGCTGAGAACGTGTTGGGGACGCAGCAGCCTCCCGGCCGGAAGCGCGAGAGGTTCTGCGACCAGAAGCATTGGAAGCTCCACGACCACCTCGCCGTGCCATTACGATCGTTCTGAGATTCGGTCCCTTCCTCTAGCGCCAACTGTTGCTGGTGGTCCAAACCGAGAACGATTGACACGACGGTGTGAACGGGGTTCCGTCTGAGTTGCCTTGGTTGGTGTTGGTTGCGCTCCACCTTCCACCGGAAGACCTGCAAACAAGCCTCGCACCACCACTGGGGTAGTGGGGGCCCTCCGACGATCAAGTCAGAGGAGATTGGAGGAGGAGGAAAGATGATAATCGCAAATAAGAGAATGCTCTCGGAGATGTTGCTTACCCCCCCTTCTCCCCCCAGCCGCATATATACCTGGCTGGGGGGTCTCTCAGGGGGGTTTGTCATCGTGGGGCACGATGGAGTGGCCACTGACATGGCCGTTACAGGGCGTCGTGGAGCAGCGCCGGGTACGGCCATGACAGGGCGTAGTGGAGTTCCGTTTTGTACGGCTGATACAGGAGATCGTGGAGCAGCATCGGATACAGCCGTTGCAGGGAGTAGTGGAGCAGGAGGCCGCGGCGTGCCTCTGGGGAATAGCCTGTCATTGTCGAAAGATATCCGACTCGGGGTCGGAGTGTTGGATCAGGGGGCAGCCGACTCGGGGTCGGGCTGCGGAGCCGAAGATATCCGACTCGGGGTCGGAGTGCTGGATCAGGGGGCAGCCGACTCGGGGTCGGGCTGCGGAGCCGAAGATATCCGACTCGGGGTCGGAGTGCTAGATCAGGGGGCAGCCGACTCGGGGTCGGGTTGCGGAGCCGAAGATATCCGACTCGGGGTCGGAGTGCTGGATCAGAGGGCAGCCGTGGTCTTCCTGGGCGCGCGTGCCGGTCCCGTGGGGCATGGTGGCTAAGTTCCCCCGTAACAAGTATCATATTTAACTTTTCAGAGCTATATGTAAATTTTTCAACTAAGGATTTGTATTTGTTAAGTTCTTTAGTTAGTGTTTGATTTTCTGCTTTTAGATCATTAAGTTCTTTTGTGAGATCCTTATTTAAGATTTGTTTATGTTTTTTAAGTTCTGAAAATTCCTTAGTTAGTTTTTCATTATCTTTAGTTAAGGTATTAGTCTTTTGAGTTAAAAGTTGGTTGCTTGTCTTAAGTTCTATATTTTTTTTGGTGATTAAATCCTTATCCTTAACTAATTTATCGTATTTATGTAGGTATGATTGATTAGCGGTTTTTAGTTCTTTATTCTTAAGATTTATGGCCTTATATTCTATCATTAATTCATTAAATGCATCATAAAGTTCATCAAAAGAAAAATCAAGATGCGATTCGGAAGTTACCTCATTTTCATTGGCCATGAAGCAGAAATTGGCCTTTTCATCTTGTTCATCATCCGATGAAGAGGATGATGAGTCGGAGTCGGATAGTGTTGTGACAAGAGCCTTCTTCTTCTTGTACTTGCTCCCCTTTTTCAGTAAAGGGCACTCAGCTCTTATGTGACCTGGCTTCTTGCACTCGTAACACCCAATCCCCTCATTTTCCCTTTCCTTACCTTTGTCCTTGCGGTAGGAATTAGAGGGGCCTCTCCTTTGATGATAGGACTTCTTGTGGTTGATGAATTTTCTGAATTTGCGCACAAGAAGTGCCTCACCATCATCTTCCTCATGTTCTTCTTCTTCACTGCTGCTACTGCAAGATAAGTCCTTGTTAGATGAAGTAGATTTTAGAGCTATTACCTTTTTCTTATGGGAGGACTCTTCCTGGTTGTGTTGTTTCATGGTTAGCTCGTGCGTCATTAGGGATCCAAGAAGCTCCTCAAGTGGTAATTTGTTCAGGTCCTTGGCTTCTTGGATTGCGGTCACTTTAGCTTCCCATGACCTTGGTAGACACCGAAGGATTTTTCTGACAAGCTCACTGTTAGTATAGTTCTTGCCAAGGCTTTTTAGGCCGTTGACAATGTCAGTAAACCTAGTAAACATGCATGTAATTGTTTCATTAGAATCCATTTTAAATAGTTCATATTTATGAACCAAAATATTTATTTTGGATTCTTTGACTTGATTCGTGCCCTTATGGGTCACTTCAAGTCTGTCCCAAATCTCTTTTGCAGAATTGCAAGTAGAGACCCTATTGAATTCATTTCTATCTAAGGCACAATAAAGCACATTCATAGTTTTAGAGTTTAGTTGTGCCTTTCTCATGTCATGTTCATCTCAATCCTTTTCTAGTTTGGGTACCGTGACACCCTCTACATATATGGATGGGATGTATGGCCCATTTACTACAATGGTCCACATCTCATAGTCTTGGGCTTGGATGAATATTCTCATCCTAGCCTTCCAATATGAGTAGTCAGATCCATTAAAGAATGGGGGTCTTTGGGTGGACTGACCCTCAATGTGGAAAGATCCAAATGGGGTTGTCATTTTGATCTTTTACTCTTGGGTGGAAGAGTTTAGGCTCTGATACCACTTGTTGCCCAGATAGACAACCCAAGAGGGGGGGTGAATTGGGTTTTAAAATAATTTAGATATTTAAAACGTTGTGGATGACTAATTAAAACTATTGCAAGTTGTTTAATTAAATGCTATGTGCTGTGAGTGATAAGAGAGGAAGAAGAAGAGAGACAATCAAACACAAACACCAAGTTTTATAGTGGTTCGGAGCTAACCCTTGCTCCTACGTCCACTCCCCAAGTCTCACTTGGGAATTCACTATAACCCCCTTGGATTACAGCCGGTTGTTTTCCAAGCTCACAACCAAACTTGTTGTTTTACGAGCTCACAACGAACTCGGTCGGTTTTCCCAGGCTCACCGACTAGAACCACCCCGATTGTTTTCCCGGGATCACAATCGAACCCTTACACGTTGGTTTTACACTCGGCTCACCAACCAACCTCAATACTCTTGATTCAATGTCCCGATTGAACCAAGCAAAGACAAAGGTGTAGATAAAAGAGACAAACAGAAAAATACAGCTTCTCAAAAGCAGATAAATGGCAATATGAACAATAACGAAGTTAAGAGCCCTCAAACGCTTTTAAGTTGGAGAAGAGGAAGGGCTTCTTGAACTTCGGGTCTCCTCTTGAATGTGTAGTCGACTTGAATGCAGGAGAAGCTTCTTTAATTGCTGGGAAGATGTAGGTGGATGCAGTAAATGCAGATCTTCCCTTTTTCTTGTTGAAGAACAAGTTGCAGAGTTGAATGCTTGAATACTTGGAGTGGAATGGTTGTTCTCTCCCTTGCTACAGTCCTCTGTGGCTATTTAAACCAACCCCCACGGAAACTAGCCGTTAGAGAGCTTTTTCTGCCCGTTCTGCACACTCTGTGCAGCCTGACAATGTGTCCGTTGGTGGGTTAGAGTCGACTCGCGCGATCAGGAGTCGACTCGGCTGTAGCGGGAGTCGACTCATACTTTTCCGGAGTCGACTCGGCAACTGTTCCAGATTTGAATTAAAGTTGCCTTCGAGACTGGGAGTCGACTCGTCTTGACCTAGAGTCGACTCGCCAACTTCTGGAGCTGACTTGGCTTTCTCGGAGTCGGCTCATCCCATGAAGTCCGTGGACGTATTTTTGAATTTGGTCCACTCGAGTCGACTCGACTGTCCTGGGAGTCGACTCGGCGCTCAAAGCCCGAACTCCCTATCTTCTGTCTTTTGGCTCGTCCAGTCTTGGAGTCGACTCGAGCTTCCTCGGAGTCGACTCGGCTCTCAGTTTCCGAAATTTGGTCTTCTGTCCTTTTGATGTGAAGCTGCCTTGGAGTCGACTCTAGCTGTCTGGGAGTCGACTCGAATCTCAGAGGCAGTAACTTGGTCTTCTGTCTTCTTTGTGGTCGCGGAGTCTCGGAGTCGACTCGCGTAATGCGGGAGTCGACTCGAATCTCAGAGTCCAGAATCTGCCCTCTGACTTTTTCTTTGTGTACTGCTGAGAGTCGACTCTTGCTGTCTTTGGAGTCGACCTGCCAACCATCGGAGTCGACTCGCGTTCCACTGGAGTCGACTCGAATCTCAGACCCGAAAACTGCTCTCTGACTTTTTCTTTGTATTCCTCTTGGAGTCGACTCTTACTACCCTGGAGTCGACTCGGTGAACATCGGAGTCGACTCGCGCACTTCGGGAGTCGACTCGTTGACAGGTTCTGAGTTGAAGCTTTCTGTTCGTCTGTCTGTTCTCAGTCGGAGTCGACTCGTACAGATCGGGAGTCGACTCGAGCCCGTGCCAGTGAACTTGATACGCTTGGAGTCGACTCGTGATACTCTGGAGTCGACTCGAGTCTCAGACTTTGGTTCAAGCTGACTTCTTAACTTATCCAAAAATTATGAACCAAGTCTTGAGACACTTAGACAAGATTTTCACTGAAACACTTAATTGAATTCATTAGTAAACAAGAAATATACTCAAATGCTTTGAGCTCATCAAAATCAAATAGGGTTTTAATCAATCACTCCACAAGACCTAAATTAAAACCTCCTCAATCAAGTCGAGAGTGAACCAACATGAGCAAGTCATATTAGATTAATTGATCTAATTGGTGTCTAGGAAAGCATGAAAGGTGGTTACTTAATTAGGACCTCACTCTCTGAGTAAGGGGAGCCTCTCACCTGCTTACCTGGCCAATTGTTCGATTACCTCTTATGAAGAGCTCAAGTTGCAAACACTAAGATCTGATTAACCAATATTAAGTCAATAGGTCTTCCACTGTAGTAGAGCTGCTAAGGTCTTTCTGATGTTGATTTGTCTCGGCTGGATACAGTGGGCAAGTTGCATCGGGGGGCTGGACCTCTCTATAGAAATGAGATGTTGTAGGGTAAAGGTGGGGTTGGGTACCAATAACTGTTAGGTGAGGACCCAATGATGACTTTATTTCTACGGTTATACGGTGGGTCTGACTTAACTAAGAAATGGGACCAATAACTGTTAGGTGAGGTCTTCATGACTTAGAGACCAAGTTGCACTGCAACATGCTTGAGAAGCATTGTACAAGAGTTATACACTCATCCATCTATGTGTCACCAATAACTGTTAGGTGAGGTGCCATGTAGATTGGTGAGACCGCAGTACCTACTAGAAATCCTAGTCGCGTAGGATTTTCGTTTTCTTACCAGGGGAGTGTAAGGGATTCAAGAAAATAGTGGGAGGTACATTTGTTCTAAAAGATCTTAGAACAGATTAAGGATCAAGTACAAAAGTCTAACTAGAATCTTTACTCTCTGCAGATCATAATGTCAGCGTCAAACCCTTTGACCCGTATTCTTGAGACCAACCGATTGACTGGAACCAATTACAAGGACTGGCTAAGAAACCTCAAAATTAATTTGAACTGTGAGAAAATAGGCTACATACTCGATTCAGATATCCCCACACTACCAATACGTGCTACTGATGTTCAGCATGAGATGCATCAAAAGTGGATGGATGATGACATTAGAGTCAAGTGCTATATGATAGCATCCATGTCCAATGAACTCCAATGCCAGCATGAAAATATGAAGACTGCTAGGGACATACTGGCACACTTGCAAGAGTTGTATGGTGAGCAAAGTCGCACAGCTCGTTTTGAAGTGTCCAAAAGGCTCTTCAAAGCAAAGATGCGCGAGGGGCAGTCCGTCCATGATCACGGTCTGACTATGATCAAGGACCTAGAGGAGCTTGAGAAGCTCGGTATGAACATGCACAAGGAATTGCAAGTAGATCTGATCCTTCAATCCCTACCTGATTCATTTGGACAGTTTATAGTAAACTACCACATGAATAAGATTGAATGCACTAAGACTGAACTGATAAATATGTTGGTAACTGCTGAGGGAGCCTTGAAAGGTTCAAGGGGCAATGTCGTTGCTGCTGAGTTGACTTCTGGTTCCAAGAGAAAGTCTACTTGGAAGAAAAAGAAGCCTGCAAACAAGCAGAAGAAAGACAAGAAGCCAAAGAAGGAAGTTCAAAAGAAAAAGGCTAATGACAAAGGAAAATGTTTCCACTGGAATGTCGACGGCCACTGGAAGAGAAACTATCCTTCATACCTCGAGAGCCTGAAGAACAAGAAAGGTGACACACCTTCAGAAGGTATAGACTTGCTCATAATTGAAACTATTCTAACGGTTTCTTCTACTTCTAGTTGAGTTATAGATTTTGGTTCTAGTGCTCATTTGTGCACTACCATGCAGGGTCTAAAGGAAAGTAGAAGGCTGGCGGAAGGTGCGGTAACCCTTCGGGTTGGCAACGGGGCAAAAGTTGCTGCTGTGGCTGTGGGCACCTACCAGCTGCGACTACTGACTGGTTTTAGTTTATTACTTAGAGACTGCTATTATGTATCTGCTGCTAGCAGAAATTTGATTTCTGTTTCATGTCTAGCACAGGAAGGTCATGTTTTTATATTTGACAAAGACTGCTGTTCTATTTATTTCGAAAATAAAATAGTCGCACGTGGTTTTATGATTGACAGTCTCTATCATTTGCATATGGATGTATCTGTAAATGTGTCTGAGCAAGAAGTGAGTGCCAAAGGATCCAAGAGATCCAGGGATGAGATAAACTAAAAATATTTGTGGCACCTCAGGCTTGGCCATATTGGAGAGGACAGAATGAACAAAATGGATAAAGATGGGCTTCTCGGCTTATTGACTTCCGAGTCATATCTAGTTTGTGAGTCCTGTCTTCAAAAAAAAAAAGACTAGATAGCCCTTTGTAGGACATGGGGAGAGGACCACTGAAATACTTACCCTGGTACACACAGATGTGTGTGGCCCATTCGATGTGCAAGCTAGGGGATGTTATTCGTACTTCATTATCTTTACCGATGATTATTCACGGTATTGGTATGTGTATCTTATGAGACACAAGTCTGAATCTTTTGAAAAGTTCAAGAAGTTCAAGAATGAAGTAGAAAAATAAACTGGAAAACCTCTTAAGGCTTTTTGATCAGATCGAGGAGGAGAATACCTTAGTGGAGAATTCCGGGACTATCTCAAGGACAATGGCATAGTCTCACAATGGACTCCTCCGGGTACACCTCAACTCAACGGGGTGTCAGAGAGGAGAAATCGGACTCTATTGGATATGGTCCGGTCCATGATGAGCTTCACTGATCTACCGATATTTCTTTGGGGAGATACCTTACTTACCGCAGTATATCTACTGAATAGAGTTTCCTCTAAATCTGTTTCTACCACACCGTATGAGATATGGCATAGTAAGAAACCAAGTCTTGGTCATCTCAAGATTTGGGGATGTCCGGCCCACGTCAAAAGACTACAGGCGGACAAGCTAGAGGCTAGGACCATAAGTGCTCGTTTTATAGGATATCCTAAAGAGTCATTAGGATACAATTTTTACGTCTTAGAGGATCACAATGTGTTTGTGAGCCGTCACGCCATCTTCTTGGAAAACCAGTTTATCCTTGATAGAGGCAGTGGGAGGAAAATTGAGCTTGAAGAGAAAGTCTCTGAAAAGCAACGAGTCATGGATCCTATCGAACCCATTCATACAAAGCCAGTACACGATGTCCCTCAACCACCTCGCAGATCTAGTAGGGTCTCCCATCCTCCCGATAGATACTTAGGTATACTAGAAGAGGATACCGAGGAAATGTTTCTAGTGCGAGATAGGGATCACATACAAGATCCCAAAACCTACAACAAGGCGATATCTGATATCGATTCCGAAAAATGGTTGGAAGTTATGAAATCAGAGTTAGACTCCATGCATTCCAACCAAGTCTGGACCCTAGTAGATCCACCAAAAGGTATTGAACCTATTGGATGCAAATGGATCTACAAAAGGAAGATAGGTTCGGATAGAAAGGTAGAGACCTATAAAGCAAGGCTAGTGGCGAAAGGGTATAGTCAACGTGAAGGCATTGACTATCAGGAGAGCTTTTCACCTGTAGCCATGCTGAAATCCATCCGAACATTGCTTGCCATTGCAGCATTTCATGATTATGAAATCTGGCAGATGGATGTGAAAACTGCTTTCCTGAATGGATATCTTGATGAAGATATCTATATGGAACAGCCTTTGGGTTTCACTTCCAGTGATGGAGATTACAAGGTCTACAAGCTGCAAAGGTACATATGGACTAAAGCAAGCATCTCGGAGTTGGAACACTCGTTTCGATGACGTAATCAAAATGTTTGATTTCATCAAAAACGAAGAGGAACCCTGTGTTTACAAAAAGATTAGTGGGAGTGCTGTCGTATTTCTCATACTGTACGTGGACGACATCCTTCTGATAGGGAATGATATTCCCATGCTAACCTCGGTCAAGGTCTGGTTGTCAAAAGAGTTCTCCATGAAAGACCTTGGAGAAGCATCCTATATTTTGGGAATAAAGGTCTATAGAGATAGATCTAAAAGGATGCTTGGCCTATCACAGAAGTTGTACATAGAGAAAGTGCTGAAAAGGTTCAGCATGGAAAACTCTAAAAGGGGTCTCTTACCCCTAAGGCATGGAATTCATCTCTCCAAGAAGATGTGCTCCAACACATCTGAAGAGATTCAATGCATGAGCAAGATCCCCTATGCATCAGCAATAGGGAGCCTCATGTACGCCATGCTATGTACACGACCTGATATAGCCCTTACTGTGAGTGTCACAAGCAGATATCAGTCGAATCCAGGTGAAGAACACTAGACAGCTGTGAAGAATATTCTTAAGTACTTGAGAAGAACTAAAGATTTATTTTTGGTCTTTGGAGGATCATCAGAGTTAAAGTTAGAAGGGTACACAGATTCAGACTTCATGACTGATGTCGATGATAGAAAGTCAACATCTGGATATGTGTTCTTGTGCAATGGTGGTACAGTGAATTGGAAAAGTTCTAAACAACCGATGATTGCTGATTCTACTATGGAAACTGAATACATCGCCGCCTCTGAAGCTACTAAAGAAGGCTTCTGGTTCAAGAAATTCATTGTAGAGTTGGACGTGATGACATCAGATGCCATAACACTCTACTGCGATAATAATGGCGCCATAGCTAGAGCGGCGCTTCCACCTCATACGCGACTATGTTGAGAAGAAGTATGTCGAGGTGCAGAGAGTAGACTCCGCGGACAACGTGGCAGACCCATTCACTAAGCAGCTGAGTCAGCAAAAGACTAAAGCCCACCTTGAGAAGATGGGCCTAAGATATATGACCAATTGGCTTTAGTGCAAATGGGAGATTGTTAGATGTATGCCCTAGAAGCCAATCTGGCTGACACATTGTTAATTCTAGAAACATAATTTTGTACTTGACTATTTATTATTGAATAAATAAAAGGCATCTTTTTATTCATATTATTTATGTGTCTATGAATCGTCCAAGAATTAATAAGATGATGATGCTTATTCTTAAGAGTTAAGAATTTGAGCCATGCATCATTGATTAATTTCTGAATGCTCTAGATCAATGGATCATCACAAGGACGGTGATCGATCTGATCAGTGCACACATTGCTTTCCTTATGGATGGACGAGACTCGAGTCCACAGTGTGGCGATACTGAAGTAATAGTGCAGGTGCTTGTTAAGAACAAGGGTACTGAGCGTGACCAAGACAAGAAGTCACTTGGATGTCTATCCACTCGTCAGTGACTTGCTTGATATTACAGTAGTGTGACTGGTCATT
The DNA here is from genome assembly GCF_051530095.1 of Phoenix dactylifera. Taxonomy (NCBI): domain Eukaryota; kingdom Viridiplantae; phylum Streptophyta; class Magnoliopsida; order Arecales; family Arecaceae; genus Phoenix; species Phoenix dactylifera. The sequence continues at coordinate 14,203,168 of NC_143202.1, forward strand.
TGACCTGCGATGCTTCGGCTACTCACAGTGAGATTATTGTAGTTTGACTGCACATATACATGGTATCTAGCCATATGGGTCCATGCAGTGTAGATTGGCTGCAGTAGGTTCACTGTAGGAGTAGGGTATGCACCTATAAGGAATCTATCGACCTTGATAGATAAGGAGAGATCCTATATGATTTATAAGATTGAGTTCGTAAGACCTCGGCCGGGGCAGATTGCACAGTGGAGAAAGAGTTCTCCGCTCTCGAACTTAAGTCGAATAAATCTTGACATATGACAGACGAAGGGGTTTGACGAGTTATCCATGACCTCCGTCCTGTAGGGATCCACGATAGAAGGACTGTATCACATGATAACTGCACCTAGAGTTTCATCATTCTATTCTACTGGGTAGCCACTACATGCTGCTAGGTGTCACTGGTGGATGGTGGGACTCATAAGGATTATCTCGATGATCGATAAACCCTAATGAGTAGAGTTGGAATCGTTCCAATCTATTGAAAGGAGTTTTCAATGATATTATGATAGAGATCACAATATATCTCACTACCAGTCAGAGTAGAACCTATGGGGTCACACACACTAGAGGCATTGACCGATCCGATGGTTGAATCGTGATTAGGAATCATAAGTAATCAATTCGATTGATAATAAGTTGAAGAAGGAACAAAGAAAATTAATTAATTGGACTTAAAAAAAGAATCCTACTTGGAGTAGGATTCCTAGAGTCCTAATTGGATTAGGACTAGGATTCCTACTTGGACTGGGATTCCTACTTAGACTGGAAATCCTATTTGGAGTAGGACTAGGATTCCTACTTGGAGTAGGATTCCTATAATCCTAATTAGATTAGGAGTTCTGAATTAAATTTGGATTCCTACTTGGAGTAGGATTCCTAGAGTCCTAATCGGATTAGGACTTCGAATTCAAATTAGAGTCCTAATTAGATTAGGACTAAAATTAAACAAGTCCTAATTGGATTAGAATTTCTTAAGTCCTAATTAATTATTAATCTAATGAATCAACATGACTCCTAATTGGATTAGGATTGAAGAGTTCAATTGAGTCATGGTTCATTCGAGTTCTAATTGAATTAGGACTAGCAAAGATTGAACCCAATTGATTCATAATTTGGTTAAAGCCTAATTTGATTAGGACTTAGCCATAAGAGGGACTCCTAATCCTCCTTAGAGGAGGATTAGGGCATCACAAGAAGGAGGGGATCACGCCCCTCCCCCTTCTCATCTTGGGTGCGGCATGAAGAGAGGGGCTGGCGCCCCTTTTTGGAAGAAAATAAGGAGCTCCTAAAAGTTTGGAGCTCCACACCTTTAAAAGAGGGACCTCTTGGCGGAACCCTAAGGTAATAGAAGCCCTTCTTCTAGCCGTGGCCTCCCTCTCCTTCTCCTTGTGTTTCAGCCGCCATCAGCAAGAAGGAAGAAAGAAGTGCTTGGCGGCCTCCTCCTATTCCCTTCCTTCTTCCAACGTTAGGGAAAGTAAAGGGGATGCAAGCAAGCTTGGTTTCTTCATCCACTTGCATCCTTCTTCTTCCTCCTCCCAAGCACAATCAAGGGTTGATTAAGAGGGAGGACATCAGCCATCAAAGTTATCTCTGCAAGGGAGCTAGCACCTCGGGGAGATTGAAAGCTTGGATCGGTTCCTGCTTCGTGTGGATACCCGTAGAGGCCGGGCACTTGAACAGCTTCAAGCGAACCTTCATCCGAAACCACGATCATCAGTTTGCGGTGATCATCTACCCGCACAAGGTGAAGATCTAATCTTCTAATGTTTTTAAAAATTTTTTAAATCTTATCTATCTACGAACGGTTTTAAACAACGTTCATGCGATGAACGGTTGATCCCACGCATGCCTCTTCCGCTGCATCTAAAATTTTTTGAAATTTTTCTGCGGTATGGGCGGGTTCCTAACATGTACAAGTCAAGTAAGCATCCTATAATAGATAATATCACGGATGTCTACCTTTGGCATCATAGGCTAGGTCATATTAACAAAAACAGAATGAACAGGTTAAGTAAAGAGGAAATCCTCAATGTTAATGAATGTGAATCATTGATAACTTGTGAGTCATGTCTTCTTGGTAAGATGACCAAATCACCTTTTACTGGAAAAGGTGAACGAGCCAGTGATTTATTGACTCTTGTACATTCTGATGTATGTGGGCCAATGAGCACGGATGCTAGAGGTGGATATTCATATTTCATTACATTTACAGACGACTTTTCTAGGTATGGTTATGTCTATTTAATGAGACATAAATCTGAATCATTTGAAATGTTCAAATTATATCGTAATGAAGTAGAAAAACAAACTGAAAAGAGTATTAAAACTCATCGATCAGATCGAGGAGGTGAATACCTCTCCAGTGAGTTTTTGACATATCTAGGAAAAAATGGGATTCTCTTCCAATGGACTCCTCCTAGTACACCACAATATAATGGTGTGTCAGAAAGTTGAAATCAAACTCTATTAGACATGGTTCGATCCATGATGGAGTTTGCTGATCTGCCCATATCCTTTTGGGGATATGCTCTTGAGTCAGCCTACTATATTCTAAATAAGGTTTCAAGTAAGTCTGTAAATAAAACACCACATGAGATGTGGACTGGACGTAAGCCGATGCTCTCTCACCTTAGGGTTTGGGGGTGTCCAGCATACGTCAAATGTTTGAAGATAGACAAACTTGAACCCAAGTCTGACAAATATTTCTTTGTTGGTTATCCTAAAGAAACTAAAGGATATTACTTCTAGTTTGCTGAAGAATAAAAGTTGTTCGTAAGCAATAGAGCTGTTTTTCTAGAGAAAGAATTTCTTAGTGAATGAACTAAAAGCTCTAATGTTGAACTCAGAAAAGTTCAACATGTAGAAGACCCGACACCATCCACTGAACCAATTGAATTGGAGTTGATTAGATCAGATCCAGAACCCATCTTAGATGCACCATTAAGGCGATCAGGTAGAGTACCACATCAGCCGGACAGATACTACGGTTTCTTGGTTCGGAACGGAAATCCCTATCGAACTTGATGAAAACAATGAGGATCCAATCACATATATAGATGCAATGCAGAGGTATGACTCTGATAAATGGCTTGGAGCCATGCAATCCAAAATGGAATCCATGAAGGTCAATGATGTATGGACATTAGTTGACCCACCCGAAGGGATTAAACCCATAGGGTGTAAGTGGATATTCAAAAGAAAACGGGGCGCAGATGGAAAGGTAGAGACCTATAAAGGCCATCTGGTTGCCAAGGGATATCGTCAACGTTATGGTATTGACTATGATGAAACATTTTCTCCTGTGGCAATGCTCAAGTCCATTCGGATTGTGCTTGCGATAGCAGCACATTTAGACTATGAAATCTGGCAAACGGATATAAAGACCGTATTTCTAAATGGAGATTTAGAAGAGAAAGTGTATATGATACAACCTGAAGGTTTTACATCTGCAGATGAGTCTAAAGTGTGCAAGCTTCAAAGGTCCATTTATGGATTAAAGCAAGCTTCTCAGAGTTGGAACATACGCTTTGATAAGGTAATCAAAATGTATGGCTTCATTAAAAATGAAGAAGAACCCTGCATTTATAAATGGGTCAATGGTTCAGCAATCATATTTCTAGTTTTGTATGTGGATGACATTCTTTTAATCGGAAATGACATTCCTGTATTACAAGGAATAAAGGTTTGGCTATCATCTCAATTTGCCATGAAGGATTTGGGAGAAGCATCTTACATCCTAGGGATGAAGATCTATAGAGATAGATCTAAAAGATTGCTTGGATTATCCCAATCCACATACATTGATACTATACTGAAGAGGTTCAGTATGATTAATTTCAATAAAGGCTATCTTCCGATGGGCCATGAAATTAACCTCTCTAAGAGAGATTGTCCGACAACCCTTCAAGAAAAAGAGAGTATGGATGGAATTCTATATGCTTAGGCAGTGGGATCTATAATGTATGCCATGACATGTACTAGACCAGACTTGGCATACTCACTAAGAGTAGTGAGCAGATACCAGTCTGATCCAGGTAGCAACCACTAGAAGGTTGTGAAAATCATTCTTAGGTATTTGAGAAATACTAAAGACCAGTGGCTTGTCTATGGTGATTCTTACTTAAAACTTGAAGGATATACCGATTCAGTTTTCAGACAGGTCAAGATGATAGCAAGAGCGTGTCGGGATATATCTTTACTCTTAAGGATGGGGCCATCTGCTGGAAGAGTTCCAAGCAGCATACAAGTTCCAAGCAGCATACAGTGGCAGATTCTACATGTGAAGCAGAATACATCGCAGCATCTGATGCAGCCAAGGAAGCTGTATGGTTGCGCAAGTTCATCACCGAGCTGGGAGTGACACCTTCCATTGATGGTCCAGTTTCTATATTTTGTGATAATATTGGAGCCATAGCTCAGGCAAAGAACCAAAAGCACATCAGCGGATCAAGCATATTCTGCGACGCTATCATCTAGTTTGAGAGATTATAAAACGAGATGATATTGATCTTCAGAAGATTGACACAAAAGAAAATTTGGCTGACCCATTTACCAAAATCCTCGGCATCAAAGAGTTCAACGAACACAAGTCGAAGATGGGTATTGGATACTATGCCGATTGGCTTTAGGCTAAGTGGGAGTTGTTGGGAATTGTATCCTAAATGTCAATCGTCAGCATATTGAAGATTGAATTTTGTAAATGAATTGACAAATTAATAAAGTGTTATTTGGCATTATTCATCATTTCATCTTCAAATGAACTCTTATATGATGAAGTCCTTAGAACTTGTTTTATGATAAAGGAGGATTTATCTTCAAGTCCTTAAAATTGTTCGCAATCAAATGATATGCTGTTACAAGGATGACAGTATTATCAAGATTAGGTCGTTGTGTGACATATATGTTGGTTGTCCTCTTAACCAAAGAGTGTGGAGACACTGATATGTCATATAGATGAAGTGTAGGAGTACATTTCACAGAATGTGACCAATTTCGGAATACTTTACTGTCAAGAGATGTTTCGAGTGGATATGGGTATAAGTTTGGCCCTCTGACCTAAGACCGCAATCTGTGACTAGCAAGCAACTCACTATACTTTGGTACCGGACTACCTAAATTTCTAATTCAGTGACGGAAGGTCACTGAGTGCAGTCAAGTACTTGCGTAGTCAGTTGTAAGTCGAGATGGAATTGATCCGTCCTGAAAGCAGGAGATAATATTTTTTGATTAATTTAGCAAATGGCCAGGGTAATCCCAGTGAGGAGTCACGAGATATCTAAAGTTAATCATATAATGGATGTACTAATTATATGGTTGACAGTGAGCTCTAAGTCATCCTGGCATTAGGAGTCAAAGGGATTGAATTATACAGTAACCATATTCCAGGGTTCCAGAATATTTGCTTCGCATATATTCGGCCTATTCGGACGTCGGGTACCATTGCTAGATGGTCACATGCATAAAAGTTTTTAGGTTGATCAAATGGCTGATTGATGATTAAGAATCATTCAGGAATAATTTGGTCAATTCGATTGACAAATTATTCTAAGCAAAAGTAGCATTAAAATAATTATTGAATTATTGGCGGATTAATTAGCAATTAGATTGCTAATGAACTCAATTTAATTAAGTAATTGGGCTTAGGTTGAGCCAAGTTGAATAGGATTCAATTTGGGCTGCATCAACCTAATTGGATTGGGTTCAACCCAAGTAGATTGAGCTTGACCATATTGATGGAACTTGATCCAATTGCATTGGGCTTGATCCAAATCAATTAGAAGACCTTATTTTATGAGGATTATGAGTCCAAATAATCAGAATTGGATAAGAAGAAGAATCCCTAAATTTTAGGAACCCACCCTTATCTTCTTGGAGAAGAATTATATCTTGATTTATCCCTAATATTTTTTATGCCTATACTCCTTATTTTTGGCCAAAAATTAGCATGAGAAGAGAGGAGGCGTGGAGCTATATTTTCTATAAAAATGGCACCTTAAATCTTTCTAGAAAGATTTAGATGAATTTCCTAATTTGTAGGGATTGCATGGTGCATCAAATAGGGTGGTCTATGGCTGAAATTTGGATGCACGAATTCCTATCTTTTAGGGATCCAAAATGCACAAAATTTGGATATGTTTATCTCATCTTAGCTGCCAAACCACCAGAATATTTTGGGGATTTTATCAGCTAAATTAGTTGGCTAAATTAGGTGTGAGGCATGGGGTGGTCTTTTGGCTATAAAAGACTCCCATGACTTGGGTTCAAAATATACAATATTTAGAAGTTTCAAAAAATTCTGAAAAAATTCCCTGAGGGCCTCCATTCCTTCTTCTCCTTCTTCCTCACGTTCATCTTCCATATCCTTGAAGAACAATCAAAGATTGAGTGTTTAGAAGGAGACAGCTTCAGCCATTGCAACGTTCCTGCACGAGCTAGTACTCCCGCGGAAGACGATCTACCTAGGGCTTCGCATGTACTTCTCATAGAGGCCATTAGTGTGCGTGGCTGCGAAGTCAAGGATCAGATCCACAAGTTTCTTCTATCATAAAAGGTATTAATCCCACATCAATAGTTTATTTTGGAGTCAGGGTCTAGGTCTGATTTTTCGAGGTTTTACCCTCCTTTGGGGCTCCTCACGGAGTTATCTTCAGAATCCATTCGATGGATATTCTGAGATTAATTGGAATAGAGTGTTTACCTTTTGAATCTGATAGTTAATCATGCCTGAAAGTTTTAGCATAATTATTTAAACGATTCTGGCATAATCCTGTGTTCTTAAGGTGCTGATTTATAGATTTGATCTTGTAAGCATGCATGAATTAAATTGTTTGATTCGGTTTTTCCGCTGCATTTTAAAACTTAAAAAGAACTACGTATGGCTTGATCCCCCTTATGAAGGGGTACGTAGGCAACCCGATCAGGTTCAGCCACGGTTTAAAAAAAAAAAAATTCAGCATGCTTAATACTGAAGAACCTAGGATTCACTTTCATTCAATTCTCAAATAATAGTCTTAAGTGACTGTCACTTTTGTCATTCTTTTCTATTGAATGTAATTTCAGTAGGCCTTTTGGCTATAAACGGTTATGAGATTTCAAAAAAAAGAAATTACTGTGATATCGTTATGAATGGTGTTACTATAATGAATGGACAATTGAGTAATGGGATTTACATATTATCACAGCCTGTTCATGTAATGTACAAGTCCAATAAGCGCCCTCAAATAGATAATATCACGGATGTCTACCTTTGGCATCATAGGCTAAGTCATATTAACAAGAACAGGATGAACAGATTAAATAAAGAGGGAATCCTCAATGTTAATGATTGTGAATCATTAATAACCTGTGAATCATGCCTTCTTGGTAAGATGACCAAGTCACCTTTTACTGAAAAAAGGCGAACGAGCCAATGACTTATTGACTCTAGTACATTCTGATGTATGTGGGCCAATGAGCACAAATGCTAGAGGCAGATATGCATATTTCATTAGATTCACAGACGATCTTTCGAGGTATGGTTGTGTCTATTTAATGAGACATAAATCTAAAGCATTTGAAATGTTCAAATTATATCGTAATGAAGTAGAAAAACAAACTGAAAAGAGTATTAAAACTCTTCGATCAGATTGAGGGGGTGAATACCTTTCCAATGAGTTAATATATCTGGAAGAGAATGGGATTCTTTCCTAAGGGACTCCTCCTGGTACATCGTAGTATAACGGCATGTCAGTAAGGAGAAATCGAACTCTATTAGATATGGTTCGATCCATGATGGAGTTTGCTGATCTGCTCCTATCCTTTTGAGGATATGCTCTTGAGTCAGCTTGTTATATACTTAATAAGGTTCCAAGTAAATCTATGAATAAAACACCACATGAGATGTGGACGGGACGGAAATCGGTACTCTCTCACCTTAGGATTTGGGGGTGTCCGGCGTACATCAAACATTTGAAGACAGACAAATTTGAACCCAAGTCTGACAAATATTTCTTTGTCGGTTACTTTGAAGAAACTAAAGGATATTATTTTTACCTTGCTGAAGAACAAAAGTTGTTCGTAAGTAATAGAGCTGTTTTCTTAAAGAAAGAATTTTTTAGTGAAGGAACTAATAGCTCTAATGTTGAACTTAGAAAAGTTCAACATGTAGAAGATCCAACACCATCCACTGAACCAATTGAGTCGGATTTGATTAGATCAGATCCAGAACCCATCTTAGATGCACCATTAAGGCGATCAGGTAGAGTACTACGTCAGTCGGACAGATACTATATTTTTTTAGTTCGGGACGGGGATCCTGTCGAACATGATGAAAATGATGAGTATCCGATCACCTACATGGATACAATGCAAAGGTATGACTCTGATGCATGGCTTGGAGCCATGCAATTCGAAATAGAATCCATGAAGGTCAATGATGTATGGACATTAGTTGACCCACCCGAAGCGATTAAACCCATAGGGTGTAAGTAGATTTTTAAAAGGAAACAGGGCACAGACGGAAAGGTAGAGACCTATAAATCCCGTCTGGTTGCCAAAGGATATCGTCAGCATTATGGTATTGACTATGATGAGACGTTTTCTCCTATGGCAATGCTCAAATCCATTCGGATTATGCTTGCGATAGCAGCACACTTAGATTATGAAATCTGGCAAATGGATGTAAAGATCGCTTTTCTAAATGGAAATTTAGAAGAGAAGGTGCATATGATGCAACCTGAAGGTTTTATATCTACAGATGAGTCTAAGGTGTGCAAGCTTCAAAAATCCATTTAGGGATTAAAGCAAGCTTCACGGAGTTGGAACATACGATTTGATAAGGTGATCAAATCGTATGGCTTCATTAAGAATGAAGAGGAATCTTGCATTTATAAATGGACAAATGGTTCTGTTATTATATTTCTTATTTTGTATTTGGATGATATTCTTCTAATCGGAAATGACATTCCTACATTATAAGAAATAAAGGTTTAGCTATCAACTCAATTTGCCATGAAGGATTTGGGAGAAGCATCTTACATCCTAGGGATGAAGATTTATAGAGATAGATCTAGAAGATTGCTTGGATTATCCCAATCCACATACATTGATACTATACTGAAGAGGTTCAGTATGATTAATTTCAATAAAGGCTATCTTCCGATGGGCCATGAAATTAACCTCTCTAAGAGAGATTGTCCGACAACCCTTCAAGAAAAAGAGAGTATGGATGGAATTCTATATGCTTAGGCAGTGGGATCTATAATGTATGCCATGACATATACTAGACCAAACGTGGCATACTCACTAAGAGTAGTGAGCATATACCAGTCTGATCCAGGTAGCAACCACTGGAAGGTTGTAAAAACCATCCTTAAGTATTTGAGAAATACTAAAGACCAGTGGCTTATCTACGGTGATTCTGACTTAAAACTTGAGGGATATACCGATTAAAGTTTTTATTCAGATCAAGATGATAGCAAGAGCGTATCGGAATATATCTTTACTCTTAAGGGTGGGGCCATCTACTGAAAGAGTTTCAAGCAGCATACAGTGGTAGATTCTACATGTGAAGTAGAATACATCGCAGTATCTGATACCACCAAGGAAGCTGTATGGTTGCGGAAGTTCATCACTGAGCTTGGAGTGACACCCTCCATTGATGGTCCAGTGACTATATTTTATGACAACACTGGAACCATAACTCAAGCAAGAGAACCCAAAGCACATTAGCGGACCAAGCATATTCTACGTCGCTACCATTGGTTCGAGAGATTGTCGAATGAGGTGACATTGATCTTCAGAAGATTGATACAAAAGAAAATCTAGCTGACCCATTTACCAAAGTCCTCGGCATCAAAGAGTTCAACGAACACAAGTCCAAGATGGGTATTAGATACTGTGCCGATTGGCTTTAGGCTAAGTGGAAGTTGTTGGAAATTGCAATCGTCAGCATGTTGATGATTGAATTTTGTAAATGAATTGACAAATTAATAAAGTGTTATTTGGCATTATTCATCATTTCATTGTACATCTTCAAATGAACTTTTATATGATGAAGTCCTTAGGACTTATTTTATGATAAAGGAGGATTTATCTTCAAGTTCTTAAAACTGTTTGTGATCAAATGATATGCTGTTACTAGGACGACAGCATTATCGAGATTAGGTCATTGTGTGACATATACGTTAGTTGTTCTCTTAACCAAGGAGTGTGGAGATACTGATATATCACACACATGAAGTGTAGGAGTACATTTCACTGAACGTGACCAATTCCGGAATGCTCTACTGTCTAGAGATGTTTCGAGTGGATATGGGTATAAATTTGGCCCTCTGATCTGAGACCGCAACCTGTGACTAGCAACTCACTGTACTTTGGCACCGGACTACCTGAATTTTTAATTCAGTGACGGAAGGTCACTGGGTACAGTCAAGTACTTGCGCAGTCAGTTGTGAGTCAAGATGGAATTGACCTCTCCTGAAAACAGGAGATAATGCCTTGTTTTCAATTTTGCAAAACCTTAGCCAGGGTAATCCTTGTGAAGAGTCACAGGATTTCTAAAGTTGAATCACATCATGGATGCACTTATTACAGAGTTGACAGCTGAAGTCATCTGGCATTTTGGAGTCATAGGGATAAATTATACGGTAACCATAGTCCAAGGGTTCTTGAATGTTGCTTTGCAATATTCGGCCTATCTGGACGTCAGGTACCATTACTAGATGATCATTTTGATTAGTACAAGAAGTTGTTCTTGTGCTACCGGCTTAGGTTGGAACCTATGGGGTCACACGCATAGAAGTTTTTAGGTTGATCAAATGGCTGATTAATGATTAAGAATCATTCAAGGATAATTTGGTCAATTCGATTGACAAATTATCCTAAGTAAAAGTTGCATTAAAATAATTATTGAATTATTGGAGGGTTAATTAGTAATTGAATTACTAATAAATTTAATTTGATTGAATTATTGGACTTTAATTAAGCTAAATTGAATTAGATTCAATTTGGGCTAAATTAGGGTTTGACCTAATTCGATCGGGTTCGATCCGAGCCGATTGGGCATAACCTAATTGATCAAACTTGACCCAATTGGATTGGGATTGACTCAAGTCAATTAAGATTTCTTATTTGATGAGGATTAAGAGTCCAAATAATCAGAATTTATTATGGAGAAGAATTCCTAAAATTTAGGATCCTAGCTTTCTTTCTTGGAGAAAAAAGATACCTCATCCTTTTCCCTAAAAGTAGTGGTGCCTATCCTCTTTATTTTTGGCAATTTTTGGCATGAGGAAAGAGGAGGTGTGGGGATATTTTCTAGAAAAATATGGCACCTCAATTCTTTCTAAAAAGATAAGAATCAAATCCCTAATTTGTAGGGATTGCATGACACATCAAGTAGGGTGGCGTGCAGCTGAAGTTTTGGGTGCAATATCCCTCTAATTTTGAGGGATTCTTGGCACAAGATTAAAAGAGAATTTGTTCATCTATTAGCTGCCGAATCACCAGAATTTTTTGGGAATTTTATCAGCCAAATTCGTTGGCCAAAAGAGGTGTGAGGCGTGCGTGATTTTTTGGCTATAAAAGGGCCCCCATACTTAGGGTTTGCTGAGATGGTCTTTAGAAAGGATTCTAAATTCTGAAAAAAATTTGAGAGCCAGACACCTTGTCACCTCCTTCTTCTCCTTCATCTCCATCCTTCATCGTCTTGAAGAAGAATCAAAAGTTGAGTGCTTCGAGGGAGAAAAGTTCAGCCACTGCAGCATCTCTGCACGAGCTAGCACTCCTGCAGTTATGGATCTTCCTAGAGCTTCGCGTGGACTATCCGTAGAGGCCGGACATGTGTGCGGCTATACAAGGTGATCAAGGCATCATCAAAGTTCTCAAAGCAAAAAGGTATGAGATTTGATCTCATTAAAAATTAAAATTAGAAATCAACTAGGTTGCTGAAATTCTGCATCACTACATGTTAGACATCGAATCAAGCCTACTTGTTTAGGATAAATGTTTAAAATTCTGGATCTATTTTTGTTGTAGAGATATGATCTATAGCATGCATAGAAATTAAATAGTTTAATTCATGCTTCCACTGTAAAATATTTAAAAATACATGCATGGGACCACCTGGGTGTTAGATGTATGCCCTAGAAGCCAATCTGGCTGACACATTGTTAATTCTAGGGACATAATTTTGTACTTAACTATTTATTATTGAATAAATAAAAGGTATCTTTTTATTCATATTGTTTATGTATCTATGAATCGTCCAAAAATTAATAAGATGATGATGCATATTCTTAAGAGTTAAAAATTTGAGCCATGCATCATTGGTGATTAATTTTTGAATGCTTCTGATCAATGGATCATCACGAGGATGGTGATCGATCCGATCAGTGCACACATTGCTTTTCTTATGGATGGATGAGACTCGAGTCCATAGTGTGGTGACACTGAAGTAATAGTGCAGATGCTTGTTAAGAACAAGGGTACTGAGTGTGACCAAGACAAGAAGTCACTTGGATGTCTATCCACTCGTCAGTGACTTGCTTGATGTTGCAGTAGTGTGACTGGTCTTTTGACCTGCGATGCTTCGGCTACTCACAGTGAGATTATTGTAGTTTGACTACACATATACATGGTCTCTAGCCATATGGGTCCATGCAGTGTAGATTGGCTGCAGTAGGTTCACTGTAGAAATAGGGTATGCACCTATAAGGAATCTATCGACCTTGATAGATAAGGAGAGATCCTATGTGATTTATAAGACTGAGTTCGTAAGACCTCGGCTAGGGCAGATTGTATAGTGGAGAAAGAGTTTTCCACTCTCGAGCTTAAGTCGAATAAATCTTGACATATGACATACGATGGGGTTTGTCGAGTTGTCCATGACCTCCGTCCTGTAGGGATCCACGATAGTAGGACTGTATCACACGATAACTGCACCTAGAGGTTCATCATTCCATTCTGCTGGATAGCCACTACATGCTGCTAGGTGTCACTGGTGGATGGTGAGACTCACAGAGATTATTTCGATGATCGATAAATCCTAATGAGTAGAGTTGGAATCGTTCCGACCCATTGAAAGGAGTTTTCAATGACATTGTGATAGAGATCACAATATATCTCACTACCAGTCAGAATAGAACCTATGTGGTCACACACACTAGAAGTATTGACCGATCCGATGGTTGAAAAGTGATTATGAATCACGAGTAATCAATTCGATTGATAATAAATTGAAGAAGGAACAATGGGAATTAATTAATTGGACTTAAACATGAAACCTACTTGGAGTAGGATTCCTGAAGTCCTAATTGGATTAGGACTGGGAGTCCTACTTGGAGTAGGACTAGGATTCCTACTTGGAGTAGGATTCCTATAATCCTAATTAGATTAGGATTTTGAATTCAATTTGGATTCCTACTTAGAATAGGATTCCTAGAAGTCCTAATTGGATTAGGACTAAAATTAAATAAGTCCTAATTGGATTAGGATTTCTTAAGTCCTAATTAATTATTAATCTAATGAATTAACAAGACTCCTAATTGGATTAGAATTGAAGAGTTCAATTGAGTCAAAATTGATTTAAGTTCTAATTGGATTAGGACTTACCTAGATTAAACCCAAAATTGGTTTACCCTTGAACTAAGCCTAATTAGATTAGGGCTTAGCCACATTAGGGCATCCCAATCCTCCTTAGAGGAGGACTAGGGCTAACCAAGAGGCCTCCTTGGTGCGGCAAGAAAAGAGGGGCCGGCGCCCCTCATGGAAATAAGTCAAGGGCTCCTAACTTGTAGGAGCCCTTCATGCCTTTAAAAGGAGAAGTGGGCGGCACCCTAGGGCATTGATTGAAGCCCTATTCCTCTCCAACTCGTGGCCCCCTTCCTCCCTTTGGTCTTTAGCCGCAAGCAAGGAAGAAAAAGAAGAAGGCCTTGGCGGCCTCCTCCCCTTCCCTTCCTTCTTCCAATGCAGGGAAAAGAAAAGGCTGTGTCCAGCCTTTGGTTCTTCTCCAAAGATCCTTTCTTCTTCTTCCTCCTTCCAAGCATAATCAAGAGTTGATTAAAAGGGAAGAAATCAGCCATCAAAAGAAGTCTCTGCAAGGGAGCTAGCACCCCGGGGAGACAAGGAAACCTTGATCGGTCCTCTACTTCATGTGGATACCCGTAGAGGCCGGACGCTTGTGCGGCTTCAAGCGAACCCTCTTCCAAAACCACAATCATCAGGTTGCGGTGATCACCTATCCGCATAAAGGTGAAGATCTGATCTTCCTAATGTTTCAAAAGTATTTAATCCTTATCTTACTACGAACGGTTTTTGAACAACGTTCATGCGATGAACGGTTGATCCCGCACATGCCTCTTCCGCTGCGTCTAAATTTTTTAAAAAATTTTCTGCGACATGGGCGGGTTCTAACAGTTGGGTTCCCAACAAATATAGGGAAGGGTTTCTTCTACAAGATCGTCCATTTTATCTATTAGGAAGCACTCAACTTCCTTTGTGGGTTGATCAGAGGTACGAAATATATTTAACTTGACCTTCATATTCCCAAAAGATATATTCATTACCCCAGTTCTACAATTTATACACGCATTGGCTATAGCTAAAAAGGGACGACCTAGAATCATAGGGATATGTTTCTTAAAGTTAGACACAGGCTCCATATCAAGGACAATAAAATCAACTGAAAAATAAAATTTGTCTACCTTGACTAGGACGTCTTCAATTGTTCCTCATGGTACTTTTATAAATCTATCATTTGCAAAAACACCGAAGTAGGCTTCAATTCACCTAGTCCAAATTTCTCATAAACTGAGTAAGGAAGAAGATTAACACTGGCTCCTAAATCTAAGAGTGCCTGATCAATAAGATTATCTCCTACGATACAAGAGATGGTGGGAGCACCAGAATCTTTAAATTTAGGAGGAGTTTTGTGCTGGAGGATGGAGCTCACTTGTTCAGTTAGGAAGATCTTTTTAGGCATATGTGTCCTAGATTTTCGTTTTTGGGTACAAAGGTCTTTGAGAAATTTGGCATAGGATGGAACTTGTTTTATGGCATCAAGGAGAGGGAGGATGATTTTGACTTGTTTGAAAACCTCCATTATTTCTTCCAACGAAGTTCATTCATGCCAAAGGAAGAAGGTGCATTCAGACATTGAGGAAAAGGGGCCTTCGGTGTAAAAGATGTGGTCGGTAATGGACTAGATGGTGACAAAGAAGAGTTTGGTTTCTCTTTAGGCACAGTCATACTCCTGTCTTCATTTTCCTAATGTTCTTTTTCTCCAACCTTAATGTCCACTACGCGTCCGCTTCTTAAGGTAGTCATGGCGTTAGCTTGTGTTAGATGTATGCCCTAGAAGCCAATTTGGCCGACACATTATTAATTCTGGAACATAATTTGTACTTGACTTTATTATTATTGAATAAATAAAAGGTATCTTTTTCATTCATATTGTTTATGTGTCTATGAATCGTCCAAGGAATTAATAAGATGATGATGCATATTCTCAAGAGTTAAGAATTTGAGCCATGTATCATTGGTGATTAATTTCTAAATGCTCCTGATCGATGGATCATCACGAGGACGGTGATCGATCTGAGTAGTGCACACATTACTTTTCTTATGGATGGACGAGACTCGAGTCCACAATGTGGCGACACTGAAGTAATAGTGCACGTGCTTGTTAAAGAACAAGGGTACTGAGCGTGACCAAGACAGAAAGTCACTTGGATGTCTATCCACTCATCAGTGACTTGCTTGATGTTGCAGGAGTGTGACTGGTCCTTTGACCTGTGGTGCTTCAGCTACTCACAGTGAGGTTATTGTAGTTTGACTGCACGTATACATGGTCTCTAGACATACGGGTCCATGCAGTGTAGATTGGCTATAGTAGGTTCACTGGAGGAGTAGGGTAAGCACCTATATGGAATCTATCGACCTTGGTAGATAAGGAGAGATCCTATGTGATTTATAAGACTGAGTTCGTAAGACCTCGGCTGGGGCAGTAAAAACAGTGGATAAAGCGTTTTTCACTCTCAAACTTAAGTCGAATAAATCTTGACATATGACAGACGATAGAGTTTGACGAGTTATCCATGACCTCCGTCCTGTAGGGATCCACGATAGTAGGACAGTATCATACGATAACTGCACCTAGAGGTTCATCATTCCATTCTGCTGGATAGCCACTACATGCTGCTAGGTGTCACTGGTGGATGGTGAGACTCACAGGAAATATCTTGATGATTGATAAATCCTGATGAGTTGAGTTGGAACTGTTCCAACCCATTGAAAGAAGTTTTCAATGATATTGTGATAGAAATCGCAATATATCTTACTACCAGTCAGAATAGAACCTATGGGTCACACACACTAGAGGTATTGACCGATCCGATGGTTGAATTGTGATTATGAATCATGAATAATCAATTCGATTGATAATCAGTTGAAGAAGGAACAATGGAAATTGATTAATTGGACTTAAACACTAATCCTACTTGGAGTAGGATTCCTGGAGTCCTAATTGGATTAGGACTGGGAATTCTACTTGGACTAGGACTGAAAGTTCTACTTAGAGTAGGATTCCTACAATCCTAATTAGATTAGGATTTTGAATTCAATTTGGATTCCTACTTAGGGTAGGATTCCTAGAAGTCCTAATTAGATTAGGACTTCGGATTCAAATTAGAGTCCTAATTGGATTAGGACTAAAATTAAATAAGTCCTAATTGGATTAGAATTTCTTAAGTCCCAATTAATTATTAATTTAATGAATCAAGATGACTCCTAATTGGGTTAGGATTGAGAGTTCAATTGAGTCATGGTTCATTCAAGTTCTAAATGGATTAGGACTTGCATAAAATCCAATTTTGTTCACACTATGATCTAAGCCTAATCGGATTAAGACTAAGCCATAAGAGAGACACATAATCCTCCTTAGAGGAGATTAGGTTAACCAAGAAGGAGGGGCGTGCGCCCCTCCTCCTTTTCTTTGTTGGTGCAGCAACACAAGAGGGGCCGGCGCCCCTCTTGGAAAAAGATCAAGGGCTCCTAATTTGTAGGAGCCCTAGATACCTTTAAAAGGAGGCTTGGGCGGCACCTAGGGAAAGCATTGAAGCCCTCCTCCTTGTGGTCGTACTCCCCCTCTTCCTCCCCTTGGTCTTTAGCTGCAAGCAAAAGAAAAGGAAGAAAGGACTTGGCGGCCTCCTCCCTCTTCCCTTCCTTCATCCAACGCAGGGGAAAGAAAAGGGCTACAAGGTGCTTTGATTCTTCTGCAAGTTTCATCCTTCTTCTTCCTCCTCCCAAGCACAATCAAGGGTTGATTGAAAGGGAGGTGATCAGCCATCAAAACATATCTCTGTAAGGGAGTTAGCACCCCAGGGAGATTGGAGCGTTTGGATTGGTCCTCTGCTTCGTGTGGATACCCGTAGAGGCCGGACGCGTGTGCGACTTCAAGCGAGCCTTCTTCCAAAACCACGATCATCAGTTTGCAGTGATCATCTACCCGCACAAGGTGAAGATCTGATCTTCCTAATGTTATTAAAAGTTTTTAATCCTAATCTAACTACGAACGGTTTTTGAACAACGTTCATGAGATAAACGTCGATCCCGCACATGCCCCTTCTACAGCATTTGAATTTTTTTTTAATTTTCTGCGGCATGGGCGGGTTCCCAACAGTGGTATCAGAGCCTAGGCTTCGTAGATTAAGGTTAGGATTAATTATTAAAAGGAATTCCCAACAGTGGTATCAGAGCCTGTGCTTGGGAAGAGCTAATGACATGTCCCCCTATCATCAGTTGGTCAATCTTATGGGACAATGCATCTACCTTGCTAGATAGGTCCATAGAATGACTTATTTCACAAATGGTCCCTTTTCTTTGAGAATTCGGGGGTGCTTGACGAGAATAGGAAGCATGGTGGAGGGAGTTTTTATTAAGATTTTCAAATAATTGCCATGCTTCATGCTCATTTCGAAGCATGAAAGTCCCCCCGCATGCAGCATCAATCATCTGACGGTTTCGTTCAGTCAATCCATCATAGAAGCATTGCACTAGCTGCCATTTAGGTATTTGATGATGTGGGCATTTACGGATTAGGTCCCAAAATCTCTCCCAAGTTTCATGAAATTCTTCTTCTTCAGTTTGGGAGAAGCTTATGATGGCACGTCTAAACTGGTTCATTCTTCCTATGGGAAAGTATTTTTTAAGGAATTCTTGTTGCATTTGATCCCAAGAACGAATCGAGTTGGCTTCTAAAGAATTCAGCCATTGTTTGGCTCTATCTTTATGGGAGAAGGGGAATAATCTAAGTTTCAGAGCATCATCAGTGAAGTTCTGAATCTTGAGAGTTGTGCAAATCTCAAAAAATTCATCTAAATGTTTATATGGGTCTTCGTTGGTGAGCCCATAAAAAGATGGGAGCATTTGGATCACACTAGACTTTATTTCATATTGTACAGCTGCTACTTCAGGTAATCGAATGCAAGATGGGGAAGTGTAAATGGTGGGTGTAAAATACTCCCTCAAGAGTTTGGGTTGTTCTTCAGCCATCTCAGGAGATGGGGATGATTCTAATGTTCTGATCTCAGCTCGAATATTCCTAAGGGTCCGTTCTATTTCAGGATCAAAAGACAAGAGGTCACGTACTCTAGAATGACTCCCTTGCATACACTAGTACTTGATCAGTCAAGCATGCAATAAAAGAAAAAACACATCAATCCTTGTATTTGTCCTAAAATTATTAGATATTTCCTAACTGGTTTGAAGAGGGCACCTAAGCCTCCAATCCGGTCTAATGAACTGAGTTGACCAGGTAAGCTCCCAGGTAAGTGGAGGGGTCACGATGCGTTCGCAAAGGTCCCACTTAAAAACCACTTGCCTCAAACAGATGAACTGTCTCCCTTATAGGGACAAAGCTTGCCTAGACATCGACTAAGCCACAGAGCGAAATTGGTGCAACTTTCGGTGATCTTCATCCTATTGAGCTCGAATGTCCCTAGGAGCCAACGTCTAATTGATTTTAATTAAAGTGACACTATGTGAGATTGAGTTCACCTAAGTTGGGCAAGATTCCGGTGATGAAATCCGGCTCTTATTTTGTTGGGATGATTGCCCTTACTAAGTGCAGATTAATTGGTGTATGTGTATCAGGCATGCATTCACAATTTTGCTGAAATTAAAATCAAACAATCACCACAAAATTTCAAGCTAATAATCAATTTAAACAAGAAAGGTTTAGATGTTACCAAAAGAAATTTTTCTAGCAATTTATTTTTTTTTTTGGGCAAACCTCTATAGCATTCCTTTTCCAGCAGTTCTCTTTTTGATCATCCCAAATTTTTTTCTCGATTCCTGATCAAATAATATAAAAAGAAAAATTAAAAATTAGTAAGAGAGAAAAAGAAGATAAGAAAAGTAACAACAATAGAAAAATATTTTTATTTTAGATATATATATATATTTTTAAAGTTTTTTTTAATGAAAAGAAAAACAACTATGCTAGCAATCCCCGGCAACGGCGCCAAAAATTGATCGGTTCTTTCAATTTTAAAATTAAACCACGCAATAGCATGTATCCTGTAGGATAATGATTACGGGTGTCGGTCCACAGGGATTGGAGACAAGTTATTTTTCTTTAATAATAAATTAAAAAGAAGAATTTGCTAACTTAATTATACTAAATTAATCTATGAGTAAAAATTGGAATTTATCAGAGTAAATGGATCTAGAATTTGGAGTCCACCACATAGCATTGCATCAGGGTCTGTGTTCTTTCTTAATTTTTTTATCTTTTGAAGGGGCATGCAATATTGGCTACAAGCCTTTTAAAATAAAAGTATATAGAGTTTTAAAAAAATCCATCTTAGGTATAGCAAGAAGTGTCTACCTAATTATGCTAACCTAGGGTGCAGTACACCTCTTCTTCCTAGGCATGGATCATCTTAGACTACTTTATCAAATATGAATAGTAATTAGCATGTTCAAAGTTTAAATATCATAAAGAAATATTTCATTGAAAATAAGAATTTAAACAAGCTCCAAAATAATAAAAAAAATAAGAACTACAATTGCCCTGTTACATTGCTAGGGCTTCATCCAGCCCTAGATTGGACGTTTAGCCGCGCATGGCTTCCGGACGACCTCCCATCTTCATATTAAAAACTTCAGCTCCCATTATTCCCAAAATATCCCAAAATATTCTCTCCCCCCCTCCTTTTTTTATTTCTTTTTCTTCTTTCTCTGATTCAGCCTTCTCCTCTCTTCCTTTTCTTTATCGAAACAGGGCTCCCCTATTTTCAATCCCCCCCCTCTCTCCCTTAGCCGATGGCCACCCTCCTCCTTTTATAGCTGTCCGGAGTGCTCATTCGGAAAGGGAGAAGAGATCACGGGCAGCTGATTCCGGGGCGTGATGCCGGAGGGCAGATCGTGGACGAAGAGGATGAAGGGCATCAATCCGTGGAAGAATGGTTGGATCTTGAGAGGAATACGTGATCTGTGGAGCGCCGGATTGATTGTAGATGGCCGAAAATGGAGCTGGCCACTGGATCGACGGGAGGTGGATGGAAGAAAACGAGATGGCCGCGGGATCGTTGGGAGGCTGATGCGGAATGTCTGGATCTCGGAGAAGATGGGGACAAAGCTGGAGATGGATGCCGAGCTGGGTTACCGGCTGCTGGGAGCCGATCACGGCTTGGTGCAAGGAATCAATCCGGAAGGGGAGACGTCGCAGATGCTTGAATGCTGGGCGGACGATGATCACGGAGAAGGCTGAATCTTAGGGATTGGAGCTGGAAATCGATCTGGATGAAGAGGATGGCAATGATGCGGTTGGGATGCTGGTTGCACGTGCGATGATCGCGGAGGAGCTGGTCGCTGGCTGCACCGCGTGGGGTTCGTGGCTGGAATGGGAGGGAGGACACGAATCTCGGCCGTGATGCACTATGGGGGGGAAGAAGATGAACAGTGGAGTTTTTATTTATTTTATTATATTTTTTTGTAACACTGTTCATATGAACAGTGTTTTTATGGAACACTGTTCATATGAACAGTGAATCCAGTAATTTTTCTCAAAATTACTGTGGATATTTAATTATTTTTTTTTTGTTTTAAAATTATAAATTTTATATGAAGGCAGGTAAGGAATTGGTTAGGAATTGGCTTTGGATTTGAGGTGGGTCATGATCGTTGATTTGCTTGAACTTGTTCTCGAGCCCAATGTCATTAAAATTTAATTCTTGCTAAACTGCTTCAGACCGGACTCGACAAGACTAAAAACAGGACCGTGACTTAATAAAAAGGGTTAATCAAACCTTTTTCCTCATACAAAAATAATTATCTAATCAGGACCAAAACCTATTTAATCATAGCCTGAGCTTGATTACAACTCCATCAGGTTACTAAACTGGGTCAACACAATCTCCTCCTTATATGTCTTCATGAAAGATCGCAACCAGGAGAGAGACAAGTTCAGAGTCTGTTTTAAGAAAAGAATTATTTACTTCTTACCATATTTTAAATTTATTTCAATGTTTATTCAATTTCATGGTAAAATATGTATTTATCAGTTTAAGAACATTGATAAGTGCTACGGAAAGATAACTAAATTATAAATTATTAAGCACTTATCATGAAGTCACTCCAAAACGCTGGGAGGACTCCTTCGGCTAGGAACAAGGGAGCTGGGATGCGGAATTGGTTCCTTGGGTCCGACTGGCATGCACACGGGATGAAGGCTGGAGTGTTCTTTGAACGCGGAAGGGAGGAATGACGTGGAAAAGGATATGTGAGAGATCTCGGAGGTTGGGATGGCTGGGAGCGCATGGTATGAGCATGTGATTTCCTTTGGCTGGGAATATGTCCACTCGAGACTATTTGGGTGGGAAGAGGTTCACGTGGATGGGAAGTTCGGGAGGAATCATGTAAAAGGTGGGATGCTGGGAGGAAATTGGACATAGTGGACGGCTATTCCGCTGAAGCAGGGGATAAGGATGCAAGGCTTGATTCGTGAGGGGAGAAGAGCATGCTTCATGGGATGACAAACTGATTCGTGAGGCGCGGGATGAGTAGCCTGGGACTTGGTTAACGGCTGGGATCAGGGGGTGATGAAAATTGATCAGTTTGGGAGGAAACAGATGCACTCGGAAAGGTGTGAAGAAGTAGAGGAGTTGGGATGAATGGCTGAATCAGAATCTAAGAGGATTTGATTCGCGGGGTGCAAGTGATTTGGGTTCAGAAATTATCTCAAATGAGTTCGACTCGACCTGCATATATTAGACTCAATCAGTAAATAATCAAATCAAACTTGAATTACCTTTAATAATTTATTAAAATGCAATGATGAAGGTAACGCATCTTTTATGGTTAAATTTATAAAATATGTAAATTAAAATAATGATAAGTGCTATGAAAAAGAGGCTAATTTATGTATTATTTAGCACTTATCACTACACTGCACGATCACTTGTGCGCATGGGTTACGAGAAGGTGGACGGTCAGTGGGTGCATGGAGGTGTAGGGGCACAGGCACCAGAGCCTAAGGTACCAGAGCCTGGAGACTCCATTTTCGAGCCTGAGGTACCTGTCGACCACCCTCCGGCACATGAGGAGGCAGGACCTTCATCATCCACACCTACGAGATACACAAAGGAGTATTGGAGTAGGATGACTGAGATTGTATTTGCTCAGGTGAGGGGTCTCTTCGATAGCATGATGAGTACGATGGACAGTATGACGACTGACATCCGAAGATTATCTGCTAAGATGACAGGTCTCACGGACCGAATGATAGCTTTAGAGAGAGAGTTTTATGGTCCTCCGGGAGCTCGAGCAACTGAGTCAGAGGTCTCGACACAGAGCCAGCCAGCTCATAGGGCTCACAGACCCTCATAGTCATATCAGCCCAGACCTCCTCTCGCCACCTATACTAGGAGATCTTAAGCCAGATCCCAGCCCTTGGATGCCTTTAGGCCTACTGATAGCACTGCAGGGACTCATCTAGATTAGTGCCTAGAGTCACTCTAGTTATCTATGTATCTTGTTTTCTATTGTTTGTAAACGATGTTATCTTATTTGGCTCATTAGAACATTGTAATTTTGACTCTAATGAAATGCAATGTTTTATCCTTTTTTTTTTTTTGTTAATCACTGTCATTGGCATACTTTTCACCGATATATTACATATTCTTTTGATGATGACAAAAAGGGGGAGAAGTAAGAGAAGGGAGAAGTTGCAATATAGGAAAGAAGTAAGAGAAGTTGGAATATATGCATCCTTAACCAAAGCTAAATTGAAAGAAAATATTTACTTAAGGGGGAGAGATATATAACAATGAAAAAATCTGCACTCTAGAATCTCTATATAAGAAAATTTGAAGTTTAATCAAAGATTCTAAATTAATGGCACATACGTCACTTATTTCGATACATAACTTGAAACTCTTGCATTGGTACAAATTCTTGAAGTCTTACCTTCAATAAAACACAAGAGTAAGGGGGAGCAAAACTAAACTTTAATTGGCATAAATTTGGATTGGAAAGGGAGAGCTTTTGGTTGGCACATCCTATAACTTAGAAAATTCTAAATTTTCAGCCTTTAAAGCATTTTCTAAACTTTAAACCTTAATTCATATATTAATGCCAACTTAAGGATACTCAATGTTTTGTAATCATCAAAAAGGGAAAGATTGAGGATGATAATGTTATTTCGATGATTAACACAACAATTAAGAAAATATCAAATTAACAATGCAATTTAACTCGATACATCACTAAGAAATGGCACACCCTTGATACATTCATGATACATTGAGAAAATGAGATAAAAATGACTCTCAATGATAAACAACGAGATAAAATGTGTAGTAGAAAATGATAGAGAGCTTTTAAATCTATTTCGGCAAAATTTCAAGTCAAGTATACTCTAAAGGGCAAAATTGTAATTTTCATTGTTAAGGGTGTAAAGCTCTATCGTGCCGTATGCTCAAATTTATTTGAAATATGTTCTATTGATCCTATGAACTAGTCTAACCTTAAGATGCAGAAAATTGTGAGTTGAGTCGACCCTAAAGAGGTTTGGAGTCGACCCTGATACATATGGCACGCACTGGTACGGAGTGACATACTTGGCATAGAGTAAGAGTCGACCCCAGAAGAGGTGAAGTCGACCCTGGTATGTTTTGGGACGATCTGGCACATCCTTTCAGAAATGGCACAGATCAACAGTAACTGGGGTTGACCCCAAGAATCCTTGAGCCGACCCCAACAGAGGAGCCGACCCCAAAGAACCATGAGCCGACCCCAGTGGAGCCGACGCCAAGAGAACATGAGCCGACCCCAGGATGAGTGTTCAAAAACCATATCTCTGGAATCCCTGAGAGGGCCGACTGAAGGGTTCCGATCATGTCATGATGGGCAGCGGAAGCTAGGAATTTTAAAAATTTTTTAATAAAGTTTCTTAACATGAAATCCTTATAAGCCTAGATCACTTTAATGGTAACAATCAAACAATATAAATATAAATGCTGAAATAGAAGAATACCTGTAACACTAAATCCCAGTTTGTAGAATCTCCACGAGGCGTCCAAGTGTCCGCCCTCCAACGGTGATCCACACGGAAACTCGATCAAGACTTTAGATCCAAAGATTTTTGATCCTTATTGCTGAATCCTTCCAAAGGATTTAAATTGGCTTGCTTTCTCTCCTCTCTTATTTTTCTTTCACCTTTCTAAATCACTTCTAATCTTTTTGTCCTAAAGAATACCTCCTTGTCTTGGCTTAGGATACTCTAGAAGCAATGCTAGAAAGAGACAAAGGCTTATAAGAAAGAAAGAATAAGGGAGAGAGAATGCGGTGGAGTTGGAATGGAGAATACGGTGGAATGGCTCCCATTTTATAGATGTGGAGGGATGCATCCTAGCCATCCCTTCATGCATCAAGAGAGGTGTTGGATCCAAAGGATGTGTCTCCTGATGAGAGGGCATATCAAATGAAGGGTTGTGATAAGGAGTTAGCATTGTTTGATCCTTATCCAACCAAGAGATGTTTTCATGATACGTCTCTTCATTTGATGCGTCGTACTCCTCCCTTTTTAATTTCCTTCTCACGCATGAAATGTAGGAGTCATTCCCATCCATTGATCAAGCCTTGATGATGATCCAAAGGCCTTAATTGATGGCGCCATAAGAAAGAAGGAGAGAGAGGGTGATGCGGTTGAAGGGAGATTTGGATAAGGCTTTTCATCCTTATCCAATTCAAAAAGCATGTATTCTCTTCCTTCATATTTCACGTATCATTTTTCTGAAATCTTTCATCACGCCTCATCCCATCACGCCATCATCTTGATCATCCTTTTTGATGCATCTCCACATGATCCAAGGGCCCAAATGCTGGGAACCAAAGCCAATGGTCCAGATCTAGGCGCCATCTAATGGTCCAAATCAAGGCATCATCATCCAGGGTGCCATCCAATGGTCCAGAAGCAAGATGCCCTCACCAATGGTCCAGATTCAGGCGCTGAGCAATGGTCCAGATCTTTCATCTAGGGAGCCATCCAGTGGTCCAGATTCAGACGCTGACCAATGGTCCAGATCTTTCATCTAGGGAGCCATCCAGTGGTCCAGATTCAGGTGCTGACCAATGGTCCAGATTATTCATCCAGGGAGTCATCCAATGGTCCAGAATAAGGCGCCAATCAGTGGAACAGATCCTTCATTCAGGAAGCAATCCAATGGTCCAGAAGTGAAGGCCTTATCAAACCCAATCCAATTGGGTTTAACCAACTTAAAGGAAACATTAAACCTAATCAAATCAGGTCTAATTAAAGCCAAATGGGTTCCAACTCTTGGCTAACCCATATTAGGTCATGATCTAATCATATTAGATCAACCTAATCTAAGAATCAGATTCGAATTTAATTTGAATCAGGAGCTAGAGTTTGCAACACGTGCTAGCATGTTCATCTTGCAAACATGATCTAATCCAATTAGACCCTTGATCAATTCACTTGTGTGTGACCCATTGGGTTCCTTATCTTAGCCAGCAGTAGGTGCAGGTGCATGTTGACCTAACTTGATTAGAATACCTCTAATCCAATTTAGGTCCAATTCAGTGCTAAACCTGACTTAGCAATTAGAACCTTTCTGATGCTTTGATCTAATCAAACTCTTTGATCCGATCAACCCACAAGACAAGATTGATGTCTAGCAACATATCATTATTGAGAATTGTACCTTAAGAGTCAATCGTCAGCATGTTGATGATTGATTTTGTAAATGAATTGACAAATTAATAAAGTATTATTTTGGAATTATTCATCATTTTTTAGTACATCTTTAAATGAACTCTTGTAGTATAATAAAGTCCTTAGGATTCTTTTATGATAAAGAAGGATTTATCTGTGAGTCCTTAAACCAGTTCACGACCAAATGATATGCTGTTAATAATACAACAACATTATCGAGTTTAGATCGTTGTGTGACATATACATTGGTTGTCCTCTTAACCAAGGAGTGTGGAGACACAAATATGTCACACAGGTGAAGTGTAGGAATACATTTCACTGAACGTGACTAATTACAGAATGCTCTACTGTTAAGAGATGTTCCAAGTGGATATGGGTATATGTGTCCCTTAGACCTGAGATCACCACGGTGATTAGTAAGCAACTCACTGTACTTTAGTATCAGACTAACTGAATTTCTAATTCAAGGACGGAAGGTCACTGGGTGCAATCAAGTACTTGAGAAGTCGGCGTGTGAGTCAAGATGGAATTGACCCCTCCTGGTGATAGGAGATAATGCCCTTGTGTTCAATTTAGCAAAACCTTGGTTAGGGTAATCCTTGTGAGGAGTCATAAGATTTGTAAAAATTAAATCACAGAGTGGATGTATTATTACAGAGTTGACACAACTCTGATGTCATCCTGGCATTAGGAGTCATAGGGATGAATTATACGGTAACCATAGTCCAGGATTCCAGAATATTGCTTCGCAATAATTCGGCTTATCCGGACGTCGGATACCATTGCTAGATGGTCACATCGATTAGTACAGAAAATCGTTCCTGTGCTACCGACTTAGGTTTGAACCTATAGGGTCACACGCATTGAAGTTTTCTTGGTTGATCATAAAGGCTGATGGACGATTAAGAATCATCCAGGGATAATTTGGTCAATTCAATTGACAAATTATCCAAAGTAAAATGTTGCTATAAAATAATTAATGAATTATTGGAGGATTAATATGCAATTAGATTGTTAATTGACTCAATTTGATTGAGTAATAGAGCTTGGGTTGAGCCAAATTGAATTAGCTTCAATTTGGGCTACATTAGGGTTTGACCTAATTAGATTGGATTTAAACCAAGAAGATTGGGCATGATCTAATTAATGGGACTTGACCCAATTGGATTGGTCATGATCCAAGGTCCTCATCTAATGAAGATTCTGAATTCAAATATTTGAAATTTGAATTCGAGATCAATTCCTGAAAATTAGGAACCCAATTTTGGAAATCAGATGACACATGTCATCCTCACATCAATGGCACCATAGATGGGATTTTTTCTTTTTAGTTGATGGCGCATGATGACACATGGAAAGGATCTATGGTGTGGCGCCATGAAGAGAATTTATCCTGATTTGATTAGGATTTTAATTCCTTCATTTGATGGCGCCAAGTGACATGTGGCGAGATCCTAGCATAGGACGCAAAATTAGGGGCAAGCTGCTACTTTTTTTTGGAAGAAATGAATCCCTATTCCTTAGGGATTCAAATGCAGCATTCAATGGCCACACCTCCTCTTTTATCCCACCGCACATGGTCCCTATTTGATGGGGATTTCAATTGCCATTTGATGGCAATTAATTGGTGCAAAGAAGGAAGGAAGGTGTGGGTTTTTTTGGCAAAAAGTGGCCCTCCATGCGATCCCCTCCATATGTGTGTGTGAATTTCTAGATAGCCTAAGTTCTGAAAAAGGAGAGAACACGTGAAGGTCACAAGCTCTCTTTGATCTCCTTCATCTCCTCCTCCGTCGCCTTCAAAGGAGCGATCATGATTGTTTCAAGATTACAACACGTCCTCGTGAGCTAGCAATCCCAGGGACGTCGATCATCCAAGAGCTTTGCGTGGATCACCCGTGGAGGCTAGATGGTTGTGTGGCTACGAAGCTCGAGCATCATAATCATTTGTCTCTGTGATTCATAAAGGTATAAATTTAGAGATATAATTTTGTGCTAAGTTTTAATTGGGTTCAATCCCTCGAGGGTTCATACCTCTTTTGGGGCTCCTCACGGCGTGATCTCCAGATCTCATTCAATGAGCATTCGGAGATAGATTGGATCCAAAATTAGTCGAGTTTAGAACTTTACTTATGCTCTTATTTTCAGATCTAATGATAATCATGCATAGTTAGTTTTATGCATAATCATTTAAACGGTCTTGGTATTTATTTATGATCTATTCTGCATGCTAGAATTAAACTGTTTAATTCTATCTTTTCACTGTGATTTAAACATTAAGAACTATGTATGGCTTGATCCGCCTTTCGAAGGGGTACGTAGGCAACTCGATCAGGTGCAGCCATGGTTTTTAAGAAAATTTTTTAATTTTCAGTATGCAACTCGTTGTAAATAAACCATCAGTGGTATCAAAGCCAGGTTGGATGTTTAAATTTTTATGTTATAAAACTTATTTATTCTTTTGTAAAGTTATCTAATAAATCAATCACCAGGTCGTCCGGTCATAGGAGAAAGAAGGGATCATCTCCCTCGTTTCCCATTCGATGGGATCTCCTATGGCGTATAGGGATGCCATTGTGTGCGATCTTTGAAGACGAACCTCAAAAGACTAATTAAAATTGTTTTAATCATTGCAATTAAATTTGAAATCATGAATGTATTTAGATTAGATCTAAAATAAATTTATGATTAATTTAATTGCTGTTTATGCATGATTAACTAGATCTGAAATTTGGATGCATGTGATGCATGTTTTATGATTAATATATGTGATATATTGAACATGTAAAATTTGAAATCATAAATTTATTTAGATTAGATCTAAATGCAATTTATGATCCTTTTAATCTCTGATTTTGTAAGACATATCGGATCTGAAAATAAATGCTTATGATGCATGTTATTTAAGTTAATTCATGTTAGTTGATATATGTGACATATGAACATAAATCGTTAATGATTTAAACATGAATTAAATCTGAAATCAGAATGTTTAATTCACAAATTTAGATATGATTTTAAGAACTAAAAGTTTGTAATTAACATCTGATTTAAGATGATGAGAGCACAAAAGTACGATATACATACCACTTAAATTAGTATTATTGCTAACAAGATATTGTTAATTTCACTGAATTAATATTATATTTTTGTTGAGTGTAGGTGATCGTAAATCGAGGCCAAAATGCACATTCAGTATAGATTGGGCTTAGACAGATGCACAACTCAAATTGCGTATGCCCAACCTCGCCGTGGTCTGATCGAATTCTGTTAGAAACCCGCCTATGCCGCTGATATTTCAAAAAAAAATCAGATGGCAGCGGAAGAGGCATGTGCGGGATCGACGTTCATCGCATGAACATTGTTTCATGAACCGTTCGTAGTTAGGCAAGGATTAAAAACTTTTAAATAACATTAGAAGATCAGATCTTCACCTTTGTGCGGGTAGATGATCACCGCAAACTGATGATCGTGGTTTAAGATGAAGGTTCGCTTGAAGCCGTTCAAGTGCCCGGCCTCTACGGGTATCCACACGAAGCAGAAAACCGATCCAAGCTTTCTATCTCCCCGGGGTGCTAGCTTCCTTGCAGAGATAACTTTGATGGCTGATATCCTCCCTTTCAATCAATCCTTGATTGT
This sequence comes from Phoenix dactylifera, assembly GCF_051530095.1. Classification (NCBI taxonomy): domain Eukaryota; kingdom Viridiplantae; phylum Streptophyta; class Magnoliopsida; order Arecales; family Arecaceae; genus Phoenix; species Phoenix dactylifera. Next base: position 14,233,043 of record NC_143202.1, read on the forward strand.
GCTTGAGAGGAGGAAGAAGAAGGATGAAGAGAAGAAGAGGAACGAAGCCCTGCAGCCTTCTTTTTCTTCCTTGCGTTGGAACCAAACGGTGGAGGAAGAAGGAGGCCACCAAGATCCTTTTCTTCCCTTTGTTGTTGGTGGCTGAAAAGAGAGGAGAGGAGGGTGGCCACGTGATGGAGAGGAGGAGGGCTTCACTTATGATTAGGGCACCTCCTTTCAAAGCCTTATAAAGGCATCTAGGGCTCCTATTTGGTTTAGTCCAAATCATGAATCAATTGGGTTCAATCTATGCTAGTCCTAATCCAATTAGAACTTGAATGAACCATGACCCAATTGAACTCTTCAATCCTAATCCAATTAGGAGTCATGTTGATTAATTAGATTAATAATTAATTAGGACTTAAGAAATCCTAATCCAATTAGGACTTGTTTAATTCTAGTCCTAATCCAATTAGGACTCTAATTTGAATTCAAAGTCCTAATCCGATTAGGACTCTAGGAATCCTACTCCAAGTAGGAATCCAAATTTAATTCAAAACTCCTAATCTAATTAGGATTGTAGGAATCCTACTCCAAGTAGGAATCCCAGTTCTACTCCAAATAGGATTCCCAGTCCAAGTAGGAATCCCAGTCCAAGTAGGAATCTCAGTCCAAGTAGGATTCCTAGTCCTAATCCAATTAGGACTCTAGAAATCCTACTCCAAGTAGGACTCTTGTTTTAAGTCCAATTAATTAATTCTCTTTGTTCCTTCTTCAGCTTATTATCAATCGAATTGATTACTTGTGATTCCTAATCACGATTCAACCATCGGATCGGTCAATACTTCTAGTGTGTGTGACCCCATAGGTTCTACTCTGACTGGTAGTGAGATATATTATGATCTCTATCATAATATCATTGAAAACTCCTTTCAATAGATTGGAACGATTCCAACTCTACTCATTAGGGTTTATCGATCATCGAGATAATCCCTGTGAGTCCCACCATCCACCAGTGACACCTAGCAGCATGTAGTGGCTACCCAGCAGAATGGAATGATGAACCTCTAGGTGCAGTTATCATGTGATACAGTCCTACTATCGTGGATCCCTACAGGACGGAGGTCATGGACAACTCGTCAAACCCCATCGTCTGTCATATGTGAAGATTTATTCGACTTAAGTTCGAGAGTGGAAAACTCCTTTTCCACTATGCATACTGCCCCGGCTGAGGTCTTACGAACTCAGTCTTATAAATCACATAGGATCTCTCCTTATCTATCAAGGTCGATAGATTCCTTATAGGTGAATACCCTACTCCTACAGTGAACTTACTGCAGCCAATCTACATTGCATGGACCCATATGGCTAGAGACCATGTATGTGTGCAGTCAAACTACAATAACCTCACTGTGAGTAGCCGAAGCACCGCAGGTCAAAGAACCAGTCACACTACTGCAACATCAAGCAAGTCACCGACGAGTGGATAGACATCCAAGTGACTTCTTGTATTGGTCACGCTCAGTACCCTTGTTCTCTAACAAGCACCTGCACTATCACTTCCGTGTCCCTACACAGTGGACTCAAGTCTCGTCCATCCAGAAGGAAAGTGATCTGTGCACTGATCGGATCGATCACCATCCTCGTGATGATCCATTGATCAAGAGCATTTAGAAATTAATCACCAATGATACATGGCTCAAATTCTCAACTCTTGAGAATATGTATCATCATCTTATTAATTTCTTGGACGATTCATAGACACATAAATAATATGAATGAAAAGATGTCTTTTATTTATTCAATAATAAATAGTCAAGTACAAAATTATGTCCCTAGAATTAACAATGTGTCAGCCAGATTGGCTTCTAGGGCATACATCTAACAATCTCCCACTTGCACTAAAGCCAATCAGTCATATATCTAAGCCCCATCTTCTCAAGGTGGGCTTCAGTCTTTTGCTGACTTAGCTGCTTAGTGAACGGGTCTACCACGTTATCCGCGGAGTCTACTCTCTGCACCTCTACATATTTCTGCGTATGAGGTGGAAGCGCCGCTCTATGTGCTTAGACTTCTGATGAGACCTTGGCTCCTTTGCAAGAGCTATGGCGCCATTATTATCGCAGTAGAGTGTTATGGCATCTGATGACATTACATCCAATTCCGCAATGAATTTCTTGAACCAGAAGTCTTCTTTAGCAGCTTCGGAGGCGGCGATGTATTCAGCTTCCATAGTAGAATCAGCAATGATCGGTTGTTTAGAACTCTTCCAATTTACCGTACCACCATTGCATAAGAACACATATCCAGATGTTGACTTTCTATCATCGACATCAGTCATGAAGTCTGAATCTGTGTATCCTTCTACCTTCAATTCTGATGATCCTCCAAAAACCAAGAATAAATCTTTAGTTCTTCTCAAGTACTTAAGAATATTCTTCACAGCTGTCCAGTGTTCTTCACCTGGATTCGACTGATATCTGCTTGTGACACTCATAGCAAGGGCTATATCAGGTCGTGTATATAGCATGGTGTTGCCCAGATAGACAACCCAAGAGGGGGGGGGTGAATTGAGTTTTAAAATAATTTTGCAATTAAAACATTGTGGATGACTAATTAATGCTTTACCAAGATGATTAATTAATTGCTATGTGCTGTGAATGAAATGAGAGTAAAAGAAAGAGACACACAATCACAAACACAAGGCTTTTATAGTGGTTCGGAGCTAACCCTTGCTCCTACGTCCACTCCCCAAGTCTCACTTGGGAATTCACTATAACCCCTCGGATTACAGCCGGTTGTTTTACAAGCTCACAACCAAACTTGTTGTTTTACGAGCTCACAACGAACTCGGTCGGTTTTCCCTGGCTCACCGACTAGAACCACCCCGATTGTTTTCCCGGGATCACATTCGAACCCTTACACGTTGGTTTTACACTCGGCTCACCAACCAACCTCTACACCCTTGATTCAATCCCCCGATTGAACCAAGCAAAGATAATATGGAAAGAATAAGAAACAAACAGAAAAACTGAGCTTCTTAAAAAGCAGATTTGCTAAAATAAAAACTAGAGAGAAGTTAAGAGCCCTCAAACACTTTTGAGTTGGAGTAGAGTAGGGCTTCTTGAACTTTGAGTCTCCTCTGAAATGTCTGGTCGACTTGAATGCAGGAGGAGGCTTCTTTAAAATGCTGGGAAGAGGAAGTTGGATGGAGTTAATGGCGCTCTTCCTTCTTTTCGTTGAAGACAAGTATGCAGAGAATGAATGCTTGATTTCTTTGAATGGAATGGTGCTTCTCTGCCTTACTACAGTCCTCTGTGGCTATTTAAGCCATCCCCCACGGAAAACTAGCCGTTAGACACCTTTTTCTGCCCGTTCTGCACATTCTGCACAACCTGACAATATGTCCGTTGGGGGTCGGAGTCGACTCGCGCGATCAGGAGTCGACTCGGCTGTAGCGGGAGTCGACTCATGCTTTTCTGGAGTCGACTCGGCAACTGTTCTGGATTTGAATTAAAGTGGCCTCTTCGACTGGGAGTCGACTCGACTTGACCCGGAGTTGACTCGCCAACTTCTGGGGCTGACTTGGCATTTTCGGAGTCGGCTCATCCCATGAAGTCCACGGAGCCAATTTCAACCTGGCCCACTCGAGTCGACTCGACAATCCTGGGAGTCGACTCGGCGCTCAGAGCCCGAACTCCCGATCTTCTGTCTTTGGGCTCGTCCAGTCTTGGAGTCGACTCGGACTGTTCTGGAGTCGACTCGGCTCTCAGTTTCCGAAACATGGCCTTCTGCCTTTTTGGTGTAGCGCTGCCTTGGGGTCGACTCGAGCTATCTGGGAGTCGACTCGGCTCTCAGAGACAATAATTCGGTCTTCTGTCTATTTGGGGTCGTGCTGTCTCGGAGTCGACTCGCGCATTGCGGGAGTCGACTCGAATCTCAGAGTCCGAAAACTGCTCTCTGACTTTTGCCTTGTGAACCACTGAGAGTCGACTCTTGCTTTCTTTGGAGTCGACCTACCAACCATCGGAGTCGACTCGCGTTCCACAGGAGTCGACTCGAATCTCAGGGTCGAAATTCGCTCTCTGACTTTTCTGTCTGTAACTCCTTGGAGTCGACTCATACTACTCCGGAGTCGACTCGGTAAACATCGGAGTCGACTCGCGCACTTCAGGAGTCGACTCCCTGACAGGTTTTAAGTTGTTCCCTTCTGTTCGTCTGTCTGTTCTCAGTCGGAGTCGACTCGTAATGGTCCGGAGTCGACTCGAGCCCGTGCCAGTGATTCTGATACGCTTGGAGTCGACTCGTAATACTCTGGAGTTGACTCGAGTCTCAGACTTTGGTTCAAACTAACTTCTTAACTTATCCAAAATATTATGAACCAAGTCTAGAAACACTTTAGACAAGATTTTTACTGAAACACTCAATTGAATTCATTAGTAAACAAGAGATATACTTAGATGCTTTGAGCTCATCAAAATCAAATAGGGTTATGATCAATCACTCCACAATCTTTTCCTTTTTGATGATGACAAAACATTGAGTATATGTAAAGTGAATTGCTCAATAAACAAGGAAATAAAATCCATAAATGAATTCAAGTGTCTGGTTATTTGATTTATCCAATCTTGAAAGGTGTGAAACAATAAATTTTGGAGTTAAAGCTTCCCTTTCATTTGGAATTATATAAGCCTTCATATCATGCAATCAATTGTTTGGCTTATATTTATTTAATGATTTAGCTTTCTTAAAAATTCAGATTCTCCCCCTCAACATATGCATTCAACTTTGTTTTGATTCTCTGAATTTTCTTTTAATGCATTGAAGTTTTTGAACTGAAATTTTTGGTTTTTAGAGGGAAAATCTGACAATTTGTTCTTGAGTTGGATTCAACTAATCTCCGAATATTCCTTGAATAGATTCTGGAGATTACTCCATTAGGAGCCCCAACAGAGAGATAATGAGCCTCGAGGTACCAAATCCACTAAGAACAAATTATGTTTTAATTCTCATTTTGATTCCTTTTATGTTGATTCCATTTACATATCTATTAAGTATTTCTCCTCCTTTTTGTCATCATATCAAAAAGGAGGTAAGCAGAACAAACAATCACTTAGAGATCAAATTGCACACAATTGAAGAGAATATGTCTACTCATTGTATTGATGTGTATGTAAATACATTTGAGAATACAATAAGTAAAGCAAAAAAAAAAGGAATACATGTCAAAATAAAGCAAAAAGCAGCTAAGGTCTCCTCGAGGATGTGGCTCCTCCTCTCGAGGATGTGGCTCCTCCTCTCAATCTGTTCTGCTCCATGAGGAGGGTGACCGCATCTGTAACATGCCCGAGCTGAGAGATAATGGACGAAGTGGCCCTGCTATGTGTAGTGGAGAGCTCGGTCACCGACTTCTGAAGTGCGTCCAGCTTGTCGATGAGCACGTTCGACAAGCGCTCGGCCCCCTGAGTAGTGGTGCTCATGTCCTTCCGGATGTCATCGCGCATCTTCCGAGTGATGCCCGTGACCTCACTCATACTGGAGAATTGAGCCTGGATCAGGCTCCGGACGTTGTAAATCTCTTCCCGCACATGGGCCGTCATCTCAGTCACGGCTGTCAAGGAAGGGACCAACGCTGACGAAGGTGCAGGAGTGGGAGCAGGCACTGAACCCCGGAGCTCCCAAAGTAGATCATCTCGCAGATCTCGGACAATCTCCTGCCGCAACTCCCGGAGCTGCTCAGGAGCGATCCAGACCTCCATGACCTGAGGAGCTGAGGAGGAGGGTCCGGCTGAGGTGGTAGGAGCAGAAGTGGAGGGAAAGTCAGGATAATCTGAGTCTGGCTCAGGACTAGGGGAATGTCTGGTGGTATGTGTGGAGGTGGAAGACTTCCTAACCCAGGTCCCCTCTACCTTCCGAAACCCCATCCTGTGTAGGGTCCCCGGACGCATGCGATCTGTCCATCGCAATGCGCGAGAGGGTTCCCCCTCAGGAATGGGAATCTCGGCCTCCCTAAACAAAAGGGTGAACATCATGCCGTAGGGGAGGGTGAGCCTAGGTCTATCTAGTGGCTCACATAGATATCTATAAATAAGTTTTGGAAAGTTGACTGGGGTGTCCTGGAGAATATAGAACATAAGGGCGAGGTCCCTCTCAGAAACAAAGTCGAAACGCCCAGTCTTCGGAAAGAGGGACCTAGACAGGATGCTCAGGAGGATCCGCACCTCAACTGGAAGTGAGCTAGCGGATACCTCATCCAAGGGGGACTGGGGTGGATGCCCTAGAATGGCCGTAAGGGCCTCGTCCTATCCTCAGGGTGTGCGGGTGCCACCCCAACTTGGGGAAGATGGAGAACCTGAGCAATGATATCCTCCGAAATGAATAATGGGACACCGGCTACCGTGCCCTCTATACCCCCATCGCCCCTATGGACGGTACCGTAGAACTCCCTAACTAGTCCAGGGTATGTGGAGAGATCTAAGGTGAGGAAATACTCTAAGCCCTGGGCCCTAAGTCTCTCTCCTATCGTAAAGCCCTCCCGGGAGAGATAGTCGAAATCGACGTATCTCCCGGTGGAGACCGCCTTCCCGGCGCACGGCCTCGAGGGAACCGCCCTCGGCGAGGAACGAGCCGGAGGTTGTGGCCTCGCGGGATCGTTCCGAGCCTTGGAACGTCGCTCGGTGCCGGTTGCGGGTTGGGGCCTCTTCCGGCTTGGGACAACGGTTTTACGAGGCATGGTCGACCTAGAATGGAGTAAAACGCTAATGGACGGTGAAAGGTCGAAGGAAAAAAGCTTAGGGACGGCCGGAGACAATCTAGGAGTCGGCTCTAGGGTTTTAAACAGTGGCGGCGGTGAAAATAAGTGTTTTCTAAACGATGGAGTTAGGGTTAAAAAGTCGGATCCCGACTGCGAGTCGACTCCTCTGAGTCGCGAGTCGACTCGACCTCGAGTCGACTCCAAAATAGGCGCGAGTCGACTCTCCTTATGTGCCTGTTAACCTCGAGTCGACTCCCGTCTGTATGCGAGTTGACTCCCCCTCTGCTGCCATCGATCTCGAGTCGACTCCCGCAAATGCGCGAGTCGACTCCCCCTTACGAGCCGACTCTGAAACTTGCTCGAGTCGTCTCGAACTCTGGCACGCACCTAAAAATCATGCTATGTTCGTGCCGAATGAGGGAAAATCACTAAATTATGATCTGATTTGATGATCATTGAAACGAAACTCTATATTAATCACAATCTAATCATCAAAATCAAATGAATCTAGTGGAAAATACCACTAGGATGGATCAATCACTCCTAATCCCCTCCTAAGCACACTAAATCTCTCTTCACTTAGGGGTTTTGTAAAAATGTCAGCTAATTGATCATCAGTACAAACAAATTGTAGTGTCATATCACCATTCAGTACATGATCTCTTATGAAGTGATGTCTTATCTCAATATGTTTAGTTCTTGAATGCTGAATTGGATTCTTAGTTAGATTAATGGCACTTGTATTATCACAATTAATGGGTATTTTATCTTGTTTAATGCCATAATCTTCTAATTGTTGTTTGATCCATAAGATTTGAGCACAATAACTCCCGGCTGCAACATATTCAGCTTCAGCAGTAGATAATGCAACCGAGTTTTGTTTCTTGCTAAACCATGAGATTAAGTTTTCTCCTAGAAATTGACAAGACCCGCTGGTACTTTTTCTATCAAGTTTACATCCAGCAAAGTCTGAATCTGTGTATCCTATTAATTTTAGGCTAGATTCTTTAGAATACCATAAACCTATATTCTTAGTTCCTATTAGGTATTTAAAGATTCTCTTAACTGCAATTAGATGTGATTCCTTAGGATTAGACTGATATCTAGCACACATGCAAACACTAAACATGATATCAGGTCTACTTGCAGTAAGATACAATAAAGATCCTATTATACCTCTATATAGTTTCTGATCTACAGATTTACCTAATTCATCTTGGTCTAATTTGCATGATGAGCTCATGGGGGTGCTGATTGACTGTTCCCCTCCATATCAAACTTTTTAAGCATCTCCTTGATATATTTGGCTTGATTGATGAAGATGCCTCCTTCAGACTGTTTGATTTGAAGCCCGAGGAAGTAGTTCAGCTCTCCCATCATGCTCATCTCAAATTCACTCTGCATCAAATCAGCAAATTCTTTGCAGAGGCGATTGTTAGTAGCACCGAAAATAATATCATCAACGTAAATCTGCACTAATAACATATCTTTGTTTTGCTTTTTCAGAAATAGTGTTGTATCTACATTACCCCTAGAGAACTCATGTTCTAATAGGAATTTGCTAAGTCTTTCATACAATGCTCTAGGTGCTTGTTTCAAACCATAAAGTGCTTTGTTCAATTTATAAACATGATTAGGGTATTGATGATTTTCAAAACTAGGGGGTTGTTCTACATATACCTCCTCATTAATATACCCATTTAAAAATGCACTTTTTACATCCATTTGAAATAGTTTGAAGTCCTTAGAGCATGCATATGCTAATAATAATCTAATAGCCTCAAGTCTAGCTATAGGAGCAAAGGTTTCATCAAAATCTATACCTTCTTCTTGATTATAGCCCTTTGCTACTAGTCTAGCCTTATTCCTTATGACAATTCCATTTTCATCAAGTTTATTTTTATAAATCCATTTGGTACCTATAATTGGATATTCAGAAGGTCTTTCAACTAGATTCCATACTTTGTTTCTAGTAAATTGGTTTAATTCTTCTTGCATTGCATTTATCCAATTTACATCTTTTTCAGCTTCTTCTATGCGTTTAGGCTCAAAATGTGAAACGAAAGCTAGATGATTGTTTAAGTTCCTAAGGGATGCTCTAGTCCTAATAGGTTGAGACGGATCATCTAGAATTAATTCCTTAGGATGCCCGTGAGCATACCTCCAAGCTTTAGTTAGCCCATGATCTACTATAGTCTCTTGGCTTGATGATGCATCTTCAATTAATTTTTGACTGTTATCTTGTAATGTCATCTCGTCAATCTTTTCTTCAAGAATTTCCATATCATCATCAAAATTAACTCTCTTACTAGAAGAGATATCACTAGAATCATCGAAGACAACATGTATGGATTCTTCTATAACTAGGGTTCTTTTATTAAAGACTCTATATGCTTTACTAGTTGTAGAGTACCCTAAGAATATGCCCTCATCAGATTTAGAATCAAATTTTCTTAGATTATCTTTCCCATTATTATGAACAAAACACCTACATCCAAAGATATGAAAATAGTTTACCTTTGGTTTTCTGTTTTTCCAAAGTTCATAAGGTGTTTTCTTTATAATAGGTCTCAATAAAACTCTATTTAATATATGACAAGAAGTATTAATGGCTTCTCCCCAAAAGTACTTAGGGAGGTTACTTTCACATAACATAGTTCTAGCCATTTCCTCTAGAGTTCTGTTTTTCCTCTCCATAACTCCATTTTGTTGTGGTGTCCTAGGTGCAGAAAAATTGTGTGTTATCCCCTTTTTACTACAAAACTCATCAAATAAATAATTTTCGAATTCGGTACCATGGTCACTTCTAATAGCTATTACTGAAGTATCTCTAGCATTGGTTATTTCTTTATGAAATTTTTTGAAAACTAAAAAAGCTTGATCCTTATGAGCTAAGAACATGACCCAAGTGTATCTAGAATAATCATCTACAATAACTAGACCATATTTATTTCCACCTAGGCTTGTGGTTCTAGTTGGTCCGAATAGGTCCATGTGTAATAGTTCTAGAGGTCTAGAGGTTGAGACACAATTTATAGATTTAAAGGAGTTCTTTGACTATTTGCCAAATTGACATGCTTCACATATTTTATTCTTTTCAAACTTTAATTTTGGCAAACCTATCACCGAATCTCTTTTAACTAGTTTAGATATTGTGTCCATGCTTGCATGACCTAACTTACGGTGCCATAACCAACTAGCATCATTGTCCTTAGTTTCATTAACAACTAAGCATGGGTTGTGTTTGGCAAGATCCTCAAGGTCTACAACATACACATTTCCACGTCTTATTCCTTTTTACGATGCATAGTGATGGTTTAAACATAACATCATAACCTTTATCATATAATTGACTAATGCTTAATAAATTATGCTTAAGACCGTCAACATATCTAACATTATCAATAAAAGTAGAAGGGGTAATTTGTACTTTACCTATACCAATGATGTGACCTTGGTTGTTGTCTCCAAAAGTCACAGCACCTTCCTTCTTAGCTTCAAGGGTGAAGAATTGATCCTTGTCACCCGTCATGTGTCTTGAACAGCCACTATCCAAGTACCAGCAATTTTTGTTGACCTTGGCTGCAAGACACTCCTACACAAGCAGATCATATAATTTTAGGTACCCAAGTTTTCTTGGGTCCTTCATGGTTAGTCATGTTGGTTCCTTTTGGAACCCATACCCTTTTGATTTTTCTTTTAGTTTTTCCTTTCCTATAGTCACATACATTTGCTTTATGTCCTACAGTTCCACAACAAAAACAGGTTATTTTCTTAATTTTACTTTCTCCTGCTTTAACAAAGAAGTTACTAAGAAGTTTTTGCTTGTTTTTAGGTCTGTATCCTAGACCTGCTCTATTGAATACAGCTCGTTGATTATTAAGTATCATATTTAATTTTTCAGAACTATATGTAAATTTTTCAACCAAGGGTTTGTATTTCTCAAGTTCTTTAGTTAGTGTCTGTTTTTCTGCTTTTAGATCATTTAGTTCTTTTGTGATACTCTCATTTATATGTTTATGGTTTTTGGGTTCTAATGTTTCTTTGTTCAGCTTTTCATTTTCTTTAATTAAGGTATTATTCTTTTGTATCAAGATTTGGTTGCTTGTTTTAAGTTCTGCATTTTCTTTGGTGATACAATCCTTATCCTTAACTAACTTATCGTATTTATGTAGGTAAGATTGATTAGCTATTTTTAGTTCTTTATTCTTAAGATTTATGGCCTTATATTCAATCATTAATTCATTAAATGCATCATACAATTCATCAAAGGTAAAATCGAGATGCGTGTTGGATGTTACCTCATTTTCATTGGCCATGAAATAGAAATTGGCCTTTTCTTTTTGTTCCTCATCCGATGATGAAGATGATGCGTCGGAGTCCGATAAGGTGGTGACAAGGGCTTTCTTCTTCTTGTACTTGCTGCCCTTCTTTAGTAAGGGACACTCAGCTCTGATGTGCCCCGGCTTCTTGCACTCATAACACCCAATCCCCTCATTTTCCCTTTCCTTACCTTTATCCTTGCGATAGGAATTTGAGGGGCCTCTCCTTTGATGATAGGACTTCTTGTGGTTGATGAATTTTCTGAACTTGCGCACAAGAAGAGCCTCATCATCATCTCCCTCATGATCTTCTTCTTCACTGCTGCTACTGCAAGACAAATCTTTGTTAGATGATGTAGATTTGAGAGCTATTACCTTTTTCTTATGGGAGGACTCTTCTTCGCTGTGCTGCTTCATTGTTAGCTCGTGAGTCATTAGGGATCCAAGGAGCTCTTCAAGTGGAAGCTTGTTCAAGTCCTTAGCTTCTTGGATTGCCGTCACCTTGGCTTCCCAGGACCTTGGTAGACATCGAAGAATTTTTCTGACAAGATCACTGTTAGTATAGTTTTTGCCAAGACTTTTTAGGCCATTGACAATGTCAGTAAACCTAGTGAACATGCTAGTGATTGTCTCATTAGAATCCATCTTAAATAGTTCATACTTATGAACTAATATATTTATTTTGGATTCTTTGACTTGATTCGTGCCCTCATGGGTCACTTCAAGTCTGTCCCAAATCTCTTTTGCAGAATTGCAAGTAGAGACTCTATTGAATTCATTCCTATCTAATGTACAGTAAAGCACATTCATTGCTTTAGAATTGAGTTGTGCCTTTCTCATGTCATGTTCATCCCAATCCTTTTCTAGTTTAGGTATAGTGACACCCTCTACATAGATGGATGGGATGTATGGTCCATTTACTACAATGGTCCACATCTCATAGTCTTGTGCTTGGATGAATATTCTCATCCTAGCCTTCCAATATGAGTAGTCGGATCCATTAAAGAATGGGGGTCTTTGGGTGGACTGACCCTCAATGTGGGAAGATCCAAATGGGGTTGTCATTTTGATCTTTTACTCTTAGGGTAGAAGAGTTTAGGCTCTGATACCACTTGTTGCCCAGATAGACAACCCAAGAGGGGGGGTGAATTGGGTTTTAAAATAATTTTGCAATTAAAACGTTGTGGATGACTAATTAATGCTTTACCAAGATGATTAATTAATTGCTATGTGCTGTGAATGAAATGAGAGTAAAAGAAAGAGACACACAATCACAAACATAAGGCTTTTATAGTGGTTCGGAGCTAACCCTTGCTCCTGCGTCCACTCCCCAAGTCTCACTTGGGAATTCACTATAACCCCTCGGATTACAGCCGGTTGTTTTACAAGCTCACAACCAAACTTGTTGTTTTACGAGCTCACAACGAACTCGGTTGGTTTTTCCTGGCTCACCGACTAGAACCACCCCGATTGTTTTTCCGGGATCACAATCGAACCCTTACACGTTGGTTTTACACTCGGCTCACCAACCAACCTCTACACCCTTGATTCAATCCCCCGATTGAACCAAGCAAAGATAATATGGAAAGAATAAGAAACAAACAGAAAAACTGAGCTTCTTAAAAAGCAGATTTGCTACAATATAAACTAGAGAGAAGTTAAGAGCCCTTAAACACTTTTGAGTTGGAGTAGAGTAGGGCTTCTTGAACTTTGAGTCTCCTCTGGAATGTCTGGTCGACTTGAATGCAGGAGGAGGCTTCTTTAAAATGCTGGGAAGAGGAAGTTGGATGGAGTTAATGGCGCTCTTCCTTCTTTTCGTTGAAGACAAGTATGCAGAGAATGAATGCTTGATTTCTTTGAATGGAATGGTGCTTCTCTGCCTTGCTACAGTCCTCTGTGGCTATTTAAGCCATCCCCCACGGAAACTAGCCGTTAGACACCTTTTTCTGCCCGTTCTGCACACTCTGCACAACCTGACAATATGTCCATTGGGGGTCGGAGTCGACTCGCGCGATCAGGAGTCGACTCGGCTGTAGCGGGAGTCGACTCATGCTTTTCTGGAGTCGACTCGGCAACTGTTCTGGATTTGAATTAAAGTGGCCTCTTCGACTGGGAGTCGACTCGACTTGACCCAGAGTCGACTCGCCAACTTCTGGAGCTGACTTGGCATTTTCGGAGTCGGCTCATCCCACGAAGTCCACGGAGCCAATTTTCAACCTGGCCCACTCGAGTCGACTCGACAATCCTGGGAGTCGACTTGGCGCTCAGAGCCCGAACTCCCGATTTTCTGTCTTTTGGCTCGTCCAGTCTTGGAGTCGACTCGGACTCTTCTGGAGTCGACTCGGCTCTCAGTTTCCGAAACATGGCCTTCTGCCTTTTTGGTGTAGCGCTGCCTTGGGGTCGACTCGAGCTGTCTGGGAGTCGACTCGGCTCTCAGAGACAATAATTCGGTCTTCTGTCTATTTGGGGTCGCGCTGTCTCGGAGTCGACTCGCGCATTGCGGGAGTCAACTCGAATCTCAGAGTCCGAAAACTGCTCTCTGACTTTCACCTTGTGAACCACTGAGAGTCGACTCTCGCTTTCTTTGGAGTCGACCTACCAACCATCGGAGTCGACTCGCGTTCCACAGGAGTCGACTCGAATCTCAGGGTCGAAATTCGCTCTCTGACTTTTCTGTCTGTAACTCCTTGGAGTCGACTCATACTACTCCGGAGTCGACTCGGTAAACATCGGAGTCGACTCGCGCACTTCAGGAGTCGACTCGCTGACAGGTTTTAAGTTGTGCCCTTCTGTTCGTCTGTCTGTTCTCAGTCGGAGTCGACTCATAATGGTCCGGAGTCGACTCGAGCCCGTGCCAGTGATTCTGATACGCTTGGAGTCGACTCGTAATACTCTGGAGTCGACTCGAGTCTCAGACTTTGGTTCAAACTGACTTCTTAACTTATCCAAAATATTATGAACCAAGTCTAGAAACACTTTAGACAAGATTTTCACTGAAACACTCAATTAAATTTATTAGTAAACAAGAGATATACTCAGATGCTTTGAGCTCATCAAAATCAAATAGGGTTATGATCAATCACTCCACACATGGCATACATGAGGCTCCCTATTGCCGATGCATAGGGTATCTTGCTCGTGCGTTGAATCTCTTCAGATGTGTTGGGGCACATCTTTTTGGAGAGATGAATTCCATGCCTTAGGGGTAAGAGACCCCTCTTGGAGTTTTCCATGCTGAACCATTTCAGCACTTTCTCTATATACATTTTCTGTGATAGGCCAAGCATCCTTTTAGATCTATCTCTATAGACCTTTATTCCCAAAATATAGGATGCTTCCCCAAGGTCTTTCATGGAGAATTCTTTTGACAACCAGACCTTGACCGAGGTTAGCATGGGAATATCATTCCCTGTCAGTAGGATGTCGTCCACGTATAGTACGAGAAATACGACAGCACTCCCACTAACCTTTTTGTAAACACACGGTTTCTCTTCGTTTTTGATGAAATCAAACGTTTTGATTGCATCATCGAAACGAGTGTTCCAACTCCGAGATGCTTGCTTTAGTCCATAGATGGACCTTTGCAGCTTGCAGACCTTATAATCTCCATCACTGGAAGTGAAACCCAAAGGCTGTTCCAGATAGATATCTTCATCAAGATATCCATTCAGGAAAGCAGTTTTCACATCCATCTGCCATATTTCATAATCATGAAATGCTGCAATGGCAAGCAATGTTCGGATGGATTTTAGCATGGCTACAGGTGAAAAGGTCTCCTGATAGTCAATGCCTTCGTGTTGACTATACCCTTTTGCCACAAGCCTTGCCTTATAGGTCTCTACCTCTCCATCCGAACCTATCTTTCTTTTGTAGATCCATTTGTATCCAATAGGTACAATACCTTCTGGTGGGTCTACTAAGGTCCAGACTTGGTTGGAATGCATGGAGTCTAACTCTGACTTCATAGCTTCCAACCATTTCTCAGAATCGACATCAGATATCGCCTCGTTGTAGGTTTTGGGATCCTGTATGTGATCCCTATCTCCCACTAGGAACATTTTCTCGGTATCCTCTTCTAGTATACCTAAGTATCTATCGGGAGGATGGGAGACCCTACTAGATCTACGAGGTGGTCGAGGGACATCGTGTACTGGCTCTGTATGAATGGGTTCAATAGGATCCATGACTCGTTGCTTTTCAGAGACTTTCTCTTCAAGCTCAATTTTTCTCCCACTGCCTCTATCAAGGATAAACTGGTTTTCCAAGAAGATGGCGTGACGGCTCACAAACACATTGTGATCCTCTGAGACGTAAAAATTGTATCCTAATGACTCTTTAGGATATCCTATAAAACGAGCACTTATGGTCCTAGCCTCTAACTTGTCTGCCTGTAGTCTCTTGACGTGGGCCGGACATCTCCAAATCTTGAGATGACCAAGACTTGGTTTCTTACCATGCCATATCTCATACGGTGTGGTAGGAACGGATTTAGAGGAAACTCTATTCAGTAGATATACTACGGTAAGTAAGGCATCTCCCCAAAGAAACATAGGTAAGTCAGTGAAGCACATCGTGGACCTGACCATATCCAATAGGGTCCGATTCCTCCTCTCTGACACCCCATTGAGTTGAGGTGTACCCGGAGGTGTCCATTGTGAGACTATGCCGTTTTCCTTGAGATAGTCCCGAAATTCTCCACTAAGGTATTCTCCTCCTCAATCTGATCGAAGAGCCTTAAGAGGTTTTCCAGTTTGTTTTTCTACTTCATTCTTGAACTCTTTGAACTTTTCAAAAGATTCAGACTTGTGTCTCATAAGATACACATACCCATACCGTGAATAATCATCGGTAAAGGTAATGAAGTACGAATAACGTCCCCTGGCTAGCACATCGAATGGGCCACATACATCTGTATGTACTAGGGTAAGGATTTCAGTGGTCCTCTCCCCATGTCCTATAAAAGGCAATCTAGCCATTTTTTCTTGAAGACAGGACTCGCAAACTGGATATGACTCGGAAGTCAATGAGCCAAGAAGCCCATCTTTATCCATTTTGTTCATCCTATCCTCTCCAATATGGCCAAGTCTGAGGTGCCACAAATATTTTTGGTTTATCTCATCTCTGGATCTTTTGGATCCTTTGGCACTCACTTCTTGCTCAGTAACATTCACAGATACATCCATATGTAAATGATAGAGACTGTCAATCATAAAACCACGTGCAACTATTTTATTTCTGAAATAAATAGAACAGCAGTCTTTGTCAAAAGTAAAAACATGACCTTCCTGTGCTAGACATGAAACAGAAATCAAATTTCTGCTAGCAGCAGGTACATAATAGCAGTCTCTAAGCAATAAACTAAAACCAGACGGTAGTCGCAGATGGTAGGTGCCCACAGCCACAGCAGCAACTTTTGCCCTGTTGCCAATCCGAAGGATTACTGCACCTTCCGCCAGCATTCTACTTTTCTTTAGACCCTGCATGGTAGTGCATAGATGAGCACTAGAACCAGAATCTATAACCCAACTAGAAGTAGAAGAAACCGTTAGATTAGTTTCAATTATGAGCAAGTCTATACCTTCTGAAGGTGTGTCACCTTTCTTGTTCTTCAGGCTCTCGAGGTATGAAGGACAATTCCTCTTCTAGTGGCCGTCGACATTGCAGTGGAAATATTTTCCTTTGTCATTGGCCCTTTTCTTTTGAACTTCCTTCTTTGGCTTCTTGTCTTTCTTCTGCTTCTTAGCAGGCTTCTTTTTCTTCCAAGTAGACTTTCTCTTGGAACCAGAAGTCAACTCAGCAGTAAGGACATTGCCCCTTGAACCTTTCAAGGCTCCCTCAGCAGTTACCAACATGTTTATCAGTTCAGTCTTAGTGCATTCAATTTTATTCATGTGGTAGTTTACTATAAACTGACCAAATGAATCAGGAAGTGACTGTAGGATCAAATCCACTTGTAATTCCTTGTGCATGTTCATTCCGAGCTTCTCAAGCTCCTCTAGGTCCTTGATTATAGCCAGACCGTGATCATGGACAGACTGCCCTTCGTGCATCTTTGTCTTGAAGAGCCTCTTGGACACTTCAAAACGAGCTGTGCGACTCTGCTCACCATACAACTCTTGCAGGTGTGCCAGTATGTCCCTAGCAGTCTTCATATTTTCATGCTGGCATTGGAGTTCATTTGACATGGATGCCATCATATAGCATTTAACTCTAATGTCATCATCCATCCACTTTTGATGCATCTGACGCTGAACATCAGTAGGACGTGTTGGTAGTGTGGAGCTATCTGAATCGAGTATGTAGCCTATTTTCTCACAGTCCAAAACAATTTTGAGGTTTCTAAGCCAGTCTTTGTAATTGGTTCCGGTCAGTCGGTTGGTCTCAAGAATACGGGTCAAAGGGTTTGAAGCTGACATTGTATCTGCAGAGAGTAAAGATTCTAGTTAGACTTTTGTACTTGATCATTAATCTGTTCTAAGGTCTTTTAGAACAAATGTAACTCCCACTATTTTCTCGAATCTCTCACATTCTCCTGGTAGGAAAACGAAAATCCCACACGACTAGGGTTTCTAGTGGGTACTGCGGTCCCACCGATTTACATGCCATCTCACCTAACAGTTATTGGTGACACATAGATTGATGAATGTACAACTCTTGTACAATGCTTCTCAAGCATGTTGCAGTACAACTTGGTCTCTAAGCCATGAAAACCTCACCTAACAGTTATTGGTCCCATTTCTTAGTTAAGTCAGACCCACTGTATAACCGTAGGAATAAAGTCGTCATTGGGTCCTCACCTAACAGTTATTGGTGCCCAACCCCACCTTTATCCCACAATATCTCATGTCTATAGAGAGGTCCAGCCCCCCGATGCAACTTGCCCACTGTGTCCAGCCGAGACAAATCAACATCAGAAAGACCTTAGCAGCTCTACTACAGTGAAAGACCTATTGACTTAATATTGGTTAATCAGGTCTTAGTGTTTGCAACTTGAGCTCTTCATAAGAGGTAATCGAACAATTGGCCAGGTAAGCAGGTGGGAGGCTCCCCTTACTCAGAGAGTAAGGTCCTAATTAAGTAACCACCTTTCATGCTCTCCTAGACACCAATTAGATCAATTAATCTAATATGACTTGCTCATGTCGGTTCACTCTCGACTTGATTGAGGAGGTTTTAATTTAGGTCTCAATTGGGTTTGCTACATTACATGTAAACCTATCTACCCGACTCTCATTCACATCACATGCAAACGACACATTGCAGGCAGTTATAATCGCAGCAATAATTAAAGCTAAACTTTAAATAGGTGATGATCATGGGTTCTAGTTAGGTCGTATTACAAGCACATGCACGTCAATCGATCAACTGATCTTCAACTCTTGAATTGGTTCCAAGCCTCCTTGATTCGATCCTTGATCAACTCTCAATCCAATCGCCATCAACCACTTAGATCACCTGTTCATCTCATGCCTTGTCTTCAACTTGATCGTTGACGTACATCACATCACAGAAATACAACCAGATGTAAAATAAAAATAATAATAAATTACATCTCCTTTTAGGAGGCACGTAGGCCTCTCAAAATATCAAATAAGATGCATGCAAGCATCTGAAAAATTACATGACATTGCAGATCACATCGCAGGTCTTTACATTTAATACCAAAAGGGTTTGAATCCTATGATCATCACCACATGCAGCAATTATAATTTTCAGATCTGAAAACTAACTGATTATATCATGACATAGGTTGCTGATCATGCTAATCATGATTCTAAACTTTGTAATCCTATTAACAATGCAATTAGAATCATCTTTTTATCACATAAAAATCAGCATGTAAAAATCAGCATCCTAGAAAAAATCTGCATGCAGAAAATTTTCAGCATGCATGATCATTCAATTTTCAGATCTATTAAGCCTACTAATAATTAATCCTTACCTTAATCTACGAAGCCTAGGCTCTGATACCACTGTTAGAAACCCGCCTATGCCGCTGATATTTCAAAAAAAAAATCAGATGGCAGCGGAAGAGGCATGTGCAGGATCGACATTCATCGCATGAATGTTGTTTCATGAACCGTTCGTAGTTAGGCAAGGATTAAAAACTTTTAAATAACATTAGAAGATCAGATCTTCACCTTTGTGCGGGTAGATGATCACCCCAAACTGATGATCGTGGTTTAGGATGAAGGTTCGTTTGAAGCCGTTCAAGTGCCCGGCCTCTACGGGTATCCACACGAAGCAGAAAACCGATCCAAGCTTTCTATCTCCCCGGGGTGCTAGCTTCCTTGCAGAGATAACTTTGATGGCTGATATCCTCCCTTTCAATCAATCCTTGATTGTGCTTGGGAGGAGGAAGAAGAAGGATGAAGAGAAGAAGAGGAACGAAGCCCTGCAGCCTTCTTTTTCTTCCTTGCGTTGGAACCAAACGGTGGAGGAAGAAGGAGGCCACCAAGATCCTTTTCTTCCCTTTGTTGTTGGTGGCTCAAAAGAGAGGAGAGGAGGGTGGCCACGTGATGGAGAGGAGGAGGGCTTCACTTATGATTAGGGCGCCTCCTTTCAAAGCCTTATAAAGGCATCTAGGGCTCCTATTTGGTTTAGTCCAAATCATGAATCAATTGGGTTCAATCTATGCTAGTCCTAATCCAATTAGAACTTGAATGAACCATGACTCAATTGAACTCTTCAATCCTAATCCAATTAGGAGTCATGTTGATTCATTAGATTAATAATTAATTAGGACTTAAGAAATCCTAATCCAATTAGGACTTGTTTAATTCTAGTCCTAATCCAATTAGGACTCTAATTTGAATTTGAAGTCCTAATCCGATTAGGACTCTAGGAATCCTACTCCAAGTAGGAATCCAAATTTAATTCAAAACTCCTAATCTAATTAGGATTGTAGGAATCCTACTCCAAGTAGGAATCCCAGTCCTACTCCAAATAGGATTCCCAATCCAAGTAGGAATCCCAGTCCAAGTAGGAATCTCAGTCCAAGTAGGATTCCTAGTCCTAATCCAATTAGGACTCTAGGAATCCTACTCCAAGTAGGACTCTTGTTTTAAGTCCAATTAATTAATTCTCTTTGTTCCTTCTTCAGCTTATTATCAATCGAATTGATTACTTGTGATTCCTAATCACGATTCAACCATCGGATCGGTCAATACTTCTAGTGTGTGTGACCCCATAGGTTCTACTCTGACTGGTAGTGAGATATATTATGATCTCTATCATAATATCATTGAAAACTCCTTTCAATGGATTGGAATGATTCCAACTCTACTCATTAGGGTTTATCGATCATCGAGATAATCCCTGTGAGTCCCACCATCCACTAGTGACACCTAGCAGCATGTAGTGGCTACCCAGCAGAATGGAATGATGAACCTCTAAGTGCAGTTATCATGTGATATAGTCCTACTATCGTGGATCCCTACAGGACGGAGGTCATGGACAACTCGTCAAACTCCATCGTCTGTCATATGTGAAGATTTATTCGACTTAAGTTCGAGAGTGGAAAACTCCTTTTCCACTGTGCATACTGCCCCGGCCGAGGTCTTACGAACTCAGTCTTATAAATCACATAGGATCTCTCCTTATCTATCAAGGTCGATAGATTCCTTATAGGTGAATACCCTACTCCTACAGTGAACTTACTGCAGCCAATCTACACTGCATGGACCCATATGGCTAGAGACCATGTATGTGTGCAGTCAAACTACAATAACCTCACTGTGAGTATCCGAAGCACCGCAGGTCAAAGGACCAGTCACACTACTGCAACATCAAGCAAGTCACCGACGAGTGGATAGACATCCAAGTAACTTCTTGTATTGGTCACGCTCAGTACCCTTGTTCTCTAACAAGCACCTGCACTATCACTTCAGTGTCCCTACACTGTGGACTCAAGTCTCGTCCATCCAGAAGGAAAGTGATCTGTGCACTGATCGGATCGATCACCATCCTCGTGATGATCCATTGATCAGGAGCATTTAGAAATTAATCACCAATGATACATGGCTCAAATTCTCAACTCTTGAGAATATGTATCATCATCTTATTAATTTCTTGGACGATTCATAGACACATAAATAATATGAATGAAAAGATGCCTTTTATTTATTCAATAATAAATAGTCAAGTACAAAATTATGTCTCTAGAATTAACAATGTATCAGCCAGATTGGCTTCTAGAGCATACATCTAACAAATTCACCATTCATCAAGTATATTTGTACCCAAGCGACATGTGGCAGCTATATGTTTTTAGCCTTCCGATCTACATTCCGTGTACCCAGTTCTTCCGTTCAGAGGACCAGCGAAAAGATCCCGATCAATGTACATCCTCCCAGCATCCCGTGAAGTTTCCATCTTCGCCATCTAGGATGATCCCGCGATGCAAGCGATCGTGATCTTCCGAGCGCATCCACAATCTTCCGGAATCCACTCCTTCAGCCATTCGCATGCAATCAGTCATCCGAATCCCAAGCCATCCACACCACATTCTGCTTCTCCCGAGCATCCCAGCCACCCCGTCTTCACCGCATCCCAGCCGAGATCAGCACCTCCCAGCATCCTGCGGCAGTCTTCTTCGTCAGCAATCCCGTGTTCGTGCAACCTCCCGAGATCTTCCAAGCTCCAGCATTGATGAGAGCACAAAAGTGCGACCTACATGTTACTAAAATTAGTGTTATTGTTAACCGATAATGATAAATTCACTGGATTAATATTATATTTGGGTTTAACATAGATTAGTATAAATTAGAGATAAAATGCACATTGAGTACAAATTTGACTTCAAATCGGGTCCGAGTCGGGTTCGGATCCGAGTCGGGTTTGGGTCCGAATCGGGTCCATTTCTTTTGTGCTTTTGGAAAATAATTTCGGGCAAATCTAAATTGGCTATATCATAACTATAAGGTGCTGGGTGACCCATGACTTGAAAGAATTGCACTTGACCTCGAGCCAGAATAGATGACCCGTCTACAAGCCAAATTTCATATCATACTATTTTTTTATATATGACTAATTGGACGGAACTTGGTGTCTTCCAGCTCCCGATTCATCTTCCACTCCAGCTGCCTGCAGTGCATCACCGCCCTTTCCTTTCTCCCGAGATCCAAGCGCGCCTCTCATCCATGATCCCGGCAAAATCCTCAGCATCCCAACCGCGTGCCAGATCCCGTGCGAAAGAAGGGGCGAAGAAAGAATTCACCAGCCCGCATCCCCACCTCCTGGAATCCCTTGAAGCAAGCATCCCAGCAAGGAAAATCCCAGCTCCCGATTCGCTTCCGTGATCCAAGCCGCCCGCGCGTCTCCTTCCTCCCGACGATCACGCTCTCAGCTCTTCCATGATCCCGGCGATCCCGCATCCATGCCAGCCACCATGCCAGCAAGCCGAGATCCCGTGTTCCAGCCGATCCACACTGGATCCCTTCCACGATCGACTCCTCCCCGTCGATCCCGCTCCCAAACCAGCAACCAAAGAAGGAAGTCCCGCATCCGTGCCAGCCACTGTGCCAGCAACGCCCGGAATCCCAGCGTCTGAATACAATCTCCGGCGATCCCGCACCGCGTCTTCACCGCGTCTCCACCGCATCCATGTCAGCGGCCATCATCCCGGATCCACGCATCCCAGCTCATCCCACGCGCTTCCTTCCTTCCACGACTGGTCCACCATCCACCGAGGCCAAGATCGGCTCCTCCCGAGATCTCGCAGCCGGCCGTGAAGCATCCCGAAATCCCAGCGCCCGAGCCGGATTCGAAATCCCCCTTCCGTGATTCCATTTCAAGAAACTCTGCGGCTATAAGAGGAGAAGAAGGAGGAGGAGGAGGGGAGCTCGGAGTGGTAGGAGCCGGCTGGTCCAAGTAAGAAGAAAAAGAAAGGAGAGAGCTCGGCTGCTTCGGCTGAGAAGAAAAACAGGGGAGCTCTGTTTTTGGGGAAGAAAAGAATATAAAAAAAAATACTTTATGTTCTAACGGGAGGGAGAAGCTCTTTGTTTTATTTTTTTTTTTATGTTACTTGCAAAAGAAAAGAAACATTAGGTTTCCAATCTCCACTTTTATTTGTAATGAATTTTCTTTTTATTAAATCTATCATTTTCCTGTCATGCAAACTTTGTTCTAGGTTTAGTTAAATTTCTGTTTTCTTTATGAAATCTTTTAATTTTTCTTTTATGCAATACATGTCTAAGTTTTAATTTAATATTCTACAATTTATTATATGCATTCTAGAATTCTTAATTTTAAGATAACCTTGGAATTAATCCTTGCAGTTCGATTGACGATTTTAATTTATATTCTGTCTTTAGAAATCGACCCCTACTCTGCATCAAATTTCAATTGCAAGTTCTCTTTCTTTTCTTTGTTTATTTTTCGAATAGAAAATATTTTCTAATAGACTAGAGAATCATTCCACATCCCCGAAGTAATATTTTTCTTTTATTATTCAAAAATCGATTTCAAAACCGAGTGAACGTTCTAATTTTTATGCAACTCCAATCGCCTCCCTGTGGATCGATCTCTTACAACCGCTATTCTTCGAGTAGAAAAGGTAAGAGTAAAATTAAATTTAAACTTTGTTTGTCGGTTCTAACAACGATCTGTTTAGCATATTTTTAGTTAGACAGGAAAGGACGAACACATCACAACAAGGCACTGCATCTGTCTTCTTCGCCCATTCCGCGTTCTCATGCAAATATCCCACATGTCCGTCCGCCTCCTTCATCGCGTCCATTCTCAGCACCGGATCCAGCCGCAATTACCTCCCAACCCCATCCATCCCGATCGACTGCTCATCCCGCGATCACCTCTCCCGTGATCAATGTACGGACCTCTCGCAACGATCTCCCAGCACCCTCTCTGCGTCCGTGAGCCAGAGTCAGTTCATCCCAGCCGTTCACGAGCCTCTCCACGTCCAAGGCCCTGCTACTAGCTCCCGTCCGAGTCCACCTCTCCCGTGATTCAAGCATCCGCCCGAGCTTCCAGCGTCCCGAGATCATTGCCCGAGATGCAGCCCTTCCATCGATCTCCATCGCGTGCAAAGGGAGGGATTGAATGCTAACTATATAGCTCTCTCGGTTGGGAGAGGCAGGGGGGCTCATTTGGGGAGAAGAAGAAAAACAAGGGAGGACCCGAGCTGCTAGAGTGGAAAAGAAAAAAAAGAGAAGAGAGAAACAAGGGATGCCCTGTTTCCGAAAAGAAAAAGAAAAAAATAGAATAAAGGAAGAGGTGATGCTTGTAATGGGAGGCTAACTCCTTTGGCAAAGGGTGATGGATGAACCCTTGTCATGTTGCTTTCATCAAGTACACTCTAAACTTGTATTCTAATTATTTAATATCCATTGGTATGTTATGATTCTCGCGTATTTATTTATTAGATAAATTAATTATATTTTATATTTATTGATGCATGTATCGCTCTGATATTTGATTTGTCGTAGACATAACTAGCATGATGAATGCTTAGACATTGAGTTCATGTATTCAATCGATATATTCTATGATTAAAACTATTTTATCTATTCGATCCTTAATCGAGAATCGTCGAGTTTATTTGTTGAAAGTAATATTGTCAAGGAGGGATTCCGGATCCCTAGCCATCTCCATATTATCGAACTTAATTTATTAATTAGTTTCTCTAAACTACTGAAATTAAATCTGAAATTAAACTGATACTTCATAGACCGTTTTCTGAGGAATCGACCTCAGATTTCCGAGTTTTACTGCTTGTGCGATTTCTGCACTTGGAAGAGCAATTTTGCGAGAGCACCAAGTTTTTGGCGTCGTTGTCAGGGAACGGCTGAGTTATTAGCATAATTTTAGATTTAATTAGTACCTTAGTAGTTAGTATTTTTTTTTTGAAAAAAAAAATTTAAATCTTTACTACTATTTTTAATTTCCTGCACAGTCTGCATCAAACTCTGATATCATAGAAATTAGTCGTCTGATTGGATGCAAATTTGGTCAGCTGGTGCAAGACACATTATTCGATAATCTGAACAGTCTGATTGACATTAGATTAATATAAAATCTTGCTGGTTTCTATTTTAAATTTTTTGTGTTTAATTTTTTTAGAATCAGAATTTTATTGTTATTATATCTCATTAACCCTTGTTGCTAATTGAAAATCAATAAAAAAAACTTTAAGAAAAGATCAAGGGTGATTATTCAAAATTAAAAAAAAGAGAAAAACCTAAAATTTCAAATTTTAAATTTTTGAATTTCAGAATTCAAATTTCAAACTTCAACTAATAATTTTTTTAAAAAAAGAAATAAATAATTTGCTTGATCAACTATTCAATGAAATTTAATGTCATGTCATAAAACATTTAAAAAAAATCTTTTGATTGTTGGATAGTATAAGACATCAGCATAAAATATTCTAAGGGCTGAACCCATTAAAAAAGATAAGGTCGGAATTTCATCACTTGTCCTTAGCCCAAAAATCACCCTAGTGCATAAATATCCTAAGCTTAACTAAAATCAACTAGACGTTGGCCCCTAAGGATATTCGAGCTCAATAGGACGAAGACCACCGAAAGTTGCACCAATTTCGCTCTATGGTCCAATCGATGTCTAGGCAAGCTTTGTCCCTCTAAGGGAGACAGTCTCTATTCGAGGAAAGTGGGTTTTAAGTGGGACCTTTGCTAAATGCATCGTGACCCCTCCATTTATCTGGAAGCTTACCTGGTCGACTAGGTTACTAGACCGGATTGGAGGCTTAGGTGTACTCTTCAAACCAGTTAGGAGCTGTCTAGAAATTTAAGAAAAATATTAGGAATTGAGGTGTAATGTTTTGATGCATGCTTAATTGTGAATAGATTTTTGTTTTACTGTATTAGGGTGTCGTTTTAGGGTATCTTTAGTTGGTACTTATATTTAAAAAAAAACAAAATAAAAAAAGAGAGGGAAATATTTTGCATGCTAAAGTGGAATAGGGACGACACCGGTCGATTAAGTCGTACAACTTTAGATCATCCCTTAGGACACATCCCTGAAATTCCTTTACAGTATCTCACACCTTGTGAGATGGCTGATTTAAATGAAGATGCGGGGAGTCACCACAATCGAGAATGAGAACCCCATGTTATGACTCTAAGACAATACCTACAACCGGCTAGGACTAGTCTGCCTTCATGCATAATTTTTTTCTGATAATGTAGGACATTTTGACATCAAACCAGGGATAATTCAATTGCTGCCCAAGTTTCATGAGTTAGAGTCCGAGAGTCCGTATCTTCATTTAAAGGATTTTGAAGAATTGAGCATTACATTTAGAGTACCGAACGTCACAGAGGATGACCTCAAGTTGACATTGTTTTCTTTCTCTCAAAAGGATAAGGCCAAAACATGGCTAAACTCCTTGCGACCTAAATCAATAAGAACTTGGCAAGATATGCAGAGAGAATTTTTAAAGAAGTTCTTTCCCGCACAAAGGACCAACTTTTTGAAAAGACATATCAGCAATTTTCAACAAAAAGATAATGAAACATTTTATGAATGTTGGGAAAGATTTAAAGACCTTCTTCTCTCATGCCCTCATCATGGGTTCAAAACTTGGAGAACTATTAGCTTCTTTTATGAAGGTTTATCTCCACAGTTGAAACAGTTTGTAGAAACCATGTGCAATGGTAGATTTTTAGAAAAACAACCTAATGAGGCATGGGAGTATTTGGATTTTCTTGCTGAAACTGCCCAATTTTGGGATAACAGGGATAGAAACAACAAGTCTTTGCCTAAGCCTACTAGCTCTGTACAGGGAGGCCTTTACAACCTCAGAACTGAGGATGATCTTCATGCTAAAATGGCAGCCCTCGCTAGAAAGGTAGAAGAAATTGAGCTTAGGAAGGTTGAGCTGTCAAGACTATAGAGCTTAGAAATGAGTGTTGTGGTATCTGCGATATGTCGGATCATACCACTACAGATTGCCCCACCATACCGGTATTCAAAGAAGTCTTGCATGATCAAGCAAATGCTATGAACTCCCACCAAAAGTCTTATAGCGATCCATACTCGAATACCTATAACCCTGGTTGGAAGAATCATCCAAATTTTAGGTGGAGAAACGGTCATCCTCAACAGTCACACCATTCAGCTCCTCCACCTGTACATCCTACTTTTGCATCACCACCCTCTCAAAAGCCGAATATCGAGGATACCTTGCAATCTATATAAACTTTTCTACAAGGTCAAGCTAATATCAATGCTCAAAATACTCAAAATTTTGAAGATATAAGGAACCAATTGTTAATGTTGACTACCGTCCTATGTACCCAAGAGAAGGGTAAGCTTCCAGCTCAACCCCAACCTAACCCACAAGTGCATGGTAGTAATAATATGGCTCCTTCTAGTTCGCATACAGAACATGCAAAGAGCATCATGACTTTGCGTAATGGAAAAGTCATTAATCAGACCGTCCCATTGAGACCGCAGGTCACTTCTAATTCTGATGCTCCCAAATGAAGGGTTCTAGCATGTTATAATGGGCAGCGGAAGCTAGGGATTTTAAAAATTTTCTTAATAAAGTCCCTTTGCATGAAACCCTTTTAAGCCTAGATCACCTTAATGATTACAATCAAATAATATAAAATAAATGCAGAATTAGTAGAATACCTCAAACGCTAATCCAAAGTGTACAATCTCCACGAGGCGTCCAAGTGTCCGCCCTCCAATGGTGATCCACACGAAAACTTGATCAAGACTTTAGCTCCAAAGACTTTTGATCCTTTAATGCAGAATTCTTTTAAAGAACTCTAACGGCTTGCTTTCCTTCCTTTCTATTTTTCTTTAGCCTTCTAAAATCACTTCTAATCCTTTTGTCCTAATGAAGACCACCTTGTCTTGGCTTAGGACACACTAGAAGCAATGTTAGAAAGAAAGAAACTAATGTAAGAAAGAAGGGATATGAGAGAGAGAGAGTTGGATTGATTTCCGATGATTCGAAAACACCGGGAGCATTCCTATTTATAGATGGCATGGGGATGCATCACCAAAGGATGCATCCCATCCACACATCCTTCAGATGGGGCGTGATAAGAGGAGAGAAGGCGCCACAAAAATAGGGAGAGGCGTATCAAAAGTGGTTATGATAAGATCAAGCGCTTATGATGTGGCGCTTGATTCCCTAAGCACCTCTTCATGAAAATGCGCCGTACTCTTCCCTTTTTTCACTTCTTCTCATGCAAGAAAAATAGGAACCAACCTTATCCATTCATCAAGGGTTGATGATGATCCAAAGGCCATGAAAGAAGGCGCCATATATCCCTTAGGCGTGATGAAGAGAGAAGAGAGAGAATGGATAAGATCAAATAAATGGTTCATCCTTATCCATTTAATCTTCACGTATTCTCTCTCTTTCCTTCACCTATTTTTCATCTCCACGCCTCCCAATGATATCCATCACGTCATCATGATCTCCCATCATCCTATGATGAAAATCCAATGGCTCCAATTCATGGTGCCATCCATTTGATCCATCTCTTCATCCAAATGTTGATCCAACGGTCAAAAATGAATGATTTATCAAATCTAATCCAATTAGACTCAAACCAAGCCAATTAGGAGCCAACTCTTGGCTAACCCATATTAGAATATGATCTAATCAAATTAGATCAATTAAGAATCAGATTCGAATCCAGTTCGAATCAGATTCGAATCCAGTTCGAATCAGGAGCTAAGGTTTGCAACACCTGCTAGGATGTTTATCTTGCAAACATGATCTAATCCAATTAGACCCTTGATAAGTTTTCTTGTGTGTGACCCATTGGGTTCCATACTTAGCCAGCAATAGGTGTGAGTGCGAGTTGACCCAACTTGATTAGAACTCTTCTAATCGATTTAAGTCCAAACTGCGCGAACCCGAACTTAACAATTAGAATCCTTTCTAATTGGTGATCGAATTAAACTCTTTAATTCGATCAAACCTATAAGACAAGATTGACGTCTAGCAACGTGTCATGTCTACCCGGAAAATATAGAATTTGGTGGAAATACCAAAAATACCCTTCAGTGGCAAGTTACCATGCAATTCAATCCTTTAATCAAACTGCATCCCAAATATGTATATGAGTATGAATATATGTCAAACTCAATTTCATATTCATATTTTTCTCAATCTTTTAATGATAATTCAAATAATGAAACATTAGAAACTCTTTCTAATTTTCATTCTGCTTTGATCAAAGGCTTCCTGAATTATCATATGATTAGAATAAATAGGATGCTATCTTCTCTTACTAGAAGTGATTAATTCCTTGTTGATCTACTCATAATCTTCGTACACAATCCACCATATCCAGAAGACCTCGTACATAACTTATTGTCATGAATGAGTGTAAACCAAAACATAGGTTCATGTGCACAAGATACCATGGTGATCTCAGGTCAAAGGATCAGTTGCACAACTCCCACTAAGAGAATCATCTTTTGACATGTAAGTAAGACTTCATAAGATTTCTCTTTGTAGGTCAATTCAGTGAACTCATTCTTCTAATGAGCACCCATATCTTTGTATTAGTGTCTCCACACAAATGATTGTGAGATCAATCATCCTCTGCATCGAGCATACATAAGACATGCCAGTTTTTCCGGTAATCATTGATCCCCGACTCAATGTACCATTGACTGGGAATATTTAAGATTAGGATTTTAGGATTTTAAGTCTCACTAGTATGATCTCATCATAGTCTTAAAACCATTGTCCTAATCTAAGGAGTTTATCATAAATATAATCAACAGCATATGATAAAACATAATGCCTTTATTCATATTTAAATGTCATGTACATGATTTGGACAAATCAAAAGAAAAACCCTTCGCAATACATATTGTGATTGGCTTGTAGGGCATCTACTCTTTCAATCTCCCACTTGCACTAAAGCCAATCGCTCTTATATTTTATCCCCATACAATCGAGGTGGCGATCGAACTGCTGTTGTGGTAGAGCTTTAGTGAACGGGTCTGCTAGGTTGTTCTTGGTGTCTACTCGTTCAATGACTATGTCTTGTCTCTCGACAATCTCTCGAACAAGATGGAAGCGTCTTAAAATGTGCTTGGATTTGTGATGAGACCTTGGTTCCTTCGCTTGAGCAACAGCTCCAGTGTTATCACAATAAACTGGGACTGGTCCAGCAATCTCGGGAACTACTCCTAACTCAGAGATGAACTTCTTCATCCAGACAGCTTCCTTAGCGGCTTCACTTACAGCAATGTATTCTGCCTCAGTAGTTGAGTCAGCTACAGTTTGCTGTTTGGAACTCTTCCAGCTCACTGCACCACCATTTAGGGTAAAGACATACCCTGAAGTGGACTTGCTATCATCTGGGTCTGATTGAAAACTAGAATCAGAAAATCCTTCTAGTTTCAACTCAGATCCTCCATAAACTAGAAAAATATCTTTAGTCCTTCTCAAGTACTTAAGAATATTTTTCACAGCTATCCAATGATCCTCTCCTGGATCAGCCTGGAATCTACTTGTTATGCCTAAGGCATAAGCAACATCAGGCCTAGTACATAGCATAGCATACATAATCGATCCTACTGCCGAAGCATAGGGAATAGAATTCATTCTATTCCTCTCTTCAGATGTCTTAGGAGACATCTTCTTAGAGAGACGTATGCCATGATTCATAGGTAAATAACCTCTTTTACTTTCTTCCATGCTGAATCTTTTCAGCACATTTTCTATGTACCTAGACTGGGACAAGCCTAGCATCCTTTTAGATCTATCCCTATAGATCTTTATACCAAGTATATAGGATGCTTCTCCCAAATCTTTCATGGAAAAGCTTTTTGACAGCCAAGTCTTGACCGATTGTAACATTGGAATATCATTTCCAATGATCAGTATGTCATCTACATACAATATTAAGAAGACAATGGCACTCCCACTAGTCTTCTTATACACACATGGTTCATCCACATTTTTGATAAAACCAAACTCTTTGACTGTTGTATCAAAACGGATGTTCCAACTCCTCGATGCTTGCTTTAATCCATAAATGGATCTCTTAAGCTTGCATACTTGATTTGCTCTCTTACTTGAGACAAATCCTTCTGGCTGTGTCATGTAAACCTCTTCCTCAAGATAACCATTAAGGAAGGCGGTTTTGACATCCATCTGCCAGATTTCATAATCATAGTATGCAGCTATTGCAAGCAAAATCCGAATAGATTTGAGCATAGCTACTGGCGAAAAAGTTTCATCATAGTCAATTCCTTGCTTTTGCCTGAAACCTTTTGCCACCAATCTAGCCTTGTAGGTTTCTACTTGGCCATCTGCTCCAAACTTTTTCTTATAGACCCATTTGCAACCTATTGGGTTTACACCCTCTGGTGCATCAACCAAAGTCCATACTTGGTTGGTATACATAGAATCTATTTCGGATTTCATGGCTTCTAGCCATTTGTCAGAGTCACTACTCATGACAGCTTCCGAATAGGTCAGAGGATCATTATTCTGAACAATGTGGGCTTCATCATTCTCAATGATGAACCCATACCTCTCAGGTGCTCTTCGCACTCTATCTGACCTTCCGAGAGGAGATGTGTGTTGTGGTTGTACCTCATCAATAGGTACATCTGGTTGAAGAATTTCTTGTGTTTCTATTTGTAGGTCTTGAACTTCTTCAAGTTCTATTTTTCTATCCTTGCCCTTTTCTAAGATAAACTCTTTTTCTAAGAAAATGGCATGCCTACCTACAAAAACTTTTTGTTCGGTAGGATGATAGAAGATGTATCCTATACTATCTTTAGGATAACCTACAAAAATACATTTATCTGATCTAGCACTTAGCTTGTGTCCAAAATTTCTTTTGACATAAGCTTGACAACCCCATATCTTAAGATACTTAAGATTAGGCTTCTTTCCTCTCCATATCTCATATGGAGTGCTAGGTACAGACTTAGAAGGTACCCTGTTTAATATTAGTGCAGCAGTCTCTAGGGCAAAACCCCAGAAGAAAATAGGAAGATCAGTAAAGCACATCATGGACCGTACCATATCTAATAAAGTACGATTCCTCCGTTCAGCTACACCATTTAATTGTGGCGTATACGGAGGTGTCCATTCAGAGAGAATGCCCTTTTCTTTAAGATGATTTAAAAACTCACTAGAAAGGTATTCACCTCCTCGATCAGATCGAAGGATTTTAATACACTTTCTGGTTTGTTTTTCAACCATACTTTGATACTCTTTAAACTTATCAAAAGCTTCGGATTTATGTTTCATAAGATACACATATCCGAACCTTGATAAATCATCAGTGAATGTGATGAAGTAAGAGTATCCACCTCTAGCTGGAGTTGTCATAGGACCACATACATCTGTGTGTATAAGTCCTAATAACTCACTTGCCCTTTCTCCATGTCCAGTGAATGGAGACTTAGTCATTTTACCCATAAGACAAGATTCACAAGTTCCTAATGATTCATAATCATAAGGATCAAAGAACTCTTCTTTGTATAACTTGCTGATTCTTGATTCACTTATGTGACCAAGTCGGCAATGCCAAAGAAGGGTGTTATTTACTTCCTCTCTCTTTCTTTTATTGCTTTTATTAATATGAAAGACATTGTCATTAAGTAATAAAACAAGAAGACCATTTTCCATAATGCCATTGCAAAGATGCTTATTAGAAAAATAAATAGAGCAACCATTGCCCTTTCCATTAATTTCAAATCCTTTCTTTAACAACAAAGGAATGGAAATTACATTTCTAATAATTTTGGGCATATAATAACAATCTTCTAATTGTAGGAGCTCTCCCGAAGGTAATTCCAAGTTGTAGGTTCCAACAGCTTCAGCCTGGATGGACTCTCCTCCAGCGCCATACAGCTCGAAGTCACCTTTCTTCAAAATTTTAATTTTCTGTAGTCCATGCAAAGATTTGCAAATGTGAAAACCACAGCCGGTATCCAATACCCATGAATTTGAATTTGAAGAACTTAATGACAAGTTGGCATGTAACATAAACATACCTTTTGATGCAACTCTTGCATCGGTCTTCATACTTGCAAGAAAACTCTTGCAATTTCTTTTCCAGTGGCCAGCTTTGCCGCAATGAAAACAGGTACTTGATCCGGAGTTTTTCTTTCCTTTTTTCTTTTTGATGCTACTCTTGGGGTTCAATCGTTTCTTAGAACCCTTATTTCCCGATTTCCTTTTAGAAGTGCCATCTATAAGAAGGAGTGGACCTTTATCCTTCTTAATATGGCCTTCAGCTGTTTTGAGCATATTTAACAGCTCGGGCAGGGAGGTGTTCAGCTTGTTCATGTGAAAGTTCACAACAAACTGAGAGAATGAATCAGGCAGTGATTGCAGGATCAAATCCTGACTGAGTTCACTATCCATAGCAAAACCTAATTGACTTAATCTAGTGATTAAGTCTATAACCATAAGAACATGGTTTTGCACTGGAGTTCCTTCATTCATTCTAGCACGGAACAACTGCTTAGATATCTCATACCTAGCAGTCCTGCTTTGTTCTCCATACAACTCTTTTAAATTGAGAAGTATGGATTGAGTGTCCATGCCTTCATGTTGCCTCTGTAATTCATTGCTCATAGAGGCAAGTATGATACATTTGACAGTCAAACTGTCATTTTTCCACATCTTATGTGTGGCAACCTCCTCTTCTGTAGCATCATCCCCTAGATCTCCAAGATCAGGGGTTTCAAGTATATAGGAAATTTTCTCCTGAGTGAGTACTATCTTTAAATTCCTCAACCAGTCCACATAGTTTGGTCCGGTCAACTTGTTGGCATCTAAGATGCCTCTTAGTGAAAGTGAAGCCATTTAATAATTCTACATATGCAAGAACATAACTAATATAAGCAGACCAATCATGATGACATGTTTGCAACTAGATAAGGACTTTTAATCTAATTTGTCTCCTACTATTTTTATCGAATATCATAGCCCTCTCCTATGATAAACGTGAAAATATAATTTTTCTTAGTAGGGTTGAGATCCTAATTCATCATAAAAAGCCTTGTGGTTACACAACAAACCTTTATGAGTTCAAAGGTAGGAAACTCTTTCCGATTGCATCTCATGCAATTCTCAACTTTATCTTGTCCTCTTAAAATACTTATTGCCTTGTGTTAGCACAACAAACAATAATATTTTAGTTAAGTCAAACCCTTCATTTCCATATAGTCATATTCGAATAATATTGCCCTTGTGGTTGCACAACAAGGCAATATATTAAAATATGCCATAAGCATCTTAATGCACCAAGACAGTATAACATCAGTCCCTCATTGCAAGTCTTGTGTTAGCACAACAAACTAGCATGGATCTTGACATAATAATATCGAGGCATGAAGGAAGGCTATCAATAGTGTTATATCAATATTAAGCTTATCCATAATAGGCAATCAAACAATTGGCCAGGTAAGCAGGTGGGAGGCTCCCCTTACTCAAAGAGTAAGGTCCTAATTAAGTAACCACCTTTAGTGCTTTCCTTAGACACCAATTAGATTAATTGTTCTAGAATGGGTTAGCTCAAAGTTTTTCAACACTATGACTTAATATAATTTTTATTGAGGGCTTACTAGTCTCTAGCACATTCTTTAATTGTAACATATATTTAACATATCTAAAATAAGCTATCATGCATCATAGCTATCTCATAGCATGTATAAATCATAAGCAACTAATTAATATGCTTCAACATATTTTCATATGGAAAATTTCATATCATATCATATATGAATCATATATTTCAGCATTTCATTAAGCATATGACATTACTATCTCATAGTAAATTAATAATCATACATCATGCATTATTATTTGATTGAACCAATAAAGGATAGCTCTGATACCACTGTAGGGTTCTAGCATGTCATAATGGGCAGCGGAAGCTAGGGATTTTAAAATTTTCTTAATAAAGTCCCTATGCATGAAACCCTTTTAAGCCTAGATCACCTTAATGATTACAATCAAATAATATAAAATAAATGCAGAATTAGTAGAATACCTCAAATGCTAATCCAAAGTGTACAATCTCCACGAGGCGTCCAAGTGTCCGCCCTCCAATGGTGATCCACACGAAAACTTGATCAAGACTTTAGCTCCAAAGACTTTTGATCCTTAATGCAGAATTCTTCTAAAGAACTCTAATGGCTTGCTTTCCTTCCTTTCTATTTTTCTTTAGCCTTCTAAAATCACTTCTAATCCTTTTGTCCTAATGAAGACCACCTTGTCTTGGCTTAGGACACACTAGAAGCAATGTTAGAAAGAAAGAAACTAATGTAAGAAAGAAGGGATATGAGAGAGAGAGAGTTGGATTGATTTCCGATGATTTAAAAACACCGGGAGCATTCCCTATTTATAGATGGCGTACGGATGCATTGTAGCCATCCATTCATGCATGAAGAGGGGCGTGAGATCAAGGGATGTGTCATTTGATGAGAGGGCATATCAGAAGTAGTTAGGATAAGATGAAGTGCTAATGATATGGCGCTTCATCCTAAGCATCTCTTCATGAAATCCACCGTACTCATGCCTCTCTTCATTTCTTCTCACGCATGAAAAATAGGGAGCATTCTCAACCATTGATCAAGGCTAGATGATGATCCAAAGGCCCTTATTGGTGGCGCCATAAGAAAGAAGGAGAGAGAGAATGATACGGTTGAAGGGAAAGTAGTTAGGATTTGATGACGTGTCATCCTTATCCAATCCAAGTGGCACTTCTTCATGAGGCGCCATTCTAAATTCACCGTATTCCCTTCTTTCTCACGCCATCTGATGTTGACTAAGTCAATATCACAAGTCCATCACGAGATCATGATCTCCCATCATCCCATGATGAAGATCCAATGGCTCTAATCCATGGCGCCATCCATTTGATCCTTCTCTTCATCCAAATGTTGATCCAACGGTCAAAATTAAATGTTTTATCAAATCTAATCCAATTAGACTCAAACCAAGCCAATTAGGTGCCATCTCTTGGCTAACCCACATTAGAATATGATCTAATCAAATTAGATCAATTAAGAATCAGATTCGAATCCAATTCGAATCAGATTCGAATCCAGTTCGAATCAGGAGCTAAGGTTTGCAACACCTGCTAGGATGTTTATCTTGCAAACATGATCTAATCCAATTAGACCCTTGATAAGTTTTCTTGTGTGTGACCCATTGGGTTCCATACTTAGCCAGCAATAGGTGTGAGTGCGAGTTGACCCAACTTGATTAGAACTCTTCTAATCGATTTAAGTCCAAACTGCGCGAACCCGAACTTAACAATTAGAATCCTTTCTAATTTGTGATTGAATTAAACTCTTTAATTCGATCAAACCTATAAGACAAGATTGACGTCTAGCAACGTGTCATGTCTACCCGAAAAATATGGAATTTGGTGGAAATACCAAAAATACCCTTCAGTGGCAAGTTACCATGCAATTCAATCCTTTAATCAAACTGCATCCCAAATATGTATATGAGTATGAATATATGTCAAACTCAATTTCATATTTATATTTTTCTCAATCTTTTAATGATAATTCAAATAATGAAACATTAGAAACTCTTTCTAATTTTCATTCTGCTTTGATCAAAGGCTTCCTGAATTATCATATGATTAGAATAAATAGGATGCTATCTTCTCTTACTAGAAGTGATTAATTCCTTGTTGACCTACTCATAATCTTCATACACAATCCACCATATCCAGAAGACCTCGTACATAACTTATTGTCATGAATGAGTGTAAACCAAAACATAGGTTCATGTGCACAAGATACCATGGTGATCTCAGGTCAAAGGATCAGTTGCACAACTCCCACTAAGAGAATCATCTTTTGACATGTAAGTAAGACTTCATAAGATTTCTCTTTGTAGGTCAATTCAGTGAACTCATTCTTCTAATGAGCACCCATATCTTTGTATTAGTGTCTCCACACAAATGATTGTGAGATCAATCATCCTCTGCATCGAGCATACATAAGACATGCCAGTCTTTCCGGTAATCATTGATCCCCGACTCAATGTACCATTGACTGGGAATATTTAAGATTAGGATTTTAGGATTTTAAGTCTCACTAGTATGATCTCATCATAGTCTTAAAACCATTGTCCTAATCTAAGGAGTTTATCATAAATATAATCAACAGCATATGATAAAACATAATGCCTTTATTCATATTTAAATGTCATGTACATGATTTGGACAAATCAAAAGAAAAACCCTTCGCAATACATATTGTGATTGGCTTGTAGGGCATCTACTCTTTCACCAATGACTGGGAATATTTAAGATTAGGATTTTAGGATTTTAAGTCTCACTAGTATGATCTCATCATAGTCTTAAAACCATTGCCCTAATCTAAGGAGTTTATCATAAATATAATCAACAGCATATGATAAAAC
Source organism: Phoenix dactylifera (assembly GCF_051530095.1). Taxonomy (NCBI): domain Eukaryota; kingdom Viridiplantae; phylum Streptophyta; class Magnoliopsida; order Arecales; family Arecaceae; genus Phoenix; species Phoenix dactylifera. The sequence continues at coordinate 14,270,478 of NC_143202.1, forward strand.
ATAACGCCTTTATTCATATTTAAATGTCATGTACATGATTTGGACAAATCAAAAGAAAAACCCTTCGCAATACATATTGTGATTGGCTTGTAGGGCATCTACTCTTTCACCAAAGCCGATGAAAGGGACAAAGAAGAAGTTGAGGTCCCAACTTCTACCGAGAAAGTTGAATGTCCTTTTTCTCCACCTTTTCCACAATGGTTAAAGCCGTTGCAAAAGCTCGAACCTAATTCTAAAATTCTTGAGCTTTTTAAGCAAGTAAAGCTCAACATACCTCTTCTTGATGCAATCAAACAAGTACCCTCATATGCCAAATTTTTGAAGGACTTGTGTACTGTCAAGCGCCGATTAAATGTTAAGAGGAAGGCATTTTTAACTGAAAATGTGAGTGCTATTTTGCAGCACAACATTCTTCCTAAATATAAAGATGCAAGTTGCCCAACCATCTCATGCATCATAGGTGACTTTAGGATAGAGCGAGTATTGTTAGATTTAGGGGCGAGTGTGAATTTGTTGCCATATTCTGTATATGAGCAACTTGGTTTAGGTGAGTTGAAGCCAATCTCCGTCACTTTGCAATTAGCTGACAGGTCAGTTAAAATTCCAAGGAGGATTATCGAGGATGTACTAGTCCAAGTAGACAAGTTCTACTTTCCTGTCGATTTTATCGTATTGGACACACATCCAGCTTCGAACTCACAGTCTCAGATTTCGGTCATTTTAGGATGTCCATTCCTTGCAACTTATAATGCATTAATTAATTGTAGGAATGGCGTCATGAAGCTTTCTTTTGGTAACATGACCTTAGAACTGAACATTTTTAATGTGTGCAAACAACCCAATGATCCCGAAGAGAGTAAGGAGGTTGATTGGGTTGAAACCATCGCAAAAGAATATTTGTTAGCTAAAGCAATTAACGACCCATCCGATGATAGCTTAATTGATTGGTGTCCTAATGGAACCGATGATGATGATTTGTCAGTCACACCTATTGTGGATAATCTGGATATCAAGATGATCAATGGGTGGAGACCAAAAGTAGGAGAATTTGAGAGGTTGTCACCTCGAGAGGCCAAAATAATACCATCCCATGAGCAAGCACCCAAGCTCGAATTGAAACCCTTACCAAAGGAACTTAAGTATGCATTTCTTGGATCCGAGGATACTTTTCCTGTAATCATCTCATCTGAACTTGATCATACCCAAGAAAGAAAATTAGTTGGTGTTCTAAAGAATCATAAAGGAGCCTTAGGGTGGTCTATTGCTGACTTGAAGGGGATTAGCCCCTTAATCTGTACGTACTGGATATATTTGGAGGACAATGCCAAAACCACAAGGCAAATGCAACGAGGGTTAAATCCTACGATGAGAGATGTGGTTAAGGCAGAAGTCCTCAAGATGCTTGACGTGGGTATTATTTACCCAATTTCCGATAGCAAGTGGGTAAGCTCTACTCAAGTCGTTCCTAAGAAGTCGGGTTTGACAGTAGTAGAAAAGGAATAAGGTGGTGTGGCCCAGAGATGGTCACCCAAGAGGGGGGTGAATTGGGTGTTTTAAAACTTTTTGTCTAATTAAAACAAAACACACAAGTGTATGTGCAAAGGTGAAGCTAAAGTTGCAACCACAATCAAATACAAACACACAAAGATTTATAGTGGTTCGGAGCTTCCACTGCTCCTACATCCACTCCCCAAACACCTTTGGAAATTTCCACTATAATCAGCGATTACAGTCCGGTAGTTTTGCGAGTACACTACCCAACTCGTTGTTTTACCCCGGGCTAACAACGAACCCTACAATCCCCCAATTTAACCTAGGCTTGGGACGCCTATCCCTTGTTCCAAGTCCCTTGACTGGAACAAGCACAATAATCAAATGTTTTACAAAGATTTGAAAGCTCTTATGAAAGCAAATATATCAATGAAAAACAACAAAACCGGAAGAACCCTTTTTGCCGTTGGAAGCGTGGGTGATGGTTGTTCTTTCGATGTGGATCACGTTGGCTTGAATGCTAGCTTTGAATGCCGAGTGGGAGTGAGTAGTTGAGCACGAAATCAGATGGGAAAGCTTGAATGCACTTGATTTCTTCTCTTGAAAGCACTAACTTCCTTGAACCTCTTTCTCTTTCTTCTCTCTTGAATGATCTTGTGTTTGGTTTGTTAGCAGTTTTAAAGGCACTTAAAAGCTCCCTTTTATAGCCCTACAAGAAATAGATCCGTTAGACACAAAGAAATGACCGTTTGAAATTCAAACAAACCTGCAAAAGTGTGTCAGTCGCGTCCCAGGCGCTCCGGAGATGTCTCCGCTTCAACGCGAGACGTCTCGGCTGTATAAAAATTCTTTTGACGATGTTTGGAGTCGACTCGGCGCTTTACGAGGACGTCTCTGAAGAAGAATAGCTTGAATGCTTGTTTTTCTGTTTTTCTGAGAGAGTCGGCTCGGCACTTTACGGGGACGTCTCGGGATGTTTGCGCTTTTTGCATGGGGACGACTCCGCGACGTCGGGGACGACTCCGCAGTTTTATCACCGAAAAACAAGTCCTCTGGAATCCCCTGAGAGAGTCGACTCCGCGCTTTCTGGGGACGTCTCGGGAAGTTTGCTTTTTATGCGTGGGGACGACTCCGCGTCCTTCGGAGACGACTCGCGCGCATCCCTTGAAATCGGCCTTTCTGCCGTCTCTGAGAGAGTCGACTCCGCAGAGTCGGGAGTCGACTCCGACCCTGCGAGACGCCTCGTCAGGTGCCGGGGACGTCTCTAGACGTGCCAATTCATCCTCTTCGTGCTAGAGACGTCTCTGGGACAAACCGGAGACGTCTCGGCTGTCCCTGATCTGTTTTCTTCATCTCAAAAAAATCTTCAAAAAATCCTTGAAAAATATGGGAACATGCCTTGACAATTCTTAACAATATTCTTAGTTAAACACCTGAAATCCTCAAATAAATTGTTAATATAAAGGGAATTATACTCTAGTGTTTTGTATTCATCAAAATCCATTAGGGGGTCAACAATCTCCCCCTTTTTGATGATGACAAAACACTGAGTATATGCAAAATTCGAAATTTAAATATATACACAGTATTTGATCAGATGTACAAGTATTGTGTTTTGGTTAGAGCTAGATACAGTGTGCATAATTCAATATAGTCAACTTTCAGTTCTATCCTTATGCATAAGTATTGATCTTAGTAGCTCTTGAGCAATTTTGGCATATCAACTGAATTTGAATCAAGTTAAAATGTAAATTAATAAAATATTGATGCTAAAGACAATTGAAAGCTAAATACTTTTTGACTCCCCCTTTCTTTTCCAAAAGGACAATTGTCTTAAAGCCAATATTCTTCAATTTTATCTTTTCTTAATTCAACTTTTAAGTATTAGTGTAAACTTTGTATTTTGCATTCCATATATTGGTTCTATTCCATATATTAGTTCTACTCCCCCTTTTTGTCATCAACAATGAAGGGGACAAATTTTCCTTAGGTACCTAAAACGCAATTCCTATTAGAATTCAGCATATTACCATGAATCACTCAAGGATATTCAAGTTATGCTCCCTCTTTCCAAGTTATTTCTATTAATGAATTCAGCATTCATTTCACTCCCCCTTTGTTTTGGAATTCATTTCAGACCTTTCAAATGCAGTTATTACAGGTTGTGCTCCCCCTTTTTCATATGCATTGTCAAGTTGGGAAAGGAGTAATATTATTGCACATTGTCAAGTTTGATCATTCAAAGCATCAGAATTAGAAACATACAGAGTTTGATACCACAGAATTAGAAATATACACAAAGTTTCAAAAAGAAAGGTATGACCTTCATATTGTATTACAATCATTTGAAGTCATTACAAGTATTGATGGCTAATACAAAAGAAGTTTCAAATAAGCCTAGGGTTTTACAAAAAGATGAACCCTAGATGTCTACAAAATGTCCCTCACCGGCAACCACGCTCAATAGCCCCAGCAGCAGCCTCTATAAACCCAGTTATTGCATCCATTAGGGTTTTAAATTGATTTCCCTGAGACTGATTGAAGGCTGTCACTAGTGCTTCAAATTCATGAGTTGCCCTTTCAATTCTTCCTCTAAGTTGGGCAGCCACAGTGCCCACATTGCCTCCAGAGCTCGTCAACTCTTGAAGACCATCCGATATGATCTTCAATTCAGCCTGTATCTCAATTGATCTTAAGATTTGGCTTGTTCCCACATGAACCAATTCTGACGCTGTAGCTTCTATCTGAGCTTTGATTTCCTTCAATTCTTGTAGGAGTGCTTCATGTGAGGTACGGATGGGAGCTAATTCAGCAGAGACTATTGATCTCATCTCTTCCCTCATCTGCTGGCATATCACAGATGCTAGGGTGTGCATCTGCTCATCTGATAGGGACAGTGATCCACTGACTGGAGGAGGAGGCACTGAGGTGGATGGTCCAGCCGAGCTGGAAGATACATCAGGAAAGGCCATAGGGCTATGTAGAGGAGAGAGGTGGTCAGGCTCCTGATGTGGGATCTCAGGCTCTATGGTTTGGAATTTTTTTTTAGGGGCCTTAACCCAAGACCCGTCTTTTTTGTGAAACTCCATCCTATGTAATGTGCCCTCATTGTAGTAGTCAGTGTTTCTCAAAGGTTTTTCTGGCTCATTTTCAGGAATTGGAACCTTAAAATGTTTGAACAGTAGGGTGAAAACCATCCCATATGGTATGCTAAATCTGGAATACCTGTGACATATGGAGATGTAGTTCAACATGAGCCTAGGGAGGTTTAGGGGAATCCCTAGCAAGATATGGTGCATAATAGCTAAGTCTCGCTCCGAAACAAAATCGAAGCGACCGGTTTTTGGAAATAAGACCCGGTTAACTATGCTCAAAAGCAATCTCATTTCGGCATTAAGGTCTTGGGACTTAACTATGTCAAGAGGGCTGCAGTCCTCTCTTCCTAAAAGTAGGTTTAGGGCAATCTCCCTTTGGGGATGTGAGGTCGGAGCCTCACCGTATTTGGGGATTTGTAACAAGTTAGATAGGATGTCCTCATTGATTTCTATCAATGTGCCTCGGACATATCCAGTGTACCCCGAGTCCCCTAAGACCATATTGCTAAATATTTCTCTCACTAGGCCTGGATATGTTGACATATTTAGGGAACATAGGTGTTCCCAACCTTGGGCACAGAGTCTCTCTCCAATAGAGAACCCCTCACTAGCTAGAAACTGGAAATCTATATATCTACCTGTGGTTACTGTGCGATTTGCACAGAAGAGGGTCACGGTTGGCGGAGCAACCGGAGGAGGCGGCGCGGAGGTCTCTTCCCTCCGTTCCTCGTCATCGTTTGCTACTCTAGGACGCCTCCCACCCGTTTGCCTAGCTTTCTTAGGTGCCATGGATTGGAAATCTAGGGAAATGGGGAGAGATTTTGGTTCGGTTTGTGGTGGAGAGAAAATGGAGGCTAAGGTTTGTGTTTTCGTTGGGGACGAAAGAAGGTAGCTCGGGTCGGCTCGAGCTGTTTCGACCTAATTTAAAAACTTTCATTCGATCCCCGAGATGTCTCCGCGACTAATGCGAGACATCTCGCCGGGGGGACGTCTCTGTGATTTGCCAGAGACGTCTCCGGCACTGAAAAATTTCACAATGATTTCTATCTTTTCCCAATTTATTTTATTCAACCACAATAATCAGCGTGATTTCTTTTGGTGAATATAGAGTGAGTTTGCTTGTGATCCTTCCCTTCAATAATACATCCTATAAAAGTTTGATAATGATTTTTTGAATTATCAATATTGAAATGAGGAATGTTTGACCAAATTTCGAATGCCTATGAAATAGGCTCTGAAAATATCTCCATGAAGAGTCCAAGGGAGGGTAACCATCCTCTGGAAAGTCAAACAATTCGTCATCTAACTTTGATAGATTCATGTTTTCACTTATTAGAAACTAGGTTTGCTATTTGTGACCTTGAAGTGTATTATTAGTTTGAGTAGCATTCACATGTATCTCTAGAGCTTACAAAGCATTGCATTACAGGTTCAATCCATTTGCTAGGATCATACAAGCACAAAGCATTCCTTAAAAAATTGAACCTATCTTTACAAAGGGGCTTTGTAAAGATATCGGCCAATTGATTTTCAGTACATACATACTCAATCATCACATCATTTTTCAGCACATGATCCCTTATAAAGTGATGCCTAATCTCTATGTGTTTTGATTTAGAGTGTTGAACAGGATTTTTTGTTAAATTAATTGCACTTGTATTATCACATCTAATTGGTAAGTTGTCCATTTTGATACCGAAATCTTCAAGTTATTGCTTAATCCAAAGAACTTGGGCACAACAGCTTCCAGCTGCAATGTACTCAGCCTCAGCTGTGGACAAGGCAACTGAATTCTGTTTCTTGCTAAACCAAGAAACCAAATTAGCACCCAAGAATTGACATGTGCCACTTGTGCTTTTTCTGTCGAGTTTGCACCCGGCAAAATCAGCATCGGAATAAGCAATTAAATTTATATCAGATTGTTTAGAATACCATAAACCTGCATTAGATGTCCCTACTAGATATCTGAATATTCTTTTAACAGCTTGCAAGTGTGATTCCTTAGGACATGCTTGGTATCTAGCACACATGCAAACACTGAATAATATGTCTGGTCTACTAGCAGTAAGGTAAAGTAAAGAACCTATCATACCTCTGTATAATTTGCATTCTATACTTTTACCTTTTTCATCTTTGTCAAGCTTGCAACTTGAGCCCATGGGTGTGCTGATTTCCTTTGCATCCTTCATCTTGAACTTTTCCAACATTTCCTTGATGTATTTGGACTGATGATGAAGATGCCTTCCTCTGATTATTTTATTTGTAGCCCAAGGAAGAAGTTGAGCTCACCCATCATGCTCATTTCAAATTCTCCCTGCATAAGCTTAGCAAACTCTTGACAAAGACTATCATTAGTAGCACCAAAAATTATATCATCCACATAAATTTGCACAAGCAATAAGTTATTCCCTTTTCTTTTAATGAAGAGGGTTTTGTCTACATTTCCTCTCTTAAACTTATTTTCAATTAGGAAATTACTTAATCTTTCATACCATGCCCTAGGGGCTTGCTTAAGTCCATACAATGCTTTATACAATTTAAAAACATAATCTGGATGTAAGTGGTTCTCAAAATCTGGAGGTTGTCCTACATAAACTTCCTCCATTATATAACCATTTAAAAAGGCACTTTTTACATCCATTTGATAGAGTTTGAAATCCATGAAGCATGCATATGCCAAAAGTAGTCTAATAGCCTCTAACCTAGCAATAGGAGCAAAAGTTTCATCAAAATCTATTCCTTCCTCCTGATTATATCCTTTGGCTACTAGCCTAGCTTTGTTTCTTATTACTATTCCATCTTCATCTAGTTTATTTCTATATACCCACTTGGTGCCTATAATTGAAACATTAGGGGGTCTTTTCATTAGAGTACAAACTTGATTTCGTTCAAATTAGTTTAATTCCTCTTGCATAGCATTCATCCAATTTTCATCTTTTTCGGCTTCTTCTAGTGATTTAGGCTCTATCTGTGAAACGAATGCAAGATAATTACTAGTGTTTCTTAAAGAGGATCTTGTCCTTATCCCTTGTGAAGGATCACCAAGGATTAGATCCCTTGGATGACCATGTGCATACCTCCATTCCTTAGGAAGATCTTGATTTCTCGCTGGAGGTTGATCTTCTTCATCTTGCTGAATTGTATCTTCTTTGATTTCATCCTCATGTTGTTTGTCTTGTATGGAGAATTCCTTCATTCTGTCTTCAAGTATACCTGCATCACCATCTTCTTCTTTTCTAGAAGAATCTCCATTAGCTTCATCAAATACAACATGAATGGATTCTTCAACAACGAGAGTTCTCTTGTTGAAGACCCTGTATGCTCTACTAGATGAGGAATAACCTAAGAAGATCCCCTCATCTGATTTAGCACTAAATTTACTTAAATTGTCCTTTCCATTGTTTAAAATAAAGGAGCGACAACCGAAAACATGAAAATAGCTTATATTAGGCTTCTTATTTTTCAACAACTCATAAGGTGTTTTCTTTAAGATAGATCTAACTAAAGCACGGTTTAAAATATGACATGCAGTATTTATTGCTTCAGCCCAAAAGTACTTTGGTAGATCCGATTCGCACAACATGGTACGAGCCATATTTGCTAGTGTGCGATTTTTTCTTTCTACCACCCCATTTTGTTGGGGTGTCCTAGGGGCCGAGAAATTGTGATTGATACCGTTTTCTTCACAAAATTTTTCAAAATGCTGATTTTCAAACTCGGTACCATGATCACTTCTAATTGCTTTTAGTTTTAGATTAAGTTCATTCGAAATCCTATTATGAAACTTGATGAAAGCGGAAAGGACTCATCTTTGTGTGCAAGAAATGAAACCCATGTAAAACGTGAAAAATCATCAACAATTACAAGACCAAACTTCTTACCCCCTAGACTAGCAGTTCTAGTGGGTCCAAATAAATCCATGTGAATTAGTTCTAGGGGTTTTGATGTTGAGACTATGTTCTTAGACTTGAAGGAACTTCTTGTCTGTTTCCCTAGTTGACATGCAGCACAAATTTTGTTCTTTTCAAAGTCTATTTTTGGTAGTCCTTTGACTAGATCTTTTGTAATCAATTTAGAAATTAAATCCATGCTAGCATGCCCTAACCTACGATGCCATAACCAGCTAGTCTCATTGACTTTGGCATCCATGGCTACAAGACATTGGCCATCCTTCATGGTGAGATCATCAAGATCTACCATGTAAACATTTCCACGCCTATGTCCCGTAAGTATGATCTCATTGTCAACTGAACTACTAATTATGCATAGTGAAGATTCAAAAGACACTTTAGAGCCCTTGTCACAAAATTGACTTATACTTAATAAATTATGTTTTAATCCATTAACTAACAATACATTGTCAATAAATGAGGAGGGTGATATGGAGATTTTACCAACGCCAATGATTTGACCTTTAGCATTGTCTCCAAATGTGACTACTCCTTCTTTTGATTTCAAGGTGACGAAAATGCTCTTGTCACCGGTCATGTGCCTTGAGCAACCACTATCAAGATACCACATTCTCTTTTTACTCCCGACTGCAAGGCATACCTGCAAAATAATCATGTGAAGCTCTTAGGTACCCAAGTTTTCTTGGGTCCTTCTTGGTTAGTGTAGTTGGTTCCCTTAGGCACCCACACTTTAGTTGTGTTTTTACTCTTTACAAATGTATTCTTGTTAGTTTGAATCTTTCTTTGAATGCAAGAATAGGCTTTGTGTCCACTTTTCCCACAATGAAAGCATGTAGATTTTTCAGTTTTGATATCTTTTGCTTTCACAAAAAAATTCTTTAGATATTTTTGTTGTTTGCTAGTTTTGTATCCTAATCCGGCTTTATTAAAAACAGCTCTTTGATTGGATAGAATAAGATTTAATTTTTCAGAGCTATGTGTAAATTTCTCCACAATTGGTTTGTACTTATGTACCTCATTTTTAAGATCCAAATTTTCTTTAGCCAATTCTTCCTTATCATTTTTAAGGAATTCAACATTTTGTGCAAGTGAGGTATTACTATTGAGTAGGAATTTAACTTTTAGATTTAATTCCTTAATGAGTGTTTTTGCCGTTTCATTTTCAATGCTAAGTTTTGAATTTTTATTCTCTAGGTCAATGGTGTTAACATTTTCAAAGCTCTCCTTCTCAATCAATAGGTTTTTAATGTCATCCTTTAGTTTTTGATTGGAGGCCTTTAATTCTTTATTTTTTGCTCCTAACATACTACAATCACTCATGAGCTCTTGGAAGGCTTCATATAATTCTTCTAAAGTAAAATCTATAGTTGAGCTTTGACATACCTCATCGTCGTCGAATGCCATGAAACACAAGTTGGTGGTCTCTTCCTTCTCTTCCTCGGAGGAGGATGTGTCACTATCATCCCAAGTTGCTTTCAACGCCTTCTTCTTCTTCTTTCCATAGTGCTTCTTCTGTTGAGGGCATTCGGAGCGGATGTGTCCCGGTCTCTTGCAATCATAACATATGATTGGGTCTCTTTCTTTTTCTTTTTTCTTTTCCCAATCATTTCTCCCTCCAAACTTCTTTCTTGGGAAGGATTTCTTTCTTCTCATGAATTTTTTGAACTTCCTTACTATTAAACCCAAGTCTTCATCTTCACTTTCTTCTTCACTCTCACTGCTTTTTTCTTCACAAACACTTGAAGTAGCCTTGAGTGCGATTGTCTTCTTCTTTGGCACATCTTCTTCATGTTGCTTCATTGTGAGCTCATGCATCATCAATGAGCCCAATAGTTGTTCAAGTGCCAATGTGTTGAGGTCTTTAGCTTCTACGATCGCCGTGACCTTCGCTTCCCAAGCTTTTGGCAAGGACCTGAGAATTTTACTCACAAGTTCTGGGTTAGTGTAAGATTTACCCAAATTCTTTAGACCATTTATTATATCAGTGAACCGTGTGAACATGCATGATATAGTTTCGTTGGGTTTCATCTTAAATAACTCATATTTGTGAACTAGAATGTTCACTTTAGACTCTTTGACTTGATTGGTACCCTCGTGGGTAACTTCAAGCCTATCCCATATTTCCTTGGCGGAACTACAGGTGGAGACTCTATTGAACTCATTTACATCTAGAGCACAAAATAATGAGTTCATGGCTCTAGCATTGAGTTGAACCATCCTACTATCATTCTCATCCCAATTCTCTTCAGGTTTGGGAACTTGAATGCCATTAACTATGTGATATGGTTCGTGTGGTCCTTTGATTATGACCCTCCACAAGGCATAATCTTGTGCTTGAATAAAAATTCTCATTCTAGTCTTCCAATAGGAATAATTTGTCCCATTGAAGAGTGGAGGTCTATTGGTAGCCTGCCCCTCAGCAGGAACATTGTTGAAGGGTGTTGCCATCTTGATCTTTGGCAAAGATGGTTAGGTCTTCAAGAAATACACAGAGCACCTGCTCTGATACCACTTGTGGCCCAGAGATGGTCAACCAAGAGGGGGGTGAATTGGGTGTTTTAAAACTTTTTGTCTAATTAAAACAAAATACACAAGTGTATGTGCAAAGGTGAAGCTAAAGTTGCAACCACAATCAAACACAAACACACAAAGATTTATAGTGGTTCGGAGCTTCCACTGCTCCTACATCCACTCCCCAAACACCTTTGGGAATTTCCACTATAATCAGCGATTACAGTCCGGTAGTTTTGCGAGTGCACTACCCAACTTGTTGTTTTACCTCGGGCTAACAACGAACCCTACAATCCCCCAATTTAACCTAGGCTTGGGACACCTATCCCTTGTTCCAAGTCCCTTGACTGGAACAAGCACAATAATCAAATATTTTACAAAGATTTGAAAGCTCTTATGAAAGCAAATATATCAATGAAAAACAACAAAACCGGAAGAACCCTTTTTGCCGTTGGAAGCGTGGGTGATGGTGGTTCTTCCGATGTGGATCACGTTGGCTTGAATGCTAGCTTTGAATGCCGAGTGGGAGTGAGTAGTTGAGCACGAAATCAGATGGGAAAGCTTGAATGCACTTGATTTCTCCTCTTGAAAGCACTAACTCCCTTGAACCTCTTTCTCTTTCTTCTCTCTTGAATGATCTTGTGTTTGGTTTGTTAGCAGTTTTAAAGGCACTTAAAAGCTCCCTTTTATAGCCCTACAAGTAATAGATCCGTTAGACACAAAGAAATGACCATTTGAAATTCAAACAAACCTGCAAAAGTGTGTAAGTCGCGTCCCAGGCGCTCCGGAGACATCTCCGCTTCAACGCGAGACGTCTCGGCTGTATAAAAATTCTTTTGACGATGTTTGGAGTCGACTCGGCACTTTACGGGGACGTCTCTGAAGAAGAACAGCTTGAATGCTTGTTTTTCTGTTTTTCTAAGAGAGTCGGCTCGGCACTTTATGGGGACGTCTCGGGATGTTTGCGCTTTTTGCATGGGGACGACTCCGCGACGTCGGGGACGACTCCGCAGTTTTATCACCGAAAAACAAGTCCTCTGGAATCCTCTGAGAGAGTCGACTCCGCGCTTTCTGGGGACGTCTCGAAAAGTTTGCTTTTTATGCGTGGGGACGACTCCGCGTCCTTCGGAGACGACTCGCGCGCATCCCTTGAAATCGGCCTTTCTGCCGTCTCTGAGAGAGTCGACTCCGCAGAGTCGGGAGTCGACTCCGACCCTGCGAGACGCCTCGCCAGGTGCCGGGGACGTCTCCAGATGTGCCAATTCATCCTCTTCGTGCCAGAGACGTCTCTGGGACAAACCGGAGACGTCTCGGCTGTCCCTGATCTGTTTTCTTCATCTCAAAAAAATCTTCAAAAAATCCTTGAAAAATATGGGAACATGCCTTGACAATTCTTAACAATATTCTTAGTTAAACACCTGAAATCCTCAAATAAATTGTTAATATAAAGGGAATTATACTCTAGTGTTTTGTATTCATCAAAATCCATTAGGGGGTCGACAGGTGGACTAGTTCCAACTCATGTCCCGACAAGTTGGCGCATGTGTGTTGACTACCGAAAGCTGAATTTGGTCACACGAAAGGATCATTTTTCTCTACCCTTCCTAGACCAAGTGTTGGAGAGAGTTGCAGGGCATGATTTCTATTGTTTTCTCGATGGCTATTCGGAATATTATCAAATTGAAATTTCATCTGAAGATCAAGAGAAGACTACCTTCACTTGTCCTTTTGGCACATTTGCTTTCCGACGAATGCCATTTGGGTTGTGTAATGCACCTGCAACATTCCAAAGATGCATGCTCAGCATTTTGAAGACATGAACGAAAAATTTTTAGAAGTGTTCATAGACGACTTCTCCATTTTTGGCGACTCATTTGATAATTGTCTTTCACATTTACAAGCAGTCTTAGCTCGATGTATGGAGAAGAATTTGATACTGAATTGGTAGAAATGTCACTTCATGGAGCCAAAAGGAATTGTTTTAGGACATATTGTTTCATCAAAGGGCATGGAAGTAGATAGAGCTAAGATTGATTCAATTGCTAAGCTACCTGCAACCAAGATGGTTAAAGATGTTAGATCACTTTTGGGTCACGCCGAATTTTATAGGAGGTTCATCAAGGACTTTAGTGTCATAGCTCGACCATTATGTAACCTCCTATCCCTTGATACACCGTTCAATTAGACTGAAATCTGTCGGGAGGCATTCGAATGGTTGAAGTCTATGCTTAGCACTGCACCCATCGTGCGACCACCCGATTGGTCATTACCTTTTGAGATTATGTGCGATGCTAGCGACTACGCGATAGGAGCTATCCTAGGACAATGCAAGGATAATAAGCCATATGTCATTTACTATGCAAGCAAAATCTTAAACGATGCTCAAATGAATTACACCACCACCGAGAAGGAATTGCTTGCAGTAGTATTTGCCTTAGATAAATTTTGCTCTTATATCCTTGGTGCTCCTATTGTTATCTTCACGGACCATGCAGCACTAAAATATTTGTTGGATAAGAAAGAGTCCAAACCACGCTTAATACGATGGATACTTCTACTCCAGGAATTTGACATCACTATCAAAGATAAAAAGGGAGTAGAGAATGTGGTTGCTGACCATCTATCATGATTAGTTTTTAATGATTCGGTACCACAGTTTTCCATCAAGGACTCATTCTCCGAAGAGCAATTGTTTGCACTTTCTACTATGCCATGATATGCTGATATTGTAAACTTTCTTGTCACGAACCGGATTTCGGAGCATTGGGGGTCGACAGATAGAAAATTTTTTTTGCGCGAAGTGAGGAATTATTACTATGACGAACCCTATTTATTTAAATATTGCAATGACCAAATTTTTAGACGATGCATACCGGATTATGATATACAAAGCGTACTTTCTTTCTGTCACACTGATGCTTTTGGTGGATACTTTGCTTCTAAGAAAATGGTAGCTAAGGTGTTGCAATGTGGTTTTTATTGGCCTACACTATTTAAAGATGCCCACGAGTTCTGTAGGACATGTGACCCATGTCAACGTGTTGGGAGTCTAACTCGTAGGCAAATGATGCCTCTTCAGCCCATTACTGTTAGATGTATGCCCTAGAAGCCAATTTTTAGCTGACACATTATTAATTCTGGGACATAATTTGTATTTGAATTTATTATTGAATAAATAAAAGGCATCTTTTTCATTCATATTGATTATGTGTCTATGAATCGTCCAAGAATTAATAAGATGATGATGCATATTCTTAAGAGTTAAGAATTTGAGCCATGCATCATTAGTAATTAATTTCTGAATGCTCCTGATCGATGGATCATCACGAGGGCGGTGATCGATCCGATGAGATCAGTGCACACATTACTTTCCTTATGGATGGACGAGACTCGAGTCCACGGTGTGGGGACACTGAAGTAATAGTGCAGGTGCTTGTTAGAGAACAAGGGTACTGAGCGTGACCAAGACAAGAAGTCACTTGGATGTCTATCCACTCGTCAGTGACTTGCTTGATGTTGTAGTAGTATGACTGGTCCTTTGACCTGTGGTGCTTCAGCTACTCACAGTGAGGTTATTGTAGTTTGACTACACGTATACATGGTCTCTAGTCATATGGGTCCTTGTAGTGTAGATTGGCTGCAGAAAGTTCACTGTAGGAGTAGGGTATGCACTTACATGGAATCTATCGACCTTGATAAAATAGGAGTGATCCTATGTGATTTGTTAGACTGAGTTCTAAGACCTTGGCCAGGGCAGTAATATAAAGTGGGAAAGAGTTTTTCACTATCGAACTCGAGTCGAATAAATCTTGACATATGACAGACGAAGGGGTTTAATGAGTTATCCATGACCTCCATCCTGTAGGGATCCACGATAGTAGGACTGTATCACACGATAACTGCACCTAGAGGTTCATCATTCTATTCTACTGGGTAGCCACTACATGCTGCTAGGTGTCACTGGTGGATGGTGGGACTCACAGGGATTATCTCGATGATCAATAAACCCTAGAGAGTAGAGTTGGAATCGTTCCAATCCATTGAAAGGAGTTTTCAATGACATTATGATAGAGATCATAATATATCTCACTACCAGTCAGAGTAGAACCTATGGGGTCACACACACTAGAAGTATTGACCGATCCGATGGTTGAATCGTGATTAGGAATCACAATTAATCAATTCGATTGATATTCAGTTGAAGAAGGAACAAAGGGAATTAATTAATTGGACTTGAAACAAGAGTCCTACTTCGAGTAGAATTCCTAGAGTCCTAATTGGATTAGGACTGGAAATCCTAGTTGGAGTAGGACTGGGATTCCTGCTTGGAATAGGATTCCTACAATCCTAATGAGATTAGAAGTTTTGAATTAAAATCGGATTCCTACTTGGAGTAGGATTCCTAGAGTCCTAATCAGATTAGGACTTCGGATTCAAATAGAGTTCTAATTGGATTAGGACTAAAATTAAACAAATCCTAATTGGATTAGGATTCCTCAAGTCCTAATTAATTATTAATCTAATGAATCAACATGACTCCTAATTGGGTTAGGATTGAAGAGTTCAATTGAGTCATGGTTCATTCAAGTTCTAATTAGATTAGGACTAGCATAGATTGAACCCGATTGATTCATGATTTAGTTAATCCTAATTAGATTAGGACTAAACCATGAGAGGGGAACCTAATCCTCTTTTAACCAAGTAAGAGGGGCATCAACCCCTCTCCACTTGGTTAGGGCGACATGAAGAGAGGGGGCCGGTGCCCCCTCTTGGAAATAACTCAAGGGCTCCTAATTGTTAGGAGCCCTTCATACTTATTGAAAGGGAGCTAGGGCCGGCGCCCTAGAGAGTGCTTTTCCTCTTCCCTTGGAGCCGTGGCCACCCTCTTCTTCCCTTGGTTCAGCCGCAAGCAAGGAAGAACAAGTCCAAGGTGTTGGCGGCATCCTCTTCCTCCCTTCTTCCTTCCAACGCAGGGAAAAGAAAGAGGGCTGCAGGGGCTGTGTTCTTCTTCCTTGGTTGCTTCTTCTTCTTCCTCCTCTCAAGCACATTCAAAAGTTGAAAGAAAGAGAGGAGATCAGCCATCAAAAGTTATCTCTCCAAGGGAGCTAGCATCCCAGGGAGATAGAAAGCTTGGATTGGTCCTCTGCTTCGTGTGGATACCCGTAGAGGCCGGGCACTTGAACGGCTTCAAGCGAACCTTCATCCTAAACCACGATCATCAGTTTGCAGTGATCATCTACCCATGCAAGGTGAAGATCTTATCTTCCTAAAGTTATTAAAAGTTTTTAATCCTTACCTAACTACGAACGGTTATCAAATGATGTTCATGCGATGAACGTCGATCCCGCACATGCCCCTTCCGCTGCCATCTAATTTTGTTTTGAAATATCAGCGGCATGGGTGGATTCTAACAGTGGTATCAGAGCCTAGGCTTCATAGATTAAAGTAAGGATTAATTATTAGTAGGCTTATTAGATCTGAAAATTGAAAGATTATGCATGCTGAAAATTTTCTGCATGCAGATTTTTTCTAGGGTGCTGATTTTTGCATGCTGATTTTTATGTGATAAGATGATGATTCTAATTGCATTGTTAATGAGATTACAAAGTTTGGAATCATGATTAGCACGATCAGCAACCTATGCCATGAGATAATTAGTTAGTTTTCAGATCTGAAAATTATAATTGCTGCATGTGGTGATGATCATAGGATTCAAACCCTTTTGGTATCAAATGTAATGACCTGCGATGTGATCTGTGATGTCATGTAATTTTTCAGATGCTTGCATGCATCTTATTTGATGTTTTGAGAGGCCTGCGTGCCTCCTAAAAGGAGATGTAATTTATTATTATTTTTATTTTACATCTGGTTGTATTTCTGTGATGTGATGTACGTCAATGATCAAGTTGAAGACAAGGCATGAGATGAACAGGTGATCTAAGCAGTTGATGGCGATTGGATCAAGAGTTGATCAAGGATCGAGTCAAGGAGGCTTGGAACCAATTCAAGAGTTGAAGACAAGTTGATCGATTGACGTGCGTGTGCTTGTAATACGACCTAACTAGAATCCATGATCATCACCTATTTAAAGTTTAGCTTTAATTATTGCTGCGATTATAACTGCCTGCAATGTGCCGTTTGCATGTGATGTAAATGAGAGTCGGGTAGATAGGTTTACATGTGATGTAGCAAACCCAATTGAGATCTAAACTAAAACCTCCTCAATCAAGTCGAGAGTGAACCGACATGAGCAAGTCATATTAGATTAATTAATCTAATTGGTGTCTAGGAAAGCATGAAAGGTGGTTACTTAATTAGGACCTTACTCTCTGAGTAAGGGGAGCCTCCCACCTACTTACCTGGCCAATTATTCGATTACCTCTTATGAAGAACTCAAGTCGCAAACACTAAGACCTGATTAACCAATATTAAGTCAATAGGTCTTCCACCGTAGTAAAGCTGCTAAGGTCTTTCTGATGTTGATTTGTCTCGGCTGGACAAAGTGGGCAAGTTGCATCGGAGGGCTGGACCTCTCTATAGACATGAGATGTTGTAGGGTAAAGGTGGGGTTGGGCACCAATAACTGTTAGGTGAGGACCCAATGACGACTTTATTCCTACGGTTATACGGTGGGTCAGACTTAACTAAGAAATGGGACCAATAACTGTTAGGTGAAGTCTTCATGGCTTAGAGACCAAGTTCACTGCAACATGCTTGAGAAGCATTGTACAAGAGTTGTACACTCATCCATCTATGTGACACCAATAACTGTTAGGTGAGGTGCCATGTAGATTGGTGAGACCGCAGTACCTACTAGAAACTCTAGTCGCGTAGGATTTCCGTTTACTTACCAGGGGAGTATAAGGGATTCGAGAAAATAGTGGAAGGTACATTTGTTCTAAAAGACCTTAGAACAAATTAATAATCAAGTACAAAAGTCTAACTAGAATCTTTACACTCTGCAGATACAATGTCAGCTTCAAACCCTTTGACCCGTATTCTTGAGACCAACCGACTGACTGGAACCAATTACAAGGACTGGCCTAGAAACCTTAAAATTATTTTGGACTGTGAGAAAATAGGCTACATACTCGATTCAGATATCCCCACACTACCAACACGTCCTACTGATGTTCAGCGACAGATGCATCAAAAGTGGATGGATGATGACATTAGAGTTAAATGCTATATGATGGCATCCATGTCAAATGAACTCCAATGCCAGCATGAAAATATAAAGACTGCTAGGGACATACTGACACACCTGCAAGAGTTGTATGGTGAGCAGAGTCGCACAGCTCATTTTGAAGTGTCCAAGAGGCTCTTCAAGACAAAGATGCGCGAAGGACAGTCTGTCCATGATCACGGTCTGACTATGATCAAGGACCTTGAGGAGCTTGAGAAGCTCGGTATGAACATGCACAAGGAATTGCAAGTGGATTTGATCCTACAGTCACTTTCTAATTCATTTGGTCAGTTTATAGTAAACTACCACATGAATAAGATTGAATGCACTAAGACTGAACTGATAAATATGTTGGTAACTGCTGAGGGAGCCTTGAAAGGTTCAAGGGGCAATGTCCTTGCTGCTGAGTTGACTTCTGGTTCCAAGAGAAAGTCTGCTTAGAAGAAAAAGAAGCCTGCTAAGAAGCAGAAGAAAGACAAGAAGCCAAAGAAGGAAGTTCAAAAGAAAAATGCTAATGACAAAGGAAAATATTTTCACTGCAATGTCGACGGCCACTGAAAGAGAAACTGTCCTTCATACCTTGAGAGCCTGAAGAACAAGAAAGGTGACACACCTTCAGAAGGTATAGACTTGCTCATAATTGAAACTAATCTAACGGTTTCTTCTACTTCTAGTTAGGTTATAGATTTTGGTTCTAGTGCTCATCTGTGCACTACCATACAGGGTCTAAAGAAAAGTAGAAGGCTGACGGAAGGTGCAGTAACCCTTCGGGTTGGCAACAGGGCAAAAGTTGCTGCTGTGGCTGTGGGCACCTACCATCTGCAACTACCGTCTGGTTTTAGTTTATTACTTAGAGACTGCTATTATGTACCTGCTGCTATCAGAAATTTAATTTCTGTTTCATGTCTAGCACAAGAAGGTCATGTTTTTACTTTTGATAAAGACTGCTGTTCTATTTATTTCAAAAATAAAATAGTTGCACGTGGTTTTATAATTGACAGTCTCTATCATTTGCATATGGATATATCTATAAATGTGTCTGAGCAAGAAGTGAGTGCCAAAGGATCCAAAAGATCCAGGGATGAGATAAACCAAAAGTATTTGTGGCACCTCAGGCTTGGCCATATTGGAGAGGACAGAATGAACAAAATGGATAAAGATGGGCCTCTTGGCTCATTGACTTCCGAGTCATATCCAGTTTGCGAGTCCTGTCTTCAAGAAAAAATGGCCAGATTGCCCTTTATAGGACATGGGGAGAGGACCACTGAAATACTTACCCTGGTACATACAGATGTATGTGGCCCATTCGATGTGCTAGCCAGGGGACGTTATTCATACTTCATTACCTTTACCGATGATTATTCACGGTATGGGTATGTGTATCTTATGAGACACAAATCTGAATCTTTTGAAAAGTTCAAAGAGTTCAGAAATGAAGTAGAAAAACAAACTGAAAAACCTCTTAAGGCTCTTCAATCAGATTGAGGAGGAGAATACCTTAGTGGAAAATTTCGGGACTATCTCAATGAAAATGGCATAGTCTCACAGTGGACACCTCCGGGGACACCTCAACTCAACGGGGTGTCAGAGAGGAGGAATCGGATCCTATTGGATATGGTCAGGTCCATAATGAGCTTCACTGATTTACCTATGTTTCTTTGGGGAGATGCCTTACTTACCGCAGTATATCTACTGAATAGAGTTTCCTCTAAATCCGTTCCTACCACACCGTATGAGATATGGCATGGGAAGAAACCAAGTTTTGGTCATCTCAAGATTTGGGGATGTCCGGCCCACGTCAAAAGACTACAGGCGGACAAACTAGAGGCTAGGACCATAAGTGCTCGTTTTATAGGATATCCTAAAGAGTCATTAGGATACAGTTTTTACGTCTCAGAGGATCACAATGTGTTTGTGAGCCATCATGCCATCTTCTTGAAAAACCAATTTATCCTTGATAGAGGCAGTGGGAGGAAAATTGAGCTTGAAGAGAAAGTCTCTGAAAAGCAACAAGTCATGGATCCTATCGAACCCATTCATACAGAGCCAGTACACGATGTCCGTCGACCACATCGTAGATCTAGTAGGGTCTCCCATCCTCCCGATAGATACTTAGGTATACTAGAAGAGGATACCGAGAAAATGTTCCTAGTGGGAGATAGGGATCACATACAGGATCCCAAAACCTACAACGAGGCGATATCTGATGTCGATTCTAAGAAATGGTTGGAAGCTATGAAGTCAGAATTAGACTCCATGCATTCCAACCAAGTCTAGACCTTAGTAGATCCACCAGAAGGTATTGTACCTATTGGATGCAAATGGATCTACAAAAGGAAAATAGGTTCGGATGGAGAGTTAGAGACCTATAAGGCAAGGCTTGTGGCGAAAGGGTATAGTCAACGCGAAGGCATTGACTATCAGGAGACCTTTTCACCTGTAGCCATGCTAAAATCCATCCAAACATTGCTTGCCATTGCAGCATTTCATGATTATGAAATCTGGCAGATAGATGTGAAAACTGCTTTCCTAAATGGATATCTTGAAGAAGATATCGATATGGAACAGCCTTTGAGTTTCACTTCCAGTGATGGAGATCACAAGGTCTGCAAACTGCAAAGGTCCATTTATGGACTAAAACAAGCATCTCGGAGTTGGAACACTCGTTTCGATGACGCAATCAAAACGTTTGATTTCACCAAAAATGAAGAGAAACCGTGTGTTTACAAAAAGGTTAGTGGGAGCGCTGTCGTATTTCTCGTACTGTACGTGGACGACATCCTCCTGATAGGGAATGATATTTTCATGCTAACCTCGGTCAAGGTCTGGTTGTCAAAAGAATTCTCCATGAAAGACCTTGGGGAAGCATCCTATATTTTGGGAATAAAGGTCTATAGAGATAGATCTAAAAGGATGCTTCGCCTTTCACAGAAGATGTACATAGAGGAAGTGCTGAAAAGGTTCAGCATGGAAAACTCTAAAAGGGGTCTCTTACCCCTAAGACATGGAATTCATCTCTCCAAGAAGATGTGCCCCACCACATCTGAAGAGATTCAACGCATGAGCAAGATTCCTTATGCATCGGCAATAGGGAGCCTCATGTATGCCATGCTATGTACACGACCTGATATAGCTCTTGCTGTGAGTATCACAAGCAGATATCAGTCGAATCTAGGTGAAGAACACTGGACAGCTGTGAAGAATATTCTTAAGTACTTGAGAAGAACTAAAGATTTATTCTTAGTCTTTGGAGGATCATCAGAGTTAAAGGTAGAAGGGTACACAGATTCAGACTTCATGACTGATGTCGATGATAGGAAGTCAACATCTGGATATGTGTTCTTGTGCAATGGTGGTATGGTGAATTGGAAGAGTTCTAAACAACCGATCATTGACTGATTCTACTATGGAAGCTGAATACATCGCCGCCTCTGAAGCTGCTAAGGAAGGCTTCTGGTTCAAGAAATTTATTGCGGAATTGGATGTAATGTCATCAGATGCCATAACACTCTACTGCGATAATAATGGCGCCATAGCTCTTGCTAAGGAGTCAAGGTCTCATCAGAAGTCCAAGCACATAGAGTGGCGCTTCCACCTCATACGCGACTATGTTGAGAAGAAGTATGTCGAAGTGCAGAGAGTAGACTCCGCGGACAACGTGGCAGACCCATTCACTAAACAGCTAAGTCAGCAAAAGACTGAAGCCCACCTTGAGAAGATGGGACTAAGATATATGACTGATTGGCTTTAGTGCAAGTGGGAGATTGTTAGATGTATGCCCTAGAAGCCAATTTTTGGCTGACACATTATTAATTCTGGGACATAATTTGTATTTGACTTTATTATTGAATAAATAAAAGGCATCTTTTTCATTCATATTGATTATGTGTCTATGAATCGTCCAAGAATTAATAAGATGATGATGCATATTCTTAAGAGTTAAGAATTTGAGCCATGCATCATTAGTAATTAATTTCTGAATGCTCCTGATCGATGGATCATCACGAGGGCGGTGATCGATCCGATGAGATCAGTGCACACATTACTTTCCTTATGGATGGACGAGACTCGAGTCCACGGTGTGGGGACACTGAAGTAATAGTGTAGGTGCTTGTTAGAGAACAAGGGTACTGAGCGTGACCAAGACAAGAAGTCACTTGGATGTCTATCAACTCGTCAGTGACTTGCTTGATGTTGTAGTAGTATGACTGGTCCTTTGACCTGCGGTGCTTCAGCTACTCACAGTGAGATTATTGTAGTTTGACTACACGTATACATGGTCTCTAGTCATATGGGTCCTTGTAGTGTAGATTGGCTGCAGAAATTTCACTGTAGGAGTAGGGTATGCACTTACATGGAATCTATCGACCTTGATAGAAGAGGAGTGATCCTATATGATTTGTTAGACTGAGTTCTAAGACCTTGGCCAGGGCAGTAGTATAAAGTGGAAAAGAGTTTTCCACTATCGAACTCGAGTCGAATAAATCTTGACATATGACAGACGAAGGGGTTTGACGAGTTATCCATGACCTCCGTCCTGTAGGGATCCACGATAGTAGGACTGTATCACACGATAACTGCACCTAGAGGTTCATCATTCTATTCTACTGGGTAGCCACTACATGCTGCTAGGTATCACTGGCGGATGGTGGGACTCACAGGGATTATCTCGATGATCAATAAACCCTAGAGAGTAGAGTTGGAATCGTTCCAATCTATTGAAAGGAGTTTTCAATGATATTGTGATAGAGATCATAATATATCTCACTACCAGTCAGAGTAGAACCTATGGGGTCACACACACTAGAAGTATTGACCGATCCGATGGTTGAATCGTGATTAGGAATCACAATTAATCAATTCGATTGATATTCAGTTGAAGAAGGAACAAAGGGAATTAATTAATTGGACTTGAAACAAGAGTCCTACTTCGAGTAGAATTCCTAGAGTCCTAATTGGATTAGGACTGGAAATTCTAGTTGGAGTAGGACTGGGATTCCTACTTGGAATAGAATTCCTACAATCCTAATGAGATTAGGAGTTTTGAATTAAAATTGGATTCCTACTTGGAGTAGGATTCTTAGAGTCCTAATCAGATTAGGACTTCGGATTCAAATAGAGTCCTAATTGGATTAGGACTAAAATTAAACAAATCCTAATTGGATTAGGATTCCTCAAGTCCTAATTAATTATTAATCTAATGAATCAACATGACTCCTAATTGGGTTAGGATTGAAGAGTTCAATTGAGTCATGGTTCATTCAAGTTCTAATTAGATTAGGACTAGCATAGATTGAACCCGATTGATTCATGATTTAGTTAATCCTAATTAGATTAGGACTAAACCATGAGAGGGGCACCTAATCCTCTTTTGAAGAGGATTAGGTTAACCAAGTAAGAGGGGCATCAGCCCCTCTCCACTTGGTTAGGGTGACATGAAGAGAGGGGGCCGGTGCCTCCTCTTGGAAATAACTCAAGGGCTCCTAATTGTTAGGAGCCATTCATACTTATTAAAAGGGAGCTAGGGCCGGCGCCCTAGAGAGTGCTTTTCCTCTTCCCTTGGAGCCGTGGCCACCCTCTTCTTCCCTTGGTTCAGCCGCAAGCAAGGAAGAACAAGTCCAAGGTGTTGGCGGCATCCTCTTCCTCCCTTCTTCCTTCCAAAGCAAGGAAAAGAAAGGGGGCTGCAGGGGCTGTGTTCTTCTTCCTTGGTTGCTTCTTCTTCTTCCTCCTCTCAAGCACATTCAAAAGTTGAAAGAAAGAGAGGAGATCAGCCATCAAAAGTTATCTCTCCAAGGGAGCTAGCATCCCAGGGAGATAGAAAGCTTGGATTGGTCCTCTGCTTCGTGTGGATACCCGTAGAGGCCGGGCACTTGAACTGCTTCAAGCGAACCTTCATCCTAAACCACGATCATCAGTTTGCGGTGATCATCTACCCACGCAAGGTGAAGATCTTATATTCCTAAAGCTATTAAAAGTTTTTAATCCTTACCTAACTACGAACGGTTATCAAATGATGTTCATGCGATGAACGTCGATCCCGCACATGCCCCTTCCGCTGCCATCTGATTTTGTTTTGAAATATCAGCAGCATGGGTGGGTTCTAACAGTGGTATCAGAGCCTAGGCTTCGTAGATTAAGGTAAGGATTAATTATTAGTAGGCTTATTAGATCTGAAAATTGAAAGATTATGCATGCTGAAAATTTTCTGCATGCAGATTTTTTCTAGGGTGCTGATTTTTGCATGCTGATTTTTATATGATAAGATGATGATTCTAATTGCATTGTTAATGAGATTACAATGTTTGGAATCATGGTTAGCATAATCAGCAACCTATGTCATGAGATAATCAGTTAGTTTTCAGATCTGAAAATTATAATTGCTGCATGTGGTGATGATCATAGGATTCAAACCCTTTTGGTATCAAATGTAATGACCTGCGATGTGATCTGTGATGTCATGTAATTTTTCAGATGCTTGCATGCATCTTATTTGATGTTTTGAGAGGCCTGCATGCCTCCTAAAAGGAGATGTAATTTATTATTATTTTTATTTTACATCTGGTTGTATTTCTGTGATGTGATGTACGTCAACAATCAAGTTGAAGACAAGGCATGAGATGAACAGGTGATCTAAGCGGTTGATGGCGATTGGATCAAGAGTTGATCAAGGATCGAGTCAAGGAGGCTTGGAACCAATTCAAGAGTTGAAGACAAGTTGATCGATTGACATGCATGTGCTTGTAATACGACCTAACTAGAATCCATGATCATCACCTATTTAAAGTTTAGCTTTAATTATTGCTGCGATTATAACTGCCTGTAACGTGCCGTTTGCATGTGATGTAAATGAGAGTCGGGTAGATAGGTTTACATGTGATGTAGCAAACCCAATTGAGATCTAAACTAAAACCTCCTCAATCAAGTCGAGAGTGAACCGACATGAGCAAGTCATATTAGATTAATTGATCTAATTGGTGTCTAGGAAAGCATGAAAGGTGGTTACTTAATTAGGACCTTACTCTCTGAGTAAGGGGAGCCTCCCACCTGCTTACCTGGCCAATTGTTCGATTACCTCTTATGAAGAACTTAAGTTGCAAACACTAAGACCTGATTAACCAATATTAAGTCAATAGGTCTTCCACCGTAGTAGAGCTGCTAAGGTCTTTCTGATGTTGATTTGTCTCGGCTGGACACAGTGGGCAAGTTGCATCGGAGGGCTGGACCTCTCTATAGACATGAGATGTTGTAGGGTAAAGGTGGGGTTGGGCACCAATAACTGTTAGGTGAGGACCCAATGACGACTTTATTCCTACGGTTGTACGGTGGGTCAGACTTAACTAAGAAATGGGACCAATAACTGTTAGGTGAGGTCTTCATGGCTTAGAGACCAAGTTGCACTGCAACATGCTTGAGAAGCATTGTACAAGAGTTGTACACTCATCCATCTATGTGTCACCAATAACTGTTAGGTGAGGTGTCATGTAGATTGGTGAGACCGCAGTACCTACTAGAAACCCTAGTCGCGTAGGATTTCCGTTTACTTACAAGGGGAGTGTAAGGAATTCGAAGAAATAGTGGAAGGTACATTTGTTCTAAAAGACCTTAGAACAAATTAATGATCAAGTACAAAAGTCTAACTAGAATCTTTACTCTCTGCAGATACAATGTCAGCTTCAAACTCTTTGACCCGTATTCTTGAGACCAACCGACTGACTGGAACCAATTACAAGGACTGGCTTAGAAACCTCAAAATTATTTTGGACTGTGAGAAAATAGGCTACATACTCGATTCAGATATCCCCACACTACCAACACGTCCTACTGATGTTCAGCGACAGATGCATCAAAAGTGGATGGATGATGACATTAGAGTTAAATGCTATATGATGGCATCCATGTCAAATGAACTCCAATGCCAGCATGAAAATATAAAGACTGCTAGGGACACACTGACACACCTGCAAGAGTTGTATGGTGAGCAGAGTCGCACAGCTCATTTTGAAGTGTCCAAGAGGCTCTTCAAGATAAAGATGCGCGAAGGGCAGTCTGTCCATGATCACGGTCTGACTATGATCAAGGACCTTGAGGAGCTTGAGAAGCTCGGTATGAACATGCACAAGGAATTGCAAGAGGATTTGATCCTACAGTCACTTTCTGATTCATTTGGTCAGTTTATAGTAAACTACCACATGAATAAGATTGAATGCACTAAGACTGAACTGATAAATATGTTGGTAACTGCTGAGGGAGCCTTGAAAGGTTCAAGGGGCAATGTCCTTGCTGCTGAGTTGACTTCTGGTTCCAAGAGAAAGTCTGCTTAGAAGAAAAAGAAGCCTGCTAAGAAGCAGAAGAAAGACAAGAAGCCAAAGAAGGAAGTTCAAAAGAAAAAGGCTAATGACAAAGGAAAATGTTTCCACTGCAATGTCGACGGCCACTGGAAGAGAAACTGTCCTTCATACCTCGAGAGCCTGAAGAACAAAAAAGGTGACACACCTTCAGAAGGTATAGACTTGCTCATAATTGAAACTAATCTAACGGTTTCTTCTACTTCTAGTTAGGTTATAGATTTTGGTTCTAGTGCTCATCTGTGCACTACCATGCAGGGTCTAAAGGAAAGTAGAAGGCTGGCGGAAGGTGCAGTAACCCTTCGGGTTGGCAACGGGGCAAAAGTTGCTGCTGTGGCTGTGGGCACCTACCATCTGCGACTACCGTCTGGTTTTAGTTTATTACTTAGAGACTGCTATTATGTACCTGCTGCTAGCAGAAATTTAATTTCTGTTTCATGTCTAGCACAGGCAGGTCATGTTTTTACTTTTGACAAAAACTGCTGTTCTATTTATTTCAGAAATAAAATAGTTGCACGTGGTTTTATGATTGACAGTCTCTATCATTTGCATATGGATATATCTATAAATGTGTCTGAGCAAGAAGTGAGTGCCAAAGGATCCAAAAGATCCAGGAATGAGATAAACCAAAAGTATTTGTGGCACCTCAGGCTTGGCCATATTGGAGAGGACAGAATGAACAAAATGGATAAAGATGGGCCTCTTGGCTCATTGACTTCCGAGTCATATCCAGTTTGCGAGTCCTGTCTTCAAGAGAAAATGGCCAGATTTCCCTTTGTAGGACATGGGGAGAGGACCACTGAAATACTTACCCTGGTACATACAGATGTATGTGGCCCATTCGATGTGCTAGCCAGGGGACGTTATTCATACTTCATTACCTTTACCGATGATTATTCACGGTATGGGTATGTGTATCTTATGAGACACAAATCTGAATCTTTTGAAAAGTTCAAAGAGTTCAGAAATGAAGTAGAAAAACAAACTGGAAAACCTCTTAAGGCTCTTCAATCAGATCGAGGAGGAGAATACCTTAGTGGGAAATTTCGGGACTATCTCAATGAAAATGGCATAGTCTCACAGTGGACACCTCCGGGGACACCTCAACTCAACGGGGTGTCAGAGAGGAGGAATCGGATCCTATTGGATATGGTCAGGTCCATAATGAGCTTCACTGATTTACCTATATTTCTTTGGGGAGATGCCTTACTTACCGCAGTATATCTACTGAATAGAGTTTCCTCTAAATCCGTTCCTACCACACCGTATGAGATATGGCATGGGAAGAAACCAAGTCTTGGTCATCTCAAGATTTGGGGATGTCCGGCCCACGTCAAAAGACTACAGGCGGACAAACTAGAGGCTAGGACCATAAGTGCTCGTTTTATAGGATATCCTAAAGAGTCATTAGGATACAGTTTTTACGTCTCAGAGGATCACAATGTGTTTGTGAGCCGTCATGCCATCTTCTTGAAAAACCAGTTTGTCCTTGATAGAGGCAGTGGGAGGAAAATTGAGCTTGAAGAGAAAGTCTCTGAAAAGCAACGAGTCATAGATCCTATCGAACCCATTCATACAGAGCCAGTACACGATGTCCCTCGACCACATCGTAGATCTAGTAGGGTCTCCCATCCTCCCGATAGATACTTAGGTATACTAGAAGAGGATACCGAGGAAATGTTCCTAGTGGGAGATAGGGATCACATACAGGATCCCAAAACCTACAACGAGGCGATATCTGATGTCGATTCTGAGAAATGGTTGGAAGCTATGAAGTCAGAATTAGACTCCATACATTCCGACCAAGTCTAGACCTTAGTAGATCCACCAGAAGGTATTGTATCTATTGGATGCAAATGGATCTACAAAAGGAAAGTAGGTTCGGATGGAGAGGTAGAGACCTATAAGGCAAAGCTTGTGGCGAAAGGGTATAGTCAATGCGAAGGCATTGACTATCAGAAGACTTTTTCACCTGTAGCCATGCTAAAATCCATCCAAACATTGCTTGCCATTGCAGCATTTCATGATTATGAAATCTGGCAGATGGATGTGAAAACTGCTTTCCTAAATGGATATCTTGAAGAAGATATCTATATGGAACAGCCTTTGGGTTTCACTTCCAGTGATGGAGATCACAAGGTCTGCAAGCTGCAAAGGTCCATTTATGGACTAAAACAAGCATCTCGGAGTTGGAACACTCATTTCGTTGACGCAATCAAAACGTTTGATTTCATCAAAAATGAAGAGAAACCATGTGTTTACAAAAAGGTTAGTGGGAGCGCTGTCGTATTTCTCATACTGTACGTGGACGACATCCTCCTGATAGAGAATGATATTCCCATGCTAACCTCGGTCAAGGTCTGGTTGTCAAAAGAATTCTCCATGAAAGACCTTGGGGAAGCATCCTATATTTTGGGAATAAAGGTCTATAGAGATAGATCTAATAGGATGCTTGGCCTTTCACAGAAGATGTACATAGAGGAAGTGCTGAAAAGGTTCAGTATGGAAAACTCTAAAAGGGGTCTCTTACCCCTAAGACATGGAATTCATCTCTCCAAGAAGATGTGCCCCACCACATCTGAAGAGATTCAACGCATGAGCAAGATCCCTTATGCATCGGCAATAGGGAGCCTCATGTATGCCATGCTATGTACACGACCTGATATAGTTCTTGCTGTGAGTATCACAAGCAGATATCAGTCAAATCCAGGTGAAGAACACTGGACAGCTGTGAAGAATATTCTTAAGTACTTGAGAAGAACTAAAGATTTATTCTTAGTCTTTGGAGGATCATCAGAGTTAAAGGTAGAAGGGTACACAGATTCAGACTTCATGACTGATGTCGATGATAGGAAGTAAACATCTGGATATGTGTTCTTGTGTAATGGTGGTACGGTGAATTGGAAGAGTTCTAAACAACCGATCATTGACTGATTCTACTATGGAAGCTGAATACATCGCCGCCTCTGAAGCTGCTAAGGAAGGCTTCTGGTTCAAGAAATTTATTGCGGAATTGGATGTAATGTCATCAGATGCCATAACACTCTACTGCGATAATAATGGCGCCATAGCTCTTGCTAAGGAGCCAAGGTCTCATCAGAAGTCCAAGCACATAGAGCGGCGCTTCCACCTCATACGCGACTATGTTGAGAAGAAGTATGTCAAAGTGCAGAGAGTAGACTCCGCGGACAATGTGGCAGACCCATTCACTAAACAGCTAAGTCAGCAAAAGACTGAAGCCCATCTTGAGAAGATGGGACTAAGATATATGACTGATTGGCTTTAGTGCAAGTGGGAGATTGTTAGATGTATGCCCTAGAAGCCAATTTTTGGCTGACACATTATTAATTCTGGGACATAATTTGTATTTGACTTTATTATTGAATAAATAAAAGGCATCTTTTTCATTTATATTGATTATGTGTCTATGAATCGTCCAAGAATTAATAAGATGATGATGCATATTCTTAAGAGTTAAGAATTTGAGCCATGCATCATTAGTAATTAATTTCTGAATGCTCTTGATCGATGGATCATCACGAGGGCGGTGATCGATCCGATGAGATCAGTGCACACATTACTTTTCTTATGGATGGACGAGACTCGAGTCCACGGTGTGGGGACACTGAAGTAATAGTACAGGTGCTTGTTAGAGAACAAGGGTACTGAGCGTGACCAAGACAAGAAGTCACTTGGATGTCTATCCACTCGTCAGTGACTTGCTTGATGTTGCAGTAGTATGACTGGTCCTTTGATCTGCGGTGCTTCAGCTACTCACAGTGAGGTTATTGTAGTTTGACTACACGTATACATGGTCTCTAGTCATATGGGTCCTTGTAGTGTAGATTGGCTGCAGAAAGTTCACTGTAGGAGTAGGGTATGCACTTACATGGAATCTATCGATCTTAATAGAAGAGAAGTGATCCTATGTGATTTGTTAGACTGAGTTCTAAGACCTTGGCCAGGGCAGTAATATAAAGTGGAGAAAGAGTTTTCCACTATCGAACTTGAGTCGAATAAATCTTGACATATAACAGACGAAGGGGTTTGACGAGTTATCCATGACCTCCATCCTGTAGGGATCCACGATAGTAGGACTGTATCACACGATAACTGTACCTAGAGGTTCATCATTCTATTCTACTGGGTAGCCACTACATGCTGCTAGGTGTCACTGGTGGATGGTGGGACTCACAGGGATTATCTCGATGATCAATAAACCCTAGAGAGTAGAGTTGGAATCGTTCCAATCCATTGAAAGGAGTTTTCAATGATATTGTGATAGAGATCATAATATATCTCACTACCAGTCAGAGTAGAACCTATGGGGTCACACACACTAGAAGTATTGACCGATCCGATGGTTGAATCGTGATTAGGAATCACAAGTAATCAATTCGATTGATATTCTGTTGAAGAAGGAACAAAGGGAATTAATTAATTGGACTTGAAATAAGAGTCCTACTTCGAGTAGAATTCCTAGAGTCCTAATTGGATTAGGACTGGGAATCCTAGTTAGAGTAGGACTGGGATTCCTACTTGGAATAGGATTCCTACAATCCTAATGAGATTAGGAGTTTTGAATTAAAATCGGATTCCTACTTGGAGTAGAATTCCTAGAGTCCTAATCAGATTAGGACTTCGGATTCAAATAGAGTCCTAATTGGATTAGGACTAAAATTAAACAAATCCTAATTGGATTAGGATTCCTCAAGTCCTAATTAATTATTAATCTAATGAATCAACATGACTCCTAATTGGGTTAGGATTGAAGAGTTCAATTGAGTCATGGTTCATTCAAGTTCTAATTAGATTAGGACTAGCATAGATTGAACCCGATTGATTCATGATTTAGTTAATCCTAATTAGATTAGGACTAAACCACGAGAGGGGCACCTAATCCTCTTTTGAAGAGGATTAGGTTAACCAAGTAAGAGGGGCATCAGCCCCTCTCCACTTGGTTAGGGCGACATGAAGAGAGGGGGCCGGCGCCCCCTCTTGGAAATAACTCAAGGGCTCCTAATTGTTAGGAGCCCTTCATGCTTATTAAAAGGGAGCTAGGGCCGGCGCCCTAGAGAGTGCTTTTCCTCTTCCCTTGGAGCCGTGGCCACCCTCTTCTTCCCTTGGTTCAGCCGCAAGCAAGGAAGAACAAGTCCAAGGTGTTGGCGGCATCCTCTTCCTCCCTTCTTCCTTCCAACGCAGGGAAAAGAAAGAGGGCTGCAGGGGCTGTGTTCTTCTTCCTTGGTTGCTTCTTCTTCTTCCTCCTCTCAAGCACATTCAAAAGTTGAAAGAAAGAGAGGAGATCAGCCATCAAAAGTTATCTCTCCAAGGGAGCTAGCACCCCTGGGAGATAGAAAGCTTGGATTGGTCCTCTGCTTCGTGTGGATATCCATAGAGGCCGGGCACTTGAACGGCTTCAAGCGAACCTTCATCCTAAACCACGATCATCAGTTTGCGGTGATCATCTACCCGCGCAAGGTGAAAATCTTATCTTCCTAAAGTTATTAAAAGTTTTTAATCCTTACCTAACTACGAACGGTTATCAAACGATGTTCATGCGATGAACGTCGATCCCGTACATGCCCCTTCTGCTGCCATCTGATTTTGTTTTGAAATATCAGCGGCATGGGCGGGTTCTAACAATTACTACTATTGAAATTTTTGACATATGGAGCAACGATTTCATGGGCCCATTCCCACCATCTTTTGGATATGTGTACATTTTAATCGGTGTTGAGTATGTGTCTAAATGGGTAGAAGCTGTCGCCTGTAGAACCAATGATCACAAACCAATTTTGAAATTTCTGAAAGAAAATATTTTTTCACGATTTAGGATACCTAAGGTCATAATTAGTGATGGTGGAAAGCACTTTTGTAATAAGCCTTTCGAGACTTTATTAAAAAAGTATAGTGTCACCCACAGAGTTGCTACCCCATATCATCCGCAAACTAGTGGCCAAGTAGAGTTAGCCAATCGGAAGATTAAACGAATTTTAGAGAAAACGGTGAACCCATCACGAAAAGATTGGTCCTTGAAACTATCAGATGCATTATGGGCTTATCGTACTGCACACAAAACCATTCTTGGCATGTCTCCCTACCGACTAGTTTACAGAAAAGCGTATCTGCCTGTAGAAATAGAACATAAATCGTATTGGACAATTAGAAAATTGAATTTTGATTTACATGATACCGGTCCAGCTAAAAATTGCAATTGAACGAGCTTAATGAGATTCGCAGAGATGCTTATGACAATGCTAAAATTTGCAAAGAACGAATGAAGATCTTACATGATAAATCAATTTAAAAAAAATCTTTTGAACCTTTGTAAAAAGTTCTTTTATATGATTCCTGCTTACATTTGTTTCCTGATAAGTTGCGATCGAGATGGACAGATCCTTACATTATAAAAACTATTTTTCCACATGGGGCAGTTGAGATTGAGAATCTGATGAGAAAAGTACGATCTAAGTACCAATTAACTTAGCCTAATGCTAGCAAAATAATGATAAATAATAGGTGTTAACATTTGCATGATTAAATATTTTATCTTTAGCACTTATTATAATTTTTATCATTATTTTATATAAATTCATCTCTTCCCAGCTGCAAAATAGAGCCCAGATTCAGCGCGTCCGAATCTCATCCTACAGCAAGCTTTCGAATTCATAGCATCCCGCATTCCCCTCTTTCCTCATTTCAAAGGGTCCACGTGTTCAACCGAGTCCTAGCATGGTTCAGCCCCCCCACACATCCTCTGTTCCCAGATCCACCCTCACAGCCTCCCAACCGTCCGCGTGCAACCCATCCTCCCACGAGTGATCAACGGCATCCGCGAGCCAACTCCATCCCCTCATTCCGTTCGCGAATCATCCTCCGTGTCCGATTCTTCAGCGTTCCAGCTCCCAGCCTTCCAGCGTCCATTCCCAGTTCCAGCTTTCGAGTCCGCTTCTTCCGCGTCCCAGAGCTCCCCAGCCATCCACGGTTCAGCTCCCAAGCATATCAACCGATCCCGAGCATCTCCATGCTCCAGCACTCTTCAAGATCAAGCTCCATCCGTTCGCTGCCCAGCCGTCCACGTCCGAGCTCCTCACGAGCGCACGCCTCGTCCGCACCTCATCCCAGCAAAGATCGAAGCTTTCGAGTCCATGTCTGCATCATCCCAAGCGCCAGCAGTCTAGCATCATCCATGTCCAGCTCTCAGCGTGATTCTCCCGTATCCATGAGCCAGCAAAGATCCCGCTTCATCCGCACGTTTACAGCACGTACCAACTGTGACCAACTGTTCGTGATCAACCTCCCAGCTCTCAGAATTCATGATCAGATCTCCCAAGCCCTGAGTCTCGACTTCATTATGCGATTGGCCTTCTTCCCTTTCCATCTCAGCCGTCCACGATGCTTCCGGATCAGCCTTCCCATGTCCGGGATACTCGGCAGCTAGCACGAAAGGAGTTTCACCCGCGTCCGTTCCCCAAGGTCTCCACGTATCCCGTAGGATCAGGGATCCATCGCGGCTTATAGAGGAGTTTTCGTGGCTGAGAGGGGGTCCGATTCAAAAAGAAAAAAAAATAAAGGGGACTGCTATTCGAAAAAACGGAGGAGGGAAAGAGAAAGAGAAACAGAGCATGCTCTGTTTCCAAAAAGAATAGAAAAAAAATTAAATATGGAGGGGCTAATGTTAGAAATGAGTGGCTGATTTTTTTAGGAAGGGTGATGGAGGATCCTTTGATGTATTGCTCTTTGAAGTAAACTCTAAACTTTTGCTTTGAATGATTTATATTTACTGATATGTTCTTGATCAATGCGTAGTTATTTCGTAGATAGCTCTTTAATGGATTATGACTATTGATATATAAATTACTTTAGTATTTGATTCGTCGTAGACGTAGTAAGCACGATGAATACTTAAAAATTGAGTTCATATGTTCATGAAATATATACCATGATTAGATCTATCCTACAGTTAATCTTTAATCAAGAACCATAGAGTTTATTTCTTGGATGCAATATCATCAAGGGGGATTCCAGATCCCTACCATCTTTATTTCATAGAACTTTGTTATTCTCTGCTTTTAATTTTTGAAAATCAAAATATCATCTTAATCCACAAATTTATTAAATTAATTAATCTGAAATTATACTAAATAATCTCATATATATTTCGTTTCCTGAGGATTCGACCTCGGACTTCCGAGAATTTACTACTTGTACGATTCTCCTATACTTGGGAGATTAGTTTCGCGAAAGCAAGTTTGCGAGCGCGTCAAGTTTTTGGCGCCGTTAGCGGAAAACGGCTGAGTTAGTAGTATAATTTTAGATTTAATTAGTACCTTAGTAGTTAGTTTTTCTTCTTTATTTTCGAAAAAAAAAATTACTGCTTTTTTTATTCCCTGCACAGACTGCATCAAACTCTGATATCAGAGTAATTCACCGTCAGATTGGACTCAAATTTTGTCAGGCGGTGCCGGACAAATGTTTCTTTCATCGGAACGGTCTGATTGACATTCTGAGATTTTTAGGACCATTAAATTAATATGAAACTTTACTGCTGTCTGTTTTGAATTTTCTGTGTTTAAATTATTCTTTTCTTAGAATCAGAATTTTATTATCATCATATCTCATTAACCCTTGTTGCTAATTGAAAATTGATAAGAACTTTAAGAAAAGATCAAGGGTGATCATTAAAAATAAATAAATAAATAAATAAACTCTGAAATTTTGTATGTTAGGTTGGAATAGGGACAACACTGGGCGCCTGAATCGACAAACATTTGACAATTTCTTAGATCATAATATTGAAACTCTTTCGCAAAATCTTAGATCTGGTGAGATGGCTAATGACGATGGAGGAAGTCACCATGGTAATGAAGGTAGACCCCCAATTATGACACTTCGACAGTACTTACACCCCACTAGGACTAGTCAACTTTCATGCATGATTGTTCCTGAAAACGTAGGACACTTTGAAATCAAACTAGGGGTAATTCCATTGCTGCCAAAGTATCATGAAGTAGAATCCGAAAACCCTTATCTTCACCTTAAGATTTTGAGGAAATTAGCATCACATTTAGAGTGCCAAATGTATCGGAAGATGTACTTAAATCGACCTTGTTTTCTTTTTTCTTAAAGGATAAAGCCAAAATATGGCTGAACTCCTTGAGACCTAGATCGCTAGGAACATGGCATGATATGCAAAGAGAGTTCTTGAAAAAATTCTTTCCCGCACAAAGGACTAACTTTTTGAAAAGGTACATTAGTAATTTCCAACAAAAAGACCATGAAACATTTTATGAATGCTGGGAGAGATTTAAAGAGTTGCTTCTCTCTTGTCCTCATCACGGGTTTGAAACATGGAGAACCATTAGTTTCTTTTACGAAGGGTTGCTCCACAATTAAAACAATTTATAGAGACCTTGTGCAATGGTTTATTTTTGGAAAAGCAACCCGATGAGGCATGGGACTATTTAGACTCTCTCGCAGAGACTGCACAATTATGGGATACAGGGGATAGAATGAATAAACCTTTTCCTAAGCCTACTAGCATCGGACACGGGGGCCTTTACAACCTTAGTACTCAGGATGATATTCAGGCTAAAATGGCAGCCCTTACTAGGAAGGTAGAGGAAATTGAACTTAGAAGGATTGAACCCATCAAGACCGTAGAACATAACAGCGAGTGTTGTAGGATTTGTGAGATGCCTGGCCATCTCACCACTGATTGCCCCACAATACCCGCATTCAAGGAAGTCTTGCACGATCAGGCCAATGTTATGAATACCTATCAAAAATCTTTCAATAATCCTTTTTCTGGTACTTACAACCCTGGATGGAAGAACCATCCAAATTTCAGGTGGAAGAATGACCAACCTCAACAAGTATATAACCCAACTCCTCCACCTCCGCAACCTCATTATGCACACACACCCCCTCAAAAATCCAGTCTCGAAGAAACTTTGCAATCTTTCATGCAATGTCAAGCCAAAATCAATAATGAAATAAGAAATCAACTGACAACGCTGACCACTGCTTTAAGTGCTCAAGAGAAGGGTAAGCTACTAGCTCAACCACAACCTAACCCTCAAGTCTATGATGGTAGCAATGCATCATCTTCAACTTCGCATAAAGAACAAGCGAAGAGTATAATAACTTTGCGAAATGGAAAGGTTATTGATCGACCAGTCCTAGAACAAACACAAGTCATGCCTGATTCTGACCGTCCCAAGACAAAAAAAAAGGATACGAAGAAACTGAAGCACCAACCTCTGCTGAAAAAATTAAATGTCCTTTTTCAGCATCATTTTCACAAAGATTAAAGCCCTTGCAAAAGCTTGAACTAAACTCTGAAATTCTTGAGCTTTTTAAGCAAGTAAAAATCAATGTACCTCTTCTTGATGCAATCAAACAAGTGCCTTCATATGCAAAATTTTTGAAAGATTTGTGCACTGTCAAGCGTCGGTTAAATGTCCAGAAGAAGGCATTTCTGGCTGAAAATGTGAGTGCAATTTTACAGCATAACATTCCTCCTAAATATAAGGATCCAGGTTGCCCAACTATCTCGTGCATCATTGGTAATTTTAGGATTGAGCGAGCATTGCTAGATTTGGGAGCGAGTGTGAACTTGTTGCCATATACGGTATATGAGCAACTCAGTTTGGGTGAGTTGAAGCCAACAACTATCACCTTACAATTAGCTGACAGGTCAGTGAAGGATCCTAGAGGGATTATCGAAGATGTGTTGGTCCAAGTAGACAAGTTCTATTTTTCTGTTGACTTTATCGTACTGGACACACATCCGGCTTCCAATTCACCATCTCAGATTCTGGTCATCTTAGGGCGTCCATTTCTTGCAACTTCTAATTGTTAGATATATGCCCTAGAAGCCAAAAAGGCTGACACATTATTAAATATGGGACATAATTTTGTACTTGAATATTTATTATTGAATAAATAAAAGGCATCTTTTTCATTCATATTGTTTATGTGTCTATGAATCGTCCAAGAAATTAATAAGATGATGATGCATATTCTCAAAAGTTGAGAATTTGAGCTATGTATTATTAGTGATTAATTTCTAAATGCTTCTGATTGATGAATCATCACGAGGACGGTGATCGATCCGATAAGATCAGTGCACACATCACTTTTATTACGGATGGACGAGACTCGAGTCCACAATGTAGGAACACTGAAGTGATAGTGCAGGTGCTTGTTAGAGAACAAGGGTACTGAGCGTGACCAAGACAAGAAGTCACTTGGATGTCTATCCACTCGTTAGTGACTTGCTTGATGTTGCAGTAGTGTGACTGGTTCTTTGACCTGCGATGTTTCGGCTACTCACAGTGAGATTATTGTAGTTTGACTGCACATATATATGGTCTCTAGCCATATGGGTCCATGCAGTGTAGATTGACTGCAGTAGGTTCACTGTAGGAGTAGGGTATGCACCTATAAGGAATCTATCGATCTTGATAGATAAGGAGAGATCCTATGTGATTTATAAAACTGAGTTCGTAAGACCTCGGCCGGGGCAAATTGTATAGTGGAGAAAGAGTTTTCCACTCTCGAGCTTAAGTTGAATAAATCTTGACATATGACAGGCGATGGGGTTTGACAAGCTGTCCATGACCTCCGCCCTGTAGGGATCCACGATAGAAGGACTATATCACACGATAACTACACCTAAAGGTTCACCATTCTATTCTGCTGGGTAGCCACTACATGCTGCTAGGTGTCACTAGTGGATGGTGGGACTCATAAGGATTATCTCGATGATCGATAAACCCTAATGAGTAGAGTTGGAATCGTTCCGACCCATTGAAAGGAGTTCAATGATATTGTGATAGAGATCACAATATATCTCACTACCAGTCAGAATTGAACCTATGGGGTCACAGACACTAGAGGCATTGACCGATCCAATGGTTGAATCGTATTTAGAAATCACAAGTAATCAATTCGATTGATAATTAGTTGAAGAAGAAACAATGGAATTAATTAATTGGACTTAAACATAAATCCTACTTCGAGTAGGATTCCTAGAGTCATTGAATTAGGACTGGGAATCCTATTTGGAGTAGGACTGGGATTCCTACTTGGAGTAGGATTCCTACAATCCTAATTAGATTAGGAGTTTTGAATTAAATTTGAATTCCTACTTGGAGTAGGATTCCCAGAGTTCTAATCGGATTAGGACTTCGGATTCAAATTAGAGTCCTAATTGGATTAGGACTAAAATTAATTAATTTCTAATTGGATTAGGATTTCTTAAGTCCTAATTAATTATTAATCTCATGAATCAATATGACTCCTAATTAGGTTAGGATTGAAGAGTTCAACTGAGTCATGATTCATTCAAGTTCTAATTGGATTAGGACTAGCATAGATTGAATCCTATTGATTCATGATTTGGTTAAACCATAATTGGATTAGGACTAAACCAAATAGGGGCATCCTAATCCTCCTTAGAGGAGGACTAGGGCAACACAAGAGGGAGGGGATCATGCCCCTCCTCCTTTTCTTCTTTGGTGCGGCACAACAAGAGGGGCCGACGCCCCTCTTGGAAGTTAATCAAGGAGCTCCTACAAAGTAGGAGCTCCACATGCTATTTAAGAGGAGACGTGGGGGCTAACCTAGGGCATTGAAGTCCCCTTCTTCCAGCCATGGCCTCCTCCTACTTCTCCTTAGTCTTCAGCCGCAAGCAAAGAAGGGAAAAGAAAGCTCTTGGCGGCCCCTCCTTCCTCTCTTATTTTGGGTTCCAACGCAAGTAAAGGAAAAAGGCTGCAAGGCTTGGTGATCTTCTTCCTTGATCTTCTTCTTCTTCTTCCTCCTCCCTCTAGCATTCAAGAGTTGAGAGAAAGGGAGGTGATCAGCCGTCAAAACATATCTCTGCAAGGGAGCTAGCACCCCGGGGAGATTGGAGCGTTAGGATTGGTCCTCTGCTTCATGTGGATATCCGTAGAGGCCGGACACTTGAACGGCTTCAAACGAACCTTCTTCCAAAACCACGATCATCAGTTTGCGGTGATCATCTACCCGCACAAAGGTGAAGATCTGATCTTCCTAATGTTTCAAAAGTTTTTAATCCTTATCTAACTACGAATGGTTTTTGAACAACGTTCATGCGATGAACGGTTGATCCCGCACATGCCTCTTCCGCTGCGTCTGAATTTTTTTTAAAAAATTTTTGTGGCATGGGCGGGTTCTAATAGTGGTATCAGAGCCTAGACATCGTAGATTAAGGCAAGGATTAATTATCTAAAGGCATCTTAGATCTGAAATTTAAAAGGTTATGCGTGCTGAAAATTTTCTGCATGCAGATTTTTCAGGGTTGCTGATTTTTGCATGCTGATTTTTATGTGATAAATTGATGATTCTAATTGAATTGTTAATGGGATTACAAAGTTTAGAATCATGATTAGCATGATCAGCAACCTATGTCATAACATAATCAATAAAGTTTCAGATCTGAAAAGTATAATTGCTGCATGTGGTGATGATCATAGGATTCAAACCCTTTTGGTATCAAATGTAATGACCTGCGATGTGATCTACAAATGTCATGTAATTTTTTAGATGCTTGCATGCATCTTATTTGATGTTTTGAGAGGCCTGCGTGCCTCCTATAAGGGGATGTAATTTATTATTATTTTTATTTTATATCTGGTTGTATTTCTGTGATGTGATGTACGTCAACGATCAAGTCGAAGACAATGCATGAGATGAACGACGATCTGAGTGGTTGATGGCGATTGGATCAAGAGTTGATCAAGGATCGAATCAAGGAGGCTTGGAACCAATTCAAGAGTTGAAGACCAGTTGATCGATTGACGTGCATGTGCTTGTAATGACCTAATTAGAATCTGTGATCATCACCTATTTAAAGTTTAGCTTTATTTATTGCTGCGATTATAACTGCCTGCGATGTGCCGTTTGCATGTGATGTGAATGAGAGCGGGATAGATAGGTTTACATGTGATGTAGCAAACCCAATAAGACCTAAACTAAAACCTCCTCAATCAAGTCGAGAGTGAACCAACATGAGCGAGTCATATTAGATTAATTGATCTAATTGGTGTCTAGGAAAGCATGAAAGGTGGTTACTTAATTAGGACCTCACTCTCTGAGTAAGGGGAGCCTCCCACCTGCTTACCTGGCCAATTATTCGATTACCTCTTATGAAGATCTCAAGTTGCAACCACTAAGACCTGATTAACCAATATTAAGTCAATAGGTCTTCCACTATAGTAGAGCTACTAAGGTCTTTCTGATGTTGATTTGTCTCGGCTGGACACAGTGGGCAAGTTGCATCGGAGGGCTGGACCTCTCTATAGACATGAGATATTGTAGGGTAAAGGTGGGGTTGGGCACCAATAACTGTTATGTGAGGACCCAATGATGACTTTATTTCTACGGTTATACGGTGAGTCTGACTTAACTAAGAAATGGGACCAATAATTGTTAGGTGAGGTCTTCATGGCTTAGAGACCAAGTAGCACTGCAACATGCTTGAGAAGCATTGTACAAGAGTTGTACACTCATCTATTTATGTGTCACCAATAACTGTTAGGTGAGGTGGCATGTAAATCGGTGGGACCGCAGTACCCACTAGAAATCCTAGTCGTGTAAGTTTTCCGTTTTCCTACCAGGGGAGCGTGAGGAATTTGAGAAAATAGTAGGAGGTACATTTGTTCTAAAAGACCCTAGAACAGATTAGGATCAAGTACAAAAGTCTTGTTAGGAACCCGTCCATGCCGCAGAAAATTCAAAAAATTCAGATGCAGCGGAAGAGGCATGCGCGGGATCAACCGTTCATCGCATGAACGTTATTTCAAAAACCGTTCGTAGACAGATAAGGATTAAAAACTTTTAGAACCTTTAGAAAGATCAGATCTTCACCTTGTGCGGGTAGATGATCACCGCAAACTGAAGTTCGTGGTTTTGGAAGAATGTTCGCTTGAAGCCGTTCAAGTGTCCGGCCTCTACGGGTATCCACACGAAGCAGAAACCGATCCAATCACTCTAATCTCCCCGGGGTGCTAGCTCCCTTGCAGAGATATGTTTTGATGGCTGATCTCCTCTCTTTCTTTCAACTCTTGAATGTACTTGAGAGGAGGAAGAAGAAGGATGAAGAAAGGTAGAGGAACGAAGCCCCTGCAGCCAATTTATTTCCCTTGCGTTGGATGAAGCAAAGGAGGAGGGAGGAGGCCGCCAAGCTTTCTTCCTTGTTTTTCCTTGCTTGCGGCTGAAACCCAAGGAGAAGGAGGAGGGGGCGTACGGCTGAGGAGAAGAGGGTTTCACTTCAATTAGGTCAGCCCCCAAAAGCCTCCTTTAAATAACATGTGGAGCTCCTGACTTTTAGGAGCTCCCTTGAAATTATTCCAAGAGGGGCGCCGGCCCCTCTTGTTGCCGCACCAAGGAATCAAAGGAGGAGGGGCGTGAGCCCCTCCCTCTTATGTTGCCCTAATCCTCATCTAATGAGAATTAGGAGGCCCTAATGTGGTTTAGCTCTAATCCAATTAGGATTTAACCAAATCATGAATCAATTGGGTTCAATCTATACTAGTCCTAATCCAATTAGAACTTGAATGAACCATGACTCAATTAAACTCTTCAATCCTAACCCAATTAGGAGTCATGTTGATTTATTAGATTTATAATTAATTAGGACTTAAGAAAACCTAATCCAATTAGGACTTATTTAATTTTAGTCCAAATCCAATTAGGACTTTAATTTGAATCCGAAGTCCTAATCCGATTAGGACTCTAGGAATCCTACTCCAAGTAGGAATCCAATTTTAATTCAAAACTCCTAATCTAATTAGGATTGTAGGAATCCTACTCCAAGTAGGAATCCCAGTCCTACTCCAATTAGGATTCCCAGTCCTAATCCAATTAGGACTCTAGGAATCCTACTCGAAGTAGGATTTGTATTTAAGTCCAATTAATTAATTCCATTGTTCCTTCTTCAACTGAATATCAATCGAATTGATTAGTTGTGATTCCTAATCACAATTCAACCATCGGATCGGTCAATACTTCTAGTGTGTGTGACCCCATAGGTTCTATTCTGATTGGTAGTGAGATATATTGTGATCTCTATCATAATATCATTGAAAACTCCTTTCAATGGATTGGAACGATTCCAACTCTACTCATTAGGGTTTATCGATCATCGAGATAATCCCTGTGAGTCCCACCATCCACCAGTGACACCTAGCAGCATGTAGTGGCTACCTTGTAGAATAGAATGATGAACCTCTAGGTGCAGTTATCATGTGATACAGTCCTTCTATCGTGGATCCCTACAAGATGGAGGTCATGGATAACTCGTCAAACCCCTTCGTCTGTCATATGTCAAGATTTATTCGACTTAAGTTCGACAGCGGAGAACTCTTTCTCCACTGTGCAATCTGCCCCGGCCGAGATCTTACGAACTCAGTGTTATAAATCACATAGGATCTCTCCTAATCTATCAAGGTCGATAGATTCTTTATAGGTGCATACCCTACTCCTACAGTGAACCTACTGCAGCCAATCTGCACTGCATGGACCCATATGGCTAGAGACCATGTATATGTGCAGTCAAACTACAATAACCTCACTGTGAGTATCCGAAGCATCGCAGGTCAAAGGACCAGTCACACTACTACAACATCAAGCAAGTCACTGACGAGTGGATAGACATCCAAGTGACTTCTTGTCTTGGTCACGCTCAGTACCCTTGTTCTTAATAAGCACCTGCACTATTACTTCAGTGTCGCCACACTGTGGACTCGAGTCTCGTCCATCCATAAGGAAAGCAATGTGTGCACTGATCGGATCGATCACCGTCCTTGTGATGATCCATTGATCAGGAGCATTC
This sequence comes from Phoenix dactylifera, assembly GCF_051530095.1. Taxonomy (NCBI): domain Eukaryota; kingdom Viridiplantae; phylum Streptophyta; class Magnoliopsida; order Arecales; family Arecaceae; genus Phoenix; species Phoenix dactylifera. The sequence goes on from NC_143202.1 coordinate 14,313,878, forward strand.
AGAAATTAATCACCAATGATGCATGGCTCAAATTCTTAACTCTTTAAGAATACGCATCATCATCTTATTAATTCTTGGACGATTCATAGACACATAAACTATATGAATAAAAAGATGCCTTTTATTTATTCAATAATAAATAGTCAAGTACAAAATTATGTCCCTAGAATTAACAATGTGTCAGCCAGATTGGCTTCTAGGGCATACATCTAACAATCTCCCACTTGCACTAAAGCCAATTGGTCATATATCTTAGGCCCATCTTCTCAAGGTGGGCTTCAGTCTTTTGCTGACTCAGCTACTTAGTGAATGGGTCTGCCACGTTGTCCACGGAGTCTACCTCTGCACCTCGACATACTTCTTCTCAACATAGTCGCGTATGAGGTGGAAGCGTCGCTCTATGTGCTTGGACTTCTGATGAGACCTTGGCTCCTTAGCAAGAGCTATGGCGCCATAATTATCGCAGTAGAGTGTTATGGCATCTGATGTCATCACGTCCAACTCTGCAATGAATTTTTTGAACCAGAAGACTTCTTTAGCAGCTTCAGAGGCAGCGATGTATTCAGCTTCCATAGTAGAATCAGTAATAATCGGTTGTTTAGAACTTTTCCAATTCACCGTACCACCATTGCACAAGAACATATATCCAGATGTTGACTTCCTATCATCGACATCAGTCATGAAGTCTGAATCTGTGTACCCTTTTACCTTTAATTCTGATGATCCTCCAAAGACCAAGAATAAATCTTTAGTTCTTCTCAAGTACTTAAGAATATTCTTCACAGCTGTCCAGTGTTCTTCATCTGGATTCGACTGATATCTACTTGTGACACTCACAGCAAGGGCTATATCAGGTCGTGTACATAGCATGGCATACATGAGGCTCCCTATTGCTGATGCATAGGGGATCTTGCTCATGCGTTGAATCTTTTCAGATGTGTTGGGGCATATCTTCTTGGAGAGATGAATTCCATGCCTTAGGGGTAAGAGACCCCTTTTAGAGTTTTCCATGCTGAACTTTTTCAGTACTTCCTCTATGTACATCTTCTGTGATAGGCCAAGCATCCTTTTAGATCTATCTCTATAGACCTTTATTCCCAAAATATAGGATGCTTCCCCAAGGTCTTTCATGGAGAACTCTTTTGACAACCAGACCTTGACCGAGGTTAGCATGGGAATATCATTTCCTATCAGGAGGATGTCGTCTACGTACAGTACGAGAAATACGACAGCACTCCCACTAACCCTTTTGTAAACACACGGTTCCTCTTCGTTTTTGATGAAATCAAATGTTTTGATTGCGTCATCGAAACGAGTGTTCCAACTCCGAGATGCTTGCTTTAGTCCATAGATGGACCTTTGCAGCTTGCAGACCTTGTGATCTCCATCACTGGAAGTGAAACCCAAAGGCTGTTCCATATAGATATCTTCATCAAGATATCCATTCAGGAAAGCAGTTTTCACATCTATCTGCCAGATTTCATAATCATGAAATGCTGCAATGGCAAGCAATGTTCGGATGGATTTCGGCATGGCTACAGGTGAAAAGGTTTCCTGATAGTCAATGCCTTCGCGTTGACTATATCCTTTCGCCACTAGCCTTGCTTTATAGGTCTCTACCTTTCCATCTGAACCTATCTTTCTTTTGTAGATCTATTTGCATCCAATAGGTACAATACCTTCTGGTGGATCTACTAGGATCCAGACTTGGTTGAAAGCATGGAGTCTAACTCTGATTTCATAGCTTCCAACCATTTCTCGGAATCGATATCAGATATTGCCTCGTTGTAGGTTTTGGGATCCTGTATGTGATCCCTATCTCCCACTAGGAACATTTCCTCGGTATCCTCTTCTAGTATACCTAAGTATCTATCGGGAGGATGGGAGACCCTACTAGATCTGCGAGGTGGTTGAGGGACATCGCGTACTGGCTCTGTATGAATGGGTTCGATAGGATCCATGACTCGATGCTTTTCAGAGACTTTCTCTTCAAGCTCAATTTTTCTCCCACTGCCTCTATCAAGGATAAACTGGTTTTCCAAGAAGATGGCGTGACGGCTCACAAACACATTGTGATCCTCTAAGACGTAAAAATTGTATCCTAATGACTCTTTAGGATATCCTATAAAACGAGCACTTATGGTCCTAGCCTCTAGCTTGTCCGCCTGTAGTCTTTTGACGTGGGCCGGACATCCCCAAATCTTGAGATGACCAAGACTTGGTTTCTTACCATGCCATATCTCATACGGTTTGGTAGGAACGGATTTAGAGGGAACTCTATTTAGTAGATATACTGCGGTAAGTAAGGCATCTCCCCAAAGAAACATTGGTAGATCAGTGAAGCTCATCATGGACCGGACCATATCCAATAGAGTCCGATTTCTCCTCTCTAACACCCCGTTTAGTTGAGGTGTACCCAAAGGTGTCCACTGTGAGACTATGCCATTTTCTTGAGATAGTTCCGAAATTCCCCATTAAGGTATTCTCCTCCTCGATCTGATCGAAGAGCCTTAAGAGGTTTTTCAGTTTGTTTTTCTACTTCATTTCTGAACTCATTGAAGTTTTCAAAAGATTCAGATTTGTGTCTCATAAGATACACATACCCATACCGTGAATAATCATCGGTAAAGGTAATGAAGTACAAATAACGTCCCCTGGCTTTCACATCGAATGGGCCACACACATCTGTGTGTATCAGGGTAAGTATTTCAGTGGTCCTCTCCCCATGTCCTACAAAGGGCAATCTAGCCATTTTTTCTTGAAGACAGGACTCGCAAACTGGATTGACTCGGAAGTCAATGAGCCGAGAAGCCCATCTTTATCCATTTTGTTCATTCTGTCCTCTCCAATATAGCCAAGCCTGAGGTGCCACAAATATTTTTGGTTTATCTCATCCCTGGATCTCTTGGATCCTTTGGCACTCACTTCTTGCTCAGACACATTTACAGATACATCCATATGCAAATGGTAGAGACTGTCAATCATAAAACCACGTGCGACTATTTTATTTTTGAAATAAATAGAACAGCAGTCTTTGTCAAATGTAAAAACATAACCTTCCTGTGCTAGACATGAAACAGAAATCAAATTTCTGCTAGCAGCAGGTACATAATAGCAGTCTCTAAGTAATAAACTAAAACCAGATGGTAGTTGTAGATGGTAGGTGCCCACAGCCACAACAGCAACTTTTGCCCCGTCGCCAACCCGAAGGATTACCGCACCTTCCACCAGCCTTCTACTTTCCTTTAGACCCTGCATGGTAGTGCACAAATGAGCACTAGAACCAGAATCTATAACCCAACTAGAAGTAGAAGAAATCGTTAGATTAGTTTCAATTATGAGCAAGTCTATACCTTCTGAAGGTGTGTCACCTTTCTTGTTCTTCAGGCTCTCGAGGTATGAAGGACAGTTTCTCTTCCAGTGGCCGTCGACATTGCAGTGGAAACATTTTCCTTTGTCATTAGCCTTTTTCTTTTGAACTTCCTTCTTTGGCTTCTTGTCTTTCTTCTGCTTCTTAGCAGGTTTCTTTTTCTTCCAAGTAGACTTTTTCTTGGAACCAGAAGTCAACTCAACAGTAAGGACATTGCCCCTTGAACCTTTCAAGGCTCCCTCAGCAGTTACCAACATATTTATCAGTTCAGTCTTAGTGCATTCAATCTTATTCATGTGGTAGTTTACTATAAACTGTCCAAATGAATCAGGTAGGAATTGAAGGATCAGATCTACTTGCAATTCCTTGTGCATGTTCATACCGAGCTTCTCAAGCTCCTCTAGGTCCTTGATCATAGTCAGACCGTGATCATGGACAGACTGCCCCTCGCGCATCTTTGCTTTGAAGAGCCTCTTGGACACTTCAAAACGAGCTGTGCGACTCTGCTCACCATACAACTCTTGCACGTGTGCTAGTATGTCCCTAGCAGTCTTCATATTCTCATGCTGGCATTGGAGTTCATTGGACATGGATGCCATCATATAGCACTTGACTCTGATGTCATCATCCATCCACTTTTGATGCATCTCACGCTGAACATCAGTAGCACGTGTTGGTAGTGTGGGGATATCTGAATCGAGTATGTGGCCTATTTTCTCACAGTTCAAAACAATTTTGAGGTTTCTTAGCCAGTCCTTGTAATTGGTTCCGGTCAGTCGGTTGGTCTCAAGAATACGGGTCAAAGGATTTGAAGCTGACATTATGATCTGCAGAGAGTAAAGATTCTAGTTAGACTTTTGTACTTGATCCTTAATCTGTTCTAAGATCTTTTAGAACAAATGTACCTCCCACTATTTTTTCGAATCCCTTACACTCTCCTGGTAAGAAAACTGAAATCCTACGTGACTAGGGTTTCTAGTAGGTACTGCGGTCTCACCAATCTACATGGCACCTCACCTAACAGTTATTGGTGATACATAGATGGATGAGTGTACAACTCTCGTACAATGCTTCTCAAGCATGTTGCAGTGCAACTTGGTCTCTAAGCCATGAAGACCTCACCTAACAGTTATTGGTCCCATTTCTTAGTTAAGTCAAACCCACCGTATAACCGTAAAAATAAAGTCGTCATTGGGTCCTCACCTAACAGTTATTGGTGCCCAACCCCACCTTTACCCCACAACATCTCATGTCTATAGAGAGGTCCAGCCCCCCGATGCAACTTGCCCACTGTATCCAGTCGAGACAAAACAACATCAGAAAGACCTTAGCAGCTCTACTACAGTGGAAGACCTATTGACTTAATATTGGTTAATCAGGTCTTAGCGTTTGCAACTTGAGCTCTTCATAAGAGGTAATCGAACAATTGGCTAGGTAAGCAGGTGGGAGGCTCCCCTTACTCAGAGAGTAAGGTCCTAATTAAGTAACCACCTTTCATGCTTTCCTAGACACCAATTAGATCAATTAATCTAATATGACTTGCTCATATTGGTTCACTCTTGACTTGATTGAGGAGGTTTTAATTTAGGTCTCAATTGGGTTTGTTACATCACATGTAAACCTATCTACCCTGCTCTCATTCACATCACATGCAAACGGCACATCACAGGCAGTTATAATTGCAGCATCAAATAAAACCAAATTTTAAATAGGTGATGATCATGGATTCTAATTAGGTCGTATTACAAGCACATGCACGTCAATAGATCAATTGGTCTTTAACTCTTGAATTGGTTTCAAGCCTCCTTGATTCGATCCTTGATCAACTCTTGATCCAATCGCCATCAACTGCTTAGATCACCGTTCATCTCATGCCTTGTCTTCAACTTGACGTACATCACATCACTGAAATACAACCAGATGTAAAATAAAAATAATAATAAATTATATCTTCTTTTAGGAGGCACGCAGGCCTCTCAAAACATCAAATAAGATGCATGCAAGCATCTGAAAAATTACATGACATTACAGATCACATCGCAGGTCATTACATTTGATACCTAAAGGGTTTGAATCCTATGATCATCACCACATGCAGCAATTATAATTTTCAGATCTGAAATCTAATTGATTATCTCATGACATAGGTTGCTGATCATGCTAATCATGATTCTAAACTTTATAATCCCATTAACAATGCAATTAGAATCATCATTTTATCACATAAAAATTAGCATGCAAAAATCAGCACCCTAGAAAAAATCTGCATGCAGAAAATTTTCAGCATGCATAACTATTTAAATTTCAGATCTAATAAGCCTATTAATAATTAATCCTTATCTTAATCTACGATGCCTAGGCTCTGATACCACTGTTAGGAACCCGCCCATGCCGCAGAAAATTCAAAAAATTTAGATGCAGCGGAAGAGGCATGCGCGGGATCAACCGTTCATCGCATGAACGTTGTTTCAAAAACCGTTCGTAGACAGATAAGGATTAAAAACTTTTAGAACCTTTAGGAAGATCAGATCTTCACCTTGTGCAGGTAGATGATCACCACAAACTGAAGTTCGTGGTTTTGGAAGAAGGTTCGTCTGAAGCCGTTCAAGTGTCCGGCCTCTACGGGTATCCACACGAAGCAGAAACCGATCCAATCACTCTAATCTCTCCGGGGTGCTAGCTCCCTTGCAGAGATATGTTTTGATGGCTGATCTCCTCTCTTTCTTTCAACTCTTGAATGTGCTTGAGAGGAGGAAGAAGAAGGATGAAGAAAGGAAGAGGAACGAAGCCCCTGCAGCCAATTTATTTCCCTTGCGTTGGATGAAGCAAAGGAGGAGGGAGGAGGCCGCCAAGCTTTCTTCCTTGTTTTTCCTTGCTTGCGACTGAAACCCAAGGAGAAGAAGGAGGGAGCGTACGGCTGAGGAGAAGAGGGTTTCACTTCAATTAGGTCAGCCCCCAAAAGCCTCCTTTAAATAACATGTGGAGCTCCTAACTTTTAGGAGCTCCCTTGAAATTATTCCAAGAGGGGCGCCGGCCCCTCTTGTTGCCGCACCAAGGAATCAAAGGAGGAGGGGCATGAGCCCCTCCCTCTTATGTTGCCCTAATCCTCATCTATTGAGGATTGGCAGGCCCTAATGTGGTTTAGCCCTCATCCAATTAGGATTTAACCAAATCATGAATCAATTGGGTTCAATCTATACTAGTCCTAATCCAATTAGAACTTGAATGAACCATGACTCAATTGAACTCTTCAATCCTAACCTAATTAGGAGTCATGTTGATTCATTAGATTAATAATTAATTAGGACTTAAGAAAATCTGATCCAATTAGGACTTTAATTTGAATCTGAAGTCCTAATCCGATTAGGACTCTAGGAATCCTACTCCAAGTAGGAATCCAATTTTAATTCAAAACTCCTAATCTAATTAGGATTGTAGGAATCCTACTCCAAGTAGGAATCCCAGTCCTACTCCAATTAGGATTCCCAGTCCTAATCTAATTAGAACTCTAGGAATCCTACTCGAAGTAGGATTTGTGTTTAAGTCCAATTAATTAATTCCATTGTTCCTTCTTCAACTGAATATCAATCGAATTGATTAGTTGTGATTTCTAATCACGATTCAATCATCGGATCAATCAATACTTCTAGTGTAAACTCCTTTCAATGGATTGGAACGATTCCAACTCTACTCATTAGGATTTATCGATCATCGAGATAATCCTTGTGAGTCCCACCATCCACCAGTGACACCTAGCAGCATGTAGTGGCTACCCAGTAGAATAGAATGATGAACCTCTAGGTGCAGTTATCATGTAATATAGTCCTTCTATCGTGGATCCCTACAAGACGGAGATCATGGATAACTCGTCAAACCCCTTCATCTGTCATATGTTAAGATTTATTCGACTTAAGTTCGAGAGCGGAGAACTCTTTCTCCACTGTGCAATCTGCCCCGGCCGAGGTCTTACGAACTCAGTCTTATAAATCACATAGGATCTCTCCTTATCTATCAAGGTCGATAGATTCCTTATAGGTGCATACCCTACTCCTACAGTGAACCTACTGTAGCCAATCTACACTGCATGGACCCATATGGCTAGAGACCATGTATATGTGCAGTCAAACTACAATAACCTCACTATGAGTAGCCGAAGCATCGCAGGTCAAAGGACCAGTCACACTACTGCAACATCAAGCAAGTCACTGACGAGTGGATAGACATCCAAGTAACTTCTTGTCTTGGTCACGCTCAGTACCCTTGTTCTTAACAAGCACCTACACTATTACTTCAGTGTCGCCACACTGTGGACTCGAGTCTCGTCTATCCATAAGGAAAGCAATGTGTGCACTGATCGGATCGATCACCATCCTTGTGATGATCCATTGATCAGGAGCATTCAGAAATTAATCACCAATAATGCATGGCTCAAATTCTTAACTCTTAAGAATACGCATCATCATCTTATTAATTCTTGGACGATTCATAGACACATAAACAATATGAATAAAAAGATGCCTTTTATTTATTCAATAATAAATAGTCAAGTACAAAATTATGTCCCTAGAATTAACAATGTGTCAGCTAGATTGGCTTCTAGGGCATACATCTAACAAGTCTAACTAGAATCTTTACTCTCTGCAGATCATAATGTCAGCCTCAAACCCTTTGACCCGTATTCTTGAGACCAACCGATTGACCGGTACCAATTACAGAGACTGGCTTAGAAATCTTAAAATTGTTCTGAGTTGCGAGAAAATAGGCTATGTGCTCGACAATAACATCCCCACATTACCAGCACGTCCGACTACTGATCAGCGTGCGACGCATGAAAAGTGGACGGACGATAACATTAGGGTCAAGTGCTATATCATAGCATCCATGTCCAATGAACTCCAATGCCAGCATGAGAATATGAAGACTGCTAGGGACATACTGGCACACCTGCAAGAGTTGTATGGTGAGCAGAGTCGCACAGCTCGTTTTGAAGTGTCCAAGAGGCTCTTCAAAGCAAAGATGCGCGAGGGGCAGTCTGTCCATGATCACGGTCTGACTATGATCAAGGACCTGGAGGAGCTTGAGAAGCTCGGTATGAACATGCACAAAGAATTGCAAGTAGATCTGATCCTTCAATCCCTTCCTGATTCATTTGGACAGTTTATAGTAAACTACCACATGAATAAGATTGAATGCACTAAGACTGAACTATTAAACATGTTGGTAACTGCTGAGGGAGCCTTGAAAGGTTCAAGGGGCAATGTCCTTGCTGCTGAGCTGACTTCTGGTTCCAAGAGAAAGTCTACTTGGAAGAAAAAGAAGCCTACAAAGAAGCAGAAGAAAGACAAGAAGCCAAAGAAGGAAGTTCAAAAGAAAAAGGCTAATGACAAAGGAAAATATTTCCACTGCAATGTCGACGGCCACTGAAAGAGGAACTGTCCTTCATACCTCGAGAGCCTGAAGAACAAGAAGGTTGACACACCTTCAGAAGGTATAGACTTGCTCGTAATTGAAACTAATCTAACGGTTTCTTCTACTTCTAGTTGGGTTATAGATTCTGGTTCTAGTGCTTACTTGTGCACTACTATGCAGGGTCTAAAGAAAAGTAGAAGGATGGCGGAAGTTGCGGTAACCCTTCGGGTTGGCAACGGGGCAAAAGTTGCTGCTGTGGCTGTGGGCACCTACCATCTGCGACTACCGTCTGGTTTTAGTTTATTACTTAGAGACTGCTATTATATACCTGCTGCTAGCAGAAATTTGATTTCTGTTTCATGTCTAGCATAGGAAGGTCATGTTTTTACATTTGACAAAGACTACTATTCTATTTATTTCAGAAATAAAATAGTCGCACGTGGTTTTATGATTGACAGTCTTTATCATTTGCATATGGATGTATCTGTAAATGTGTCTGAGCAAGAAGTGAGTGCCAAAGGATCCAAAAGATCCAGGGATGAGATAAACCAAAAATATTTGTGGCACCTCAGACTTGGCCATATTGGAGAAGACAGAATGAACAAAATGGATAAAGATGGGCTTCTCGGCTCATTGACTTCCGAGTCATATCCAGTTTGCGAGTCCTGTTTTCAAGGAAAAATGGCTAGATTGCCCTTTGTAGGATATGGGTGAGGACCACTGAAATACTTATCCTGGTACACACAGATGTGTGTGGCCCATTCGATGTGCAAGCCAGAGGACGTTATTCATACTTCATTACCTTTATCGATGATTATTCACGATATGGGTATGTGTATCTTATGAGACACAAGTCTGAATCTTTTGAAAAGTTCAAAGAATTCAAAAATGAAGTAGAAAAATAAACTGAAAAATCTCTTAAGGCTCTTCAATCAGATCGAGGAGGAGAATACCTTAGTGGGGAATTTCGGAACTATCTCATGGAAAATGGCATAGTCTCACAATGGACACCTCCTGGTACACCTCAACTCAACGGGGTGTCAGAGAGGAGAAATTGGACTCTATTGGATATGGTCAGATCCATGATGAGCTTCACTGATTTACCTATATTTTTTTGGGGAGATGCCTTACTCACAGCGATTTATTTATTAAATAGAGTTCCCTCTAAATCGGTTCCTACCACACCATATAAGATATGGTATGGTAAGAAACCAAGTCTTGGTCATCTCAAGATTTGGGGATGTCCGGCCCATGTCAAGCGACTGCAGGCAGACAAGTTAGAGGCTAGGATCATAAATGCTCGTTTTATCGGATATCCTAAAGAATCCTTAGGGTATAATTTTTACATCTCAGAGGATCATAATGTATTTGTGAGCCGACATGCCATCTTCTTGGAAAAATAGTTTATCCTTGATAGAGGCAGTGGGAGGAAAATTGAGCTTGAAGAGAAAGTCTCTGAAAAGCAACGAGTCATGGATCCTATAGAACCCATTCATATAGAGCCAGTACACATTGTCCCCCCTCCACCTCGTGGATTAAGTAGGGTCTTCCATCCTCCTGATAGATACTTAGGTATGCTTGAAGAGGATACTGAGAAAATATTTCTCATGGGAGATAGGGAACAAATACAAGATCCCAAAACCTACGATGAGGCGATATCAGATATCGATTCCGAGAAATAGCTGGAAGCCATGAAGTCAGAGTTAGACTCCATGCATTCCAACCAAGTCTGGACCTTAGTAGATCCACCAGAAGGTATTGTACCTATTGGATGTAAATGGATCTAGAAAAGAAAAATAGGTTCGGATGGAAAGGTAAAGACCTATAAGGCAAGGCTTGTGGCAAAAGGGTATAGTCAGCGCGAAGGCATTGACTATCAGAAAACCTTTTCACCTGTAGCCATGCTGAAATCCATCCAAACATTGCTTACCATTGCAGCATTTCATGATTATAAAATTTGGCAGATGGATGTGAAAACAGCTTTCCTGAATAGATATCTTGATGAAGATATCTATATAGAACAACCTTTGGGATTCACTTCCAGTGATGGAGATCACAAGGTCTGCAAGCTGCAAAGGTCCATTTATGGACTAAAGCAAGCATCTCGGAGTTGGAACACTCGTTTCAATTATGCAATCAAAACGTTTGATTTCATCAAAAACAAAGAGGAACCGTGTGTTTATAAAAAGGTTAGTGGGAGTGCTGTCGTTTTTCTCGTACTGTACGTGGATGACATTCTCCTGATTGGGAATGATATTCCCATGCTAACCTCGGTCAAGGTCGGGTTGTCAAAAGAGTTCTCCATGAAAGACCTTGGAGAAGCATTCTATATTTTGGGGATTAAGGTCTATAGAGATAGATCTAAAAGGATACTTGGCCTATCACAAAAGATGTACATAGAGGAGGTGCTGACGAGGTTCAGCATGGAAAACACCAAGAGGGGTCTCTTACCCCTTAGGCATGGAATTCATCTCTCAAAGAAGATGTGCCCCAACACATCTGAGGAGATTCAACGCATGAGCAAGATTCCATATGCTTCAGCAATAGGAAGCCTCATGTGTGCCATGCTATGTACACGATCTGATATAGCACTTGCAGTGAGTGTCACTAGCAGATATCAGTCAAATCCAGGCGAGAAGCACTGGACTGCTGTGAAGAACATTCTTAAGTACTTAAGAAGAACTAAAGATTTGTTCTTGGTCTTTGGAGGAAGGCTTCTGGTACAAGAAATTCATTGCAGAATTGGATGTAATGACATCAGATGCCATAACACTCTACTGCGATAATAATGACGCCATAGCTCTTGCTAAGGAACCAAGGTCTCATCAGAAGTCGAAGCACATAAAGCGGCGCTATCACCTCATACACGAATACGTTGAAAAAAAAATATGTTGAGGTGCAGAGAGTAGACTCCGCGGATAATGTGGCGGACCCGTTCACTAAGCAGCTAAGTCAGCAGAAGACTGAAGCCCACCTTGAGAAGATGGGGCTTAGATATATGAGTGATTGGCTTTAGTGCAAGTGGGAGATTGTTAGATATATGCCCTAGAAGCCAATAAGGCTGACACATTATTAATTATGGGACATAATTTTGTACTTGACTATATATTATTGAATAAATAAAAGGCATCTTTTTCATTCATATTATTTATGTGTCTATGAATCGTCCAAGGAATTAATAAGATGATGATGCATATTCTCAAGAGTTGAAAATTTGAGCTATGTATCATTAGTGATTAATTTCTAAATGCCCCTGATCGATGGATCATCATGAGGACGGTGATCGATCTGATAAGATCAGTGCACACATCACTTTCATTACGGATGGACGAGACTCGAGTCCACAGTGTAGGGATACTGAAGTGATAGTGCAGGTGCTTGTTAGAGAACAAGGGTACTGAGTGTGACCAAGACAAGAAGTCACTTGGATGTCTATCCACTCGTCAGTGACTTGCTTGATGTTGCAGTAGTGTGACTGGTCCTTTGACCTGCGATGCTTCGGCTACTCATAGTAAGGTTATTGTAGTTTGACTGCACATATACATGGTCTGTAGCCATATGGATCCATGCAGTGTAGATTGGCTGCAGTAGGTTCACTGTAGGAGTAGGGTATGCACCTATAAGGAATCTATCGACCTTGATAGATAAGGAGAGATCCTATGTGATTTATAAGACTGAATTCGTAAGACCTCGGCTGGGGCAAATTGTATAGTGGAGAAAGAGTTTTCCACTCTCAAGCTTAAGTCAAATAAATCTTGATATATGACAGGCGATGAGGTTTGACGAGTTGTCCATGACCTCCGCCCTATAGGGATCCACGATAGAAGGATTGTATCACACGATTACTACACCTAGAGGTTCACCATTCTATTCTGCTGGGTAGCCACTACATGCTGCTAGTTGTCACTGGTGGATGGTGGGACTCATAGGGATTGTCTCGATGATCGATAAATCCTAATGAGTAGAGTTGAAATCGTTCCGACCCATTGAAAGGAGTTTTCAATGATATTGTGATAGAGATCACAATATATCTCACTACCAGTCAGAATTGAACCTATGGGGTCACACACACTAGAGATATTGACCGATTCGATGGTTGAATCGTGATTAGAAATCACAAGTAATCAATTCGGTTGATAATCAGTTGAAGAAGGAACAATGGAATTAATTAATTGGACTTAAACACAAATTCTACTTCGAGTAGGATTCCTAGAGTCCTAATTGGATTAGGACTGGAAATCCTATTTGGAGTAGGACTGGGATTCCTACTTGAAGTAGGATTCCTACAATCCTAATTAGATTAGGAGTTTTGAATTAAATTTGAATTCCTACTTGGAGTAGGATTTCCAGAGTCCTAATCGGATTAGGACTTCGGATTCAAATTAGAGTCCTAATTGGATTAGGAATAAAATTAATTAAGTCCTAATTGGATTAGGGTTTCTTAAGTCCTAATTAATTATTAATCTCATGAATCAATATGACTCCTAATTGGGTTAGGATTGAAGAGTTCAATTAAGCCATGGTTCATTCAAGTTTTAATTGGATTAGGACTAGCATAGATTGAACCCTATTGATTTATGATTTGGTTAAACCATAATTGGATTAGGACTAAACCAAATAGGGGCATCCTAATCCTCCTTAGAGGAGGACTAGGGCAACACAAGAGGGAGGGGCTCACGCCCCTCCTCCTTTTCTTCTTTGGTGCAGTACAACAAGAGGGGCCGGCGCCCCTCTTGGAAGTTAATCAAGGAGCTCCTACAAGTAGGAGCTCCACATGCTATTTAAGAGGAGACGTGGGGGCTGACCTAGGGGCATTGAAGTCCCCTTCTTCTAGCGGTGGCCTCCTCCTACTTCTCCTTGGTCTTCAGCCGCAAGCAAAGAAGGGAAAAGAAAGCTCTTGGCGGCCCCTCCTTCCTCTCTTGTTTTGGGTTCCAACGCAAGCAAAGGAAAAAGGCTGCAAGGCTTGGTGATCTTCTTCCTTGATCTTCTTCTTCTTCTTCCTCCTCCCTCTAGAATTCAAGAGTTGAGAGAAAGGAAGGTGATCAACCATCAAAACATATCTCTGCAAGGGAGCTAGCATCCCAGGGAGATTGGAGCGTTAGGATTGGTCCTCTGCTTCGTGTGGATACCCGTATAGGCCGAACACTTGAATGGCTTCAAGCGAACCTTCTTCCAAAACCACGATCATCAGTTTGCGGTGATCATCCACTCGCACAAAGGTGAAGATCTGATCTTCCTAATGTTTCAAAAGTTTTTAATCCTTATCTAACTACGAACGGTTTTTGAACAACGTTCATACGATGAACGGTTGATCCCGCACATGCCTCTTCCGCTGCGTCTGAATTTTTTAAAAAAATTTTTTGCGGCATGGGCGGGTTCTAACACTAATGCATTGATCAATTGTAGGAATGGTGTTATGAAGCTTTTTTTTGGCAATATAACCTTGGAACTGAATGTCTTTAGTATAGGCAAACAATCCAGTGATCATGAAGAAAGTAAAGAGGTTGAATGGGTTGAAACCATTGCGGAAGAATATTTGTTGAAAGAAACATTTACTGAATCGGCCGACAATGGTTTAATAGATTGGTGTTCTGAAGGTACTACTGATATGATCCCACCTATTTTAGATAATTCGGATGTCATGATGGTCAATGGATGGAGACCGAGAATAGAGGAATTCGAGTAGTTGCCCTCACAAGGACAAAATTTGTACAATCTCGAAAACAAGCACCCATACTTGAGCTGAAACCCTTACCAAGGGAACTCAAGTGATGAGAGCACAAAAATGCGATCTAAGTACCAATTAACTTAGCCTAATGCTAGCAAAATAATGATAAATAATAGGTGTTAACATTTACATGATTAAATATTTTATTCTTAGCACTTATTATAATTTTTATCATTATATAAATTCATCTCTTCCTAGCTGCAGAGCAGAGCCTAGATTCAGCCGTTCATAAGCACTTCAGCATCCTTGCCGTGTCCGTGAGCCACATCAGCCCTCTCAAGACCCGTCCGCGTCTCAGGATCCGTGATCAAATCATGCCGCGATCAGCCTTTCTCCCAACTCTTGGAACCTGTGATCAAGTGTTTCTCTCGTGCATCCACGAAGCATCCAGCACCCCGTGTCCGTGTAACCTTCCAACGCATCATCTAAATCCCAGCGTGCGACCCCTCATCCCGATTCTCAGCTTCCTTCACGCGTCCGGAGATCCCGCGGCCAGCCGGGATGCATACTTCGAACGACCACCTAATCATCCCACGTTCGTGCATCCCCCGAGATCTCGGCTTCCGTCTTCCTCGCAGTCCATGCATCCCAGCTCCTCTCGAATCTCCAACGATCCAGCTTCTTCCAGCCACATCATCTCCCAGCATCACAACATCGCCAGCGTCCACACGAGCAAAGCCCAGCCGTCCGTGAAGCCTTCCCGCATCCACTGCTTCCGGATTCGTGACCCCAAGGCACCGTTTTCGTCTTCTCCGCTTGTGATCTCAGTGTCTGCGTCCCAGATTCCATCTCAAGCTCCATCAGTCCGCTTCTCCCGAGATCTTAGCTTCTGTGATCAGCTCCCAGCAAGTCTCGACTTCATCCCGGCATGCCACGTTCGTCCGCGTGCAGCTCATCATCCCGCGAACATCATCCGAATCCTAGCATCAATCCTCCGCATCCCATGCTTCCGAATCGGATCTGTGAAGCCTTCCAGCATCTCCACGTTTCAGCCTTCCCCAGATCCCGCAGGCGTCCGTGATCCAGTTTCCAAATCTCAGATCCACGCGTCTTCCGGATTCGTTCCCAGATCTTCTCCGCGTCCGTGAGCCAACGTCCGCAACCTCCCGCGAAGCATTCTCCCATGATTCCGCATCCGGATATCTCGCAACTGGATTAGGGATCCATCGGGGGGGGGGGATATAGAAGGTTCTTTCTCGGCTGGAAGGGGGAAGCTCTCTCGGGTTCAAAGAAAAAAAAACAGAGGAGAGTCCCATTCGGAAAACAGAGGAGTTCCTGTTATTCAAAGAAAGAAAAAAAAAGGGGAAACAGAGCATGCTCGGTTTCCAAAAAGAATAGAAAAAAAAAGAAAAGAGGGGAGTTTTCTTTTATGTTAATGGAGGGCTGAGTTCTTAGGTGAAGGGTGATGGAGGAACCTTTGATGTATTGCTTTCTTTGAAGTAAATTCTGAATCTTTGCTCTTATTGATTTATATTTTTAATGTGTTATGGGTTCTTGCATAACTATTTCGTAGATAGATTTTTAATGGTTTATGTTTATTGGCACATGGACTGCTTTAGTATTTGATTTGTCGTTGATATAATAGGCACGATGAATGCTTAGAAATAGAGTTCATATGTCCATAAAATATATTCCATGTTTTTATTTATTCTACTTTTACATCCTTAATCAAGAATCGCAGGATTTATTCTTGAATGCAATATTATCAAGGGGGATTTCGGATCCCTAACCATTTCTATTTGATTGAACTTTGTTCATTGATCTATTATTCTCTTTTTTTAATTTCTAAAAATCAAAACATCATCTTAATCCACAAATTTATTGAATTAATTAATCTAAAATTATATTAAATAATCTTAAATATATTTTATTTTCTGAGGATTCGACCTCGGACTTCCGAGATTTTACTACTTGTATGATTCTCCTGCACTTGGGAGAACAATTTTATTTTTGCATCAAGTTTTTGGCGCCATTGCCGGGGAACGGCTGATTTATTAGTATAATTTTAGATTTAATTAGTACTTTAGTAGTTAGTCTTTGTCTTTCGAAAAAAAAAAAAAATCTTTACTGCTGTTTTTTTATTCCCTGCATAGTCTGCATCAAACTCTGATATAAAAGACATTAACCATCTGATTGAACTCAAATTTGGTCGTCATGTGCAGGACCTGTGTTTCTTTCGTCTGAACGGTCTGATTGACATTTTGAAACTTTTAAGACCATTATATTAATACGAAATCTTGCTGCTTTCTGTTTTGAATTTTCTGCATTTAATTGTTTTAGAATCAGAATTTTATTGTTATCATATCTCATTAACCCTTGTTGCTAATTGAAAATTTAAAAAAAAAAAACTTTAAGAAAAGATCAAGGGTGATTATTCAAAAATTAAAAAAAAAAGAGAGGAAAAACCTAAAATTTCAAATTTCAAATTTCAGAATTTAAATTTCAAACTTCGACTCATAAAATTTAAAAAAAATAAATAAATAATTTGCTTGATCACCTATTCAATGAAATTTAATGTCATGTCATAAAATATTAAAAAAAAAATCTCTTGATGGTTGTATATAGTATAAGGCATCAGCATAAAATATTCTAAGAGCTGTACCCATTTAAAAAGATAAGGTCGGGATTTCATCACTCGTCCTTAGCCCAAAAATCACCCCATTGCATAAATATCCTAAGCTTAACTAAAATCAACTAGACGTTGGCCCCTAAGGACATTCGAGCTCAATAGGATGAAGACCACCGAAAGTTGCACCAATTTCGCTCTGTGGCTTAGTTGATGTCTAGGCAAGCTTTGTCCCTATAAGGGAGACAGTTCATCTGTTCGAGGCAAGTGGGTTTTAAGTGGGACCTTTGCGAACGCATCGTGACCCCTCCACTTACCTGGGAGCTTACCTGGTCGACTCGGTTTATTAGACCGGATTGGAGGCTTAGGTGCCTTCTTCAAACCAGTTAGGAGCTGTCTAGAAATTTAGAAAAAACATTAAAAATTGAGGTGTAATGTTTAGTTGCATGTTTGATTGTGAATAGATTTTTGTTTTAGGGTGTAGTTTTAGGGTATCTTTAGTTGGTACTTACATTTATATTTATTTTTTAAAAAAAAATGTAAAAAAATAAAAAAAAATTAATTAAATTTTGTATGCTAGGTTGGAATAGGGACGACACCGGTCGATTAAGTCGTACAACTTTAGATCATCCCTTAGGACACATCCTTGAAATTCCTTCGCAGTATCTCACACCTTGTGAGATGGCAAATTTTCCTGATGATGTAGGAAGTCACCATGGTGATGAAGGTAGACCCCCAGTTATGACACTTCGACAATATTTACATCCCACTAGGACTAGTCAACCTTCATGCATGATTATTCCTGAAAATGTAGGACACTTTGAAATCAAACCAGGAGTAATTCAATTGCTGCCAAAGTATCATGGAATGGAATCCGAGAACCCTTATCTTCATCTTAAGGATTTTGAGGATATTAGTATCACATTTAGAGTGCCAAATGTATCGGAAGACGTCCTTAAATTGACCTTGTTTCCTTTTTCCTTAAAGGACAAAGCCAAAACATGGCTGAACTCCTTGAGACCTAGATCGCTAGGAACATGGCATGACATGCAAAGAGAATTCTTGAAAAAATTCTTTCCCGCACAAAGAACTAACTTTTTGAAAAGGCACATTAGTAACTTCCAACAAAAAGACCATAAAACATTTTATGAATGCTGGGAGAGATTTAAAGATTTGCTTCTTTCTTGTCCTCATCATGGGTTTGAAACATGGAGAACCATTAGTTTCTTTTACGAAGGGTTGTCTCCACAGTTAAAACAATTAATAGAGACTATGTGCAATGGTCTATTTTTGGAAAAGCAACCCGATGAGGCATGGGACTATTTAGACTCTCTCGCAGAGACTGCACAATTATGGGATACAGGGGATAGAGTGAACAAACCTTTACCTAAGCCTACTAGCATTGGACACGGGGGCCTTTACAACCTTAGTACTCAGGATGATATTCAGGCTAAAATGGCAGCCCTCACTAGGAAGGTAGAGGAAATTGAACTTAGAAGGATTGACCCGTCAAGACCGTAGAACATAACAGCGAGTGTTGTAGGATTTGCGAGATGCCTGGCCATCTCATCACTGATTGCCCCACAATACCCGCATTCAAGGAAGTCTTGCACGATCAGGCCAATGTTATGAATACCTATCAAAAATCTTTCAATAATCCTTTTTCGGGTACTTACAACCCTGGATGGAAGAACCATCCAAATTTCAGGTGGAGGAATGACCAACCTCAACAAGTATATAACCCAACTCCTCCACCTCCGCAACCTCATTATGCACACGCACCCCCTCAAAAATCCAGTCTCGAAGAAACTTTGCAATCTTTCATGCAAGGCCAAGCTAAAATCAATGATGAATTAAGAAATCAACTGACAACGCTGACCACTGCTTTAAGTGCTCAAGAGAAGGGTAAGCTACCAGCTCAACAACAACCTAACCCTCAAGTCTACGGCGGTAGCAATGCATCATCTTCAACTTCGCATAAGGAACAAGCAAAGAGTATAATAACTTTGCGAAGTGGAAAGATTATTGACCGACCAGTCCCAGAACAAACACAAGTCATACCTGATTCTGACCCTCCCAAGACAAAAGAAAAGGATAATGAAGAAACTGAAGCACCAACATCTACTGAAAAAATTGAATGTCCTCTTCCTGCACCATTTCCACAAAGATTAAAGCCCTTGCAAAAGCTTGAACCAAACTCTGAAATTCTTGAGCTTTTTAAGCAAGTAAAAATCAATGTACCTCTTCTTGATGCAATCAAACAAGTGCCTTCCTATGCAAAATTTTTAAAAGATTTGTGCACTGTCAAGCGTCGTTTAAATATCAAGAAGAAGGCATTTCTGGCTGAAAATGTGAGTGCAATTTTACAGCATAACATTCTTCCTAAATATCAGGATCCAGGTTGCCCAACTATCTCGTGCATCATTGGCAATTTTAGGATTGAGCGAGCATTGCTAGATTTAGGAGCGAGTGTGAACTTGTTGCCATATACGGTATATGAGCAACTCGGTTTGGGTGAGTTGAAGCCAACAACTGTGACCTTACAATTAGCTGACAGGTCAGTGAAGGTTCCTAGAGGGATTATCGAAGATGTGTTGGTCCAAGTAGACAAGTTCTATTTTTCTGTTGATTTTATCGTACTGGACACACATCCGGCTTCCAATTCACCATCTCAGATTTCGGTCATCTTAGGACGTCCATTCCTTGCAACTTCTAATGCATTGATCAATTGTAGGAATGGTGTCATGAAGCTTTCTTTTAGCAATATGACCTTGGAACTGAACGTCTTTAGTATAGGTAAACAACCCAGTGATCATGAAGAAAGTAAAGAAGTTGAATGGGTTGAAACCATTGCAGAAGAATATTTGTTAAAAGAAACATTTACTGAATCGGCCGACAATGATTTGATAGATTGGTGTTCTGAAGGTACTGCTAATGATGTGGTCCCACCTCGTTTAGATAATTCGGATGTTATGATGGTCAATGGGTGGAGACCATGAATAGAGGAATTTGAACAGTTGCCACCTCGAAAAACAAAGATAGTACCATCCTATGAACAAACACCTAAGCTCGAGTTGAAAACTTTACCGAAGGAACTCAAGTATGCCTTTCTTGGATCCGATGACACATTTCCTATAATCATCTCATCTGATCTGGATCATGCCCAAGAAAGAAAATTACTTGGTGTTTTAAAGAATCATAAGGGAGCTTTAGGATGGTCTATTGCCGACTTGAAGGGGATTAGCCCTTTAATTTGCACGCACCAGATATATTTGGAGGACAATGCCAAAACCACAAGGCAAATGCAACGTAGGTTGAATCCTACGATGAGAGATGTGGTTAAAGTAGAAGTCCTCAAGTTGCTTGATGTGGGTATTATTTACCCAATTTTCGATAGCAAGTGGGTGAGTCCTACTCAAGTCGTGCCCAAGAAAGCAGGTCTGACGGTAGTCCAAAATGATCAGGATGAACTAGTTCCAACTCGTGTTCCGACGAGTTGGCGCATGTGTGTTGACTACCGAAAATTGAATTTGGTCACTAGGAAAGATCACTTTTCCCTACCCTTCCTAGACCAAGTTTTGGAAAGAGTTGCAGGACACAAATTCTATTGTTTTCCCGATGGCTATTCCAGGTACTACCAAATCGAAATTTCACCTGAGGATCAAGAGAAGACTACCTTCACTTGTCCTTTTGGCACATTCGCTTTCCATCGGATGCCATTCGGGTTGTGTAATGCACCTACAACATTCCAAAGGTGTATGCTCAGCATTTTTGAAGAAATGAACGAGAAATTTTTAGAAGTGTTTGTGGATGATTTCTCTATTTTTGGCAATTCATTTGATGATTGCCTGTCACATTTACAAGCAGTCTTAGCTCGATGCATGGAAAAGAATCTGATACTGAATTGGGAGAAATGCCACTTCATGGTGCCAAAGGGAATTGTCCTAGGATGAGGATGATAGTATTATTTTGATGATTAACAAGCAATAATCGAGAGTATGTTATAAGTTAAATTGATACTTCATTTATAAGTCTGTTACTCTCAGTATATTTGAATAATAAGTTAAAGATGCATTTCATTGTTTATTTGGATGAATCTAACCTTGAGTTGCAGTAAAGTGTGGATTGAGTCGACCCAAAGGATGATTGAGTCGACCCCGGCACATCAAGAAAGCATTTGGCACACTTCTGCAAAAATGGCACAGATGAACAGTAAGTTGGGTCGACCCAAGGAAAGCATGAGTCGACCCAAACATCAAGCTTCTCAACAACTCAGAAAATGGTTCTCTGGAAATACTGAGAGGGTCGACCCAAGATAAAGTTGAATCGACCCAAGCTTGAGTCGACCCAAACCCTGAGTAGGTCAACCCAAAGGCAAGACAGAACAGATGACAGAAAAGATTCTCTGGAAACCCTGAGAGGGTCGACCCAAGAAGAAGTTGAGTCAACCCAACTGAACCTTGAGTCGACCCAAAGAAATGTTGGGTCGACCCAAGTGAAGGAAGGCTGAATTGCATGTTTCTGTGGTTCTGAGAGGGTCGACCTAAGGAAAGTTTGAGTCGACCCAAGTGAAAGTTGGGTCGACCCAAGGACAGGTTGAGCCGACCCAAACACGGGCAGAAGCATAACGGCTAGTTCTGCAGAAGTACTTTTTATCCTTCCAACAGTGAGTAATGGCTAGTTTTTGAATTCTAACCATTGGGGCTTGTCCAATGGATGAAGGAAACTATTTAAAGTGGCACTATTCATCAGAGAGAACATCCTTTCTAAAGAATATCAAAGTGTACACAAGAAAGAGAAAGTGCCCTAATCTTCTTCATTCAAGTGCTTCATTCAAGAGTCAAAAGAAAGTGGTTGAGCAGATTCAAAGAGTCATTAAGAGCTCCATCCACCCTTGAAGAGTGAAGCATCCTTGACAAAGAAGAGAGAAGTCACATCAAGCGATAACTATTCTCTAAACTCTTCTTTGTAGATTATATTGTTATATTTGCTCATCTAGGAGCTTAAATCTTCTTTCTTTGTTTATTAAACTCCTTGTAAAGGTTAGTTGGTTAGCCCGCAAAACCAACGGAATAGGTTGATTGGTGACCCCGTAAAACTAATTGTAAAGGTTCGTTGGTGAGCCCGGAAAACCAACATAGGTTCGTTGGTGAGCCCGTAAAACCAACATAGGTTTTTAGTGAACCCGGAAAACCAAAGTGTAAAGGTTTTTGGATTGTGAGCCCGGAAAACAATCCAACTGTAATCCGCGGGATTATAGTGAATTCCCAAGGGGTCGCTTGGGGAGTGGACGTAGGTGCTAAGGAGAGCACCGAACCACTATCCTTCTTGTTGTTTGTATTGTGATTTGTTTATTTCACTAACTCATCAATTAACATAAGTAAGATAGTTAAAATTAAGAGAAACCCATTCACCCCCCTCTTGGCTTGTCACCTTGGGCAACAAGTGGTATCAGAGCAAGGTGCTCCAATAGTACTTATTGATCTCACAATCAAGAGCCAAAGATCATGACAACTCAAATAGATAGTTTTCTAGGAGAGGGACAATTAATTGATAGACCTCCACTTTTTAATGGCATAAACTATACATATTGGAAAGCACGCATGTGCATTTTCATTCAAGCACATGACTATGATTTATGGAGTATCGTAGTCAATGGACCACACACAAGCACTAATCATGATAAGAAAATGGATCAGCAAAATGCAAAAGCCATGAATGTGCTATTTTGTGCATTAGATGATAGTGAACTTAATTGCATATCTTTTTGCACAACTGCTAAGGAAATATGGAATATGCTTGAAGTTAAATATGAATGCACTAACAAATCTAAAACATCATGTGTAGAAGAAGAGCAGCATCATATTGCAAATTCATGCTTAATGGCACATGAAGATGAGATATATGAGGTACATGCTAAAACTAAAGATGATTTTACATTTGATGAACTTCATGAAGTCTTTTCTGATTTGTATTTAGAACATAAGAAACTTATTTGTAGGAACAAGAACTTGAAGAATGAAAATCAAATCCTAATAGATGAAAAACTAAAACTGACTAATGAAATTGAAATCTTAATTAAAGAAAATAAAGAACTAAATCAGAGAAATCAACTTCTCACTGAAAGCCATGATAAACTTAAGAAAAACAATGAACTGCTTTCGGAAGATAATGAAAAATTAACTAAAGAAGTTGATAATTTGAAACCTACTGTTGAAAGATTCACTCTCAGCTCTGAAAAACTGAATTTAATGATAGAAAATTCAAGAGCTGTATATGACAAAGCTGGATTGGGATATCAACCTTGGTACACTCAAAAATCTTTCGAGAATATATTTCTTAAATCCTCCACTATTCATCCTAAAACAATTTTTCACAAATCTGGTGAAACTAATAAACAGAAATAGAAAACTGAAAATTCATTATCTGTTTTTGCTAAATCTATGTTGTTTAAATTTAGCAAGAATATGCAGAAGTATATTACTAAAACCTAAAACCTGCAAACTAATAGACAAAATGGTAATTAAGAGAATATGGGTTCCAAAAGGAACAATTATAGCTAACCTGCAAGGACCCAAAAGAGCTTGGGTTTCTAAGTTAAAAACATGATCATTTTTAGCAAATGTGTCTAGCTACCCAAGATTCCAATGAAAGATGTTATCTGGACAATGCGTTCTCTAGACACGTGTTAAAGAATAGAACTTAAAATATAATTAAGAAGAGTGACCAAAATGGAAGAAATAATGAAATTAGTAATCCTTGCATCCTCTCATATTGAAATTGTAGCTAGTATTAATCATTTCTGTGATATAAGTGATACTTTTGGTATGAAAAGAAAATATATCCAAATCACTCCATCTTCCTATATTATGCTTCAGTTATTGATGGATAATTTACTTAATCAATACTCTTAGAATAACTCTTTGAATTCTCTATATACTTGATTGAGAGTTCTTATCCTCGGCATTATCTTCTATTGATCATAAACACAAGAATGTCTACTTGGTATATTTTTTTTATATATACATTAAGAATACCAAGATTAAATAGACTAGTTTTGGCATATAAAATCAACTCATACTAGTATGGACTTAATCTCAAAAGACCTTGTCATTGGTTCACTTAGATTAATTTTTGCAAGGTTAAAGTTTGCTATGTATGTCATCTAGATAAACAAACTAGAATCATTTCTAAATCTGAAAATATTGTTTTCACCTTTAGCCTTTGAAAATTCTCCATAAGAACTTATTTGGATCTCTAGGATTGTGAACCTAGGAGATAAGCTTTCTGATTTTGTAATTGTGGAAAATTTCTCAAAGCTAATATTGGTTTTGTTCTTGGCACTTAAATTAAAATATTTTCTGCATTAGCACAAACTTACAAAAGATTTCAAATGAAAAAGGTTTGCAATTTGTTAATAAGGTTTGCATAGAAAATAATATTGCATACAATTATTTTTGCACCAAAAACACTATTGCATATAGGGGTTATAAAAATAGAACCTTGGTTGTGTAAGGACAATGCCTTGTGATAGTAGTTGATTAATGCTATCATCACAACTTTTCATATTATAAGGTTTCTAGTAAATCTATTTTTGAAGAAAACCCTATATGAACTAATGAAAAACAGAAAATCAAATGGTGCATACCTTCATGTTTTTCAGTTATACATATTATGTTCTCAAGAATGAAATATATGCCAAATCTGATAAAACAAGTGCTTCTTTGGATATTACTCTTTAAGCAAGGTATACAGAGTATTCAATAAAAGAACTCTTGTAGTCAAAGAGTCAGTTAATATCATATTTGATGAGTCTGATAGTGAGTTTGCTAGGAAAGAAAATATTCTTGATGATGATACAGGAATTATTAACTTTGAAAAGTTGAATATTGATGACGTGCCAATTCAAGATAAGGGAGATGATTGCGTGCCACCACAATCTCAAAACTTGCCAAAGGAATGGAGATAAACAAGGAAGGGAATCTTCATTGACCAAAGTTAGTCCACAAGAAAACTCTTATAGAACATTGGCATGAAGAAGGTATGTCTATGACCCCATCTTGTAGAATTTGAAAAGGATGAGCAAAGTAGATCTATTGTTTTAAAGCTGTATTGAAACATGATAGAATAATTATTTTATCATACAGCTAGTAGACCAGATTGTATGCTCATTATGTGCCCTTATGCAAGACTTCAATCTAACTCTAATGAATCATATTTTATTGATAACAAATGAATCATAATCTGAATTTTGATAGAAATAATTGTTTAAGGCAATTTGATCAAAACTTAGCTAGCATGCCTTATTGACAATTATCTTAAGCAAATAGAATCTAAGCTAAATTGATTTTGAAAATAAGAAATTGATTTGATCTTGATGAATCTTTCTATTGCCTCACATGCTTGTCCTTGAACCATCTTGGTTAATGAAACTATCTTTTTAGTTCAAGTGATATGTGCTTGCTTATATTTAGGCAATCTCTTGAGTAAAGTGACTCAACATTCAACTATTGTCATATCTTATATTGAGTCATCTGGTTAAAAATATGTTGGATGAATGTTCTGTATCTTGAAGAAACTAATGACTTTCTTTCAAGAAAGAAAAGGAGTTTGTTAATAATGCAGGATCCTTGAGCAAGAAAATGAGAGATTTCAACTTGAAGGACACCTCCACATAAGATACAATAAACATTCACATGCAAACAAGAGAGAGAACCTTCTTCAGCCAAACGTTCACACATAAGAAATCTAGTTTGACTTGAAGAATATAGAATGAATCGGTAATTTTAGATACCTCTCTCATAAATTAGCTCAGCAAAGTCAATAACTTAAATCTTATTGTGGCATGGTTAAAATCTTTAATTATTAATTTCTTGATATCATGTCTATATATGTATTAATTGACTTATGCTTTTAGAAATTGATTCATGGTTTGCTCAAACTAAAATATTTCTTTGCCTATATCATAACCATGAAATACACAAGTATATGCTTAAAATGCTGATTTGAATTGACTTGTGAGAAGCTATGAATTCTTGAGCATAATGAAAATGTTGTTTGCATGATATACATCTATATGATACATAAGATTATTTCTTTATTCTGCTCTTTCATGTAAATTATTTGAGAATAACAAAAAGAGAGAGAGATAAAGAAAAAAAAATGGATATTATTCAAGAGAAGTAAAATCTAAGTAAAGGCAAATACTTCAATCTTAAGGAAAAGCAAAACAAGCATAATACATTCGGCACATTTGTGAGACTTGTGAAAGGGATAAAATCCGTAATTAATTACACTTAAACAGAGAGAGTTTGAAGTGAACATTTTAACATTTCTATATTGCTCATCATAGGGATGGTACCAATGGAGAGGCTAGTGGTAGTACCAGCCACTATTTGACCCAACTATTCGGTGTAGGGTATATTAGAGACGGTACAAGAGGGAGGCTAGTGGTAGTACCTCGTGCCCCTTCCAACTCCACCGGATAGGGAGCAAATAGAGTATAGAGCATAAGAAGGTAAAAATGAAAGACAAAGTAGATGAAAGTATATAAGAAGTATCAAGTCAAATTTTTTAATCACTTGAAAACACACTTTAAGGATGAAATCGGTGCAAGATTATATTTAAATAGGGAAAGTTTATTTGAAAAGAATTGATTTTGATCCTTGACATGCTTGTTCTTAATATTTTAATGCATGACTTAACACATAATATATTTTGCATGTGGCATGATGTTTTGAATTATGGGTTCTCAATATTTTGTAACGCTCCATGCTTGGATAAGTTGATTGAAATATGTTTTAACTTTGCTCACAAGTCTTTGTTTCACCCTTGCCTCAAACTAACTTGTGTTTCAATGCTTGAATGTTTGAAATACTACATAAATATTTTTTAAGTAATATTAAAAGGAAGAAGTATATGTAGAGCAACCCCTGGTTTTAAGAATCATAAATTGCCAAATCATGTGTTTAGATTACATAAGGCATTATATGGATTGAAGCAAGCACCTAGGGCTTGGTATGATCGATTAAGCAAATTTCTGCTAAATAATGACTTTAGTAGAGGAAATGTAAATAAAACATTGTTTCTCAAAAGAAAGGGCGAAAATCTATTAGTGGTACAAATATATGTGGATGACATAATCTTTGGTGCCACAAATGATACTCTTTGCAAAGAATTTGCTGATTTAATGCACGGAGAATTCGAAATGAGTTTGATGGGAGAACTAAGCTTCTTTCTAGGATTACAAATCAAACAAACTAAAGAAGGTATATTCATTCATCAAACTAAGTATACAAAGAAAATACTAAAGAAGTTTGGGGATGAAAATCATAAGGGAGTAGGCACTCCAATGAATCCTACTAGCAAGCTAGACAAAGATGAGAAAGGAAAGAGTATTGATATTAAGCTTTATAGAGGACTAATTGGATCCTTGCTCTACCTTACTGCTAGTAGACCAAACATCGTGTTTAGTGTAGGAATATGTGCTAGATACCAATCAGATCCTAAGGAATCACATTTAAGTGCTGTTAAAAGAATCCTTAGATATTTAAGAGGAACTACGAACATAGGATTATGGTACTCAAGAGACTCCTGTCTAGATTTGCTTGCATACTCAGATGCTGATTTTGCTGGATGCAAATTAGATAGGAAGAGCACTAGTGGAACATGTCAATTCTTAGGAAACAACTTAGTATCATGGTTTAGCAAAAAAAATAGAATTCGGTGGCACTGTCATCAGCTGAAGCTGAATATATAGCTGCTGGCAGTTGTTGTGCTCAAGTACTATGGCTTAAGCAACAACTAGAGGACTATGGAGTTAACCTAGATAATATTCTTATTAAGTGTGATAATACTAGTGCCATCAACCTTACTAAAAATCCGGTTCAACATTCTAAAGCCAAACACATAGAAATAAGATATCATTTTATTAAGGATCATGTGCAAAATGGAAACATATGTATTGAGCATATATGTACTGAAAAACAATTAGCTGACATATTCACAAAACCCTTGAGTGAAGATAGATTCTGCACGCTAAGGAGGGAATTAGGCATATGTGATCCTTTTTATTGAAGAGATATAAAAGGGAGCAAGCAGTCTCATGATACATTCCTCCCATTTCTAAAAATCCATGAAATATGAGTCAAACTTGTAATCTATAGATTCCTTACTCATGTATCATTGTCCCAGAAAGAATTTGTAAGGATTGGAAGCAAGAAAAATTTTTAGAAGCGAAAAGGAAGAGAAAGAAAAAATTTCTGAACTTGGGTCGACCCAACCCAGAATAGGGTCGATCCAACGTTGAGTCGACCCAAGAAAATTCTTGAGTCGACCCAACGTCGGGACCCCACTGTTAAAAGGGGGACCCGTGAGCTTCTAGGGCACTGTTTACCCTTTGTCCTCTTCCGAAAACCTTATTCCCC
The DNA here is from genome assembly GCF_051530095.1 of Phoenix dactylifera. Lineage (NCBI taxonomy): Eukaryota > Viridiplantae > Streptophyta > Magnoliopsida > Arecales > Arecaceae > Phoenix > Phoenix dactylifera. The sequence continues at coordinate 14,342,377 of NC_143202.1, forward strand.
ACTCTCCAATTTCCTACAATCATCTCCAAACACTAGATTACTTCAAGATCTTGGAGAAATGGGACCCAAGAGAGCCGTAGCCAAGCGATCCAGGAAAGTCTCATGGATCCAACGTGCGGAAAGAGAAGCTACAGAGCCGACCTCCCCTCGCCACGTACACTAGGAGGATGAGGACTAGATCACAGCCATTAGATACTTCCTAGGCTGTGAAGGGTTCTAGCATGTCATAATGGGCAGCGGAAGCTAGGGATTTTAAAATTTTCTTAATAAAGTCCCTATGCATGAAACCCTTTTAAGCCTAGATCACCTTAATGATTACAATCAAATAATATAAAATAAATGCAGAATTAGTAGAATACCTCAAATGCTAATCCAAAGTGTACAATCTCTACGAGGCGTCCAAGTGTCCGCCCTCCAATGGTGATCCACACGAAAACTTGATCAAGACTTTAGCTCCAAAGACTTTTGATCCTTAATGCAGAATTCTTCTAAAGAACTCTAACGGCTTGCTTTCCTTCCTTTCTATTTTTCTTTAGCCTTCTAAAATCACTTCTAATCCTTTTGTCCTAATGAAGACCACCTTGTCTTGGCTTAGGACACACTAGAAGCAATGTTAGAAAGAATGAAACTAATGTAAGAAAGAAGGGATATGAGAGAGAGAGAGTTGGATTGATTTCCGATGACTTGAAAACACCGGGAGCATTCCCTATTTATAGATGGCGTACGGATGCATTGTAGCCATCCATTCATGCATGAAGAGGGGCGTGAGATCAAGTGATGTGTCATTTGATGAGAGGGCATATCAGAAGTAGTTAGGATAAGATGAAGTGCTTATGATATGGCGCTTCATCCTTATCCATTCCCTAAGCATCTCTTCATGAAATCCACCGTACTCATGCCTCTCTTCATTTCTTCTCACGCATGAAAAATAGGGAGCATTCTCAACCATTGATCAAGGCTAGATGATGATCCAAAGGCCCTTATTGGTGGCGCCATAAGAAAGAAGGAGAGAGAGAATGATGCGGTTGAAGGGAAAGTAGTTAGGATATGATGACGTGTCATATTTATCCAATCCAAGTGGCACTTCTTCATGAGGCGCCATTCTAAATTCACCGTATTCCCTTCTTTCTCACGCCATCTGATGTTGATTAAGTCAATATCACAAGTCCATCACGAGATCATGATCTCCCATCATCCCATGATGAAGATACAATGGCTCTAATCCAGGGCGCCATCCATTTGATCCTTCTCTTCATCCAAATGTTGATCCAACGGTCAAAATTAAATGTTTTATCAAATCTAATCCAATTAGACTCAAATCAAGCCAATTTAGGTGCCAACTCTTGGCTAACCAATATTAGAATATGATCTAATCAAATTAGATTAATTAAGAATCAGATTCGAATCCAATTCGAATCAGATTCGAATCCAGTTCGAATCAGGAGCTAAGGTTTGCAACACCTGCTAGGATGTTTATCTTGCAAACATGATCTAATCCAATTAGACCCTTGATAAGTTTTCTTGTGTGTGACCCATTGGGTTCCATACTTAGCCAGCAATAGGTGTGAGTGCGAGTTGACCCAACTTGATTAGAACTCTTCTAATCGATTTAAGTCCAAACTGCGCGAACCCGAACTTAACAATTAGAATCCTTTCTAATTGATGATCGAATTAAACTCTTTAGTTCGATCAAACCTATAAGACAAGATTGACGTCTAGCAACGTGTCATGTCTACCCGGAAAATATGGAATTTGGTAGAAATACCAAAAATACCCTTCAGTGGCAAGTTACCATGCAATTCAATCCTTTAATCAAACTGCATTCCCAAAAATGTATATGAGTATGAATATATGTCAAACTCAATTTCATATTCATATTTTTCTCAATCTTTTAATGATAATTCAAATAATGAAACATTAAAAATTCTTTCTAATTTTCATTCTGCTTTGATCAAAGGCTTCCTGAATTATCATATGATTAGAATAAATAGGATGCTATCTTCTCTTGCTAGAAGTGATTAATTCCTTGTTGACCTACTCATAATCTTCGTACACAATCCACCATATCCAGAAGACCTCGTACATAACTTATTGTCATGAATGAGTGTAAACCAAAACATAGGTTCATGTGCACAAGATACCATGGTGATCTCAGGTCAAAGGATCAGTTGCACAACTCCCACTAAAAGAATCATCTTTTGACATGTAAGTAAGACTTCATAAGATTTCTCTTTGTAGGTCAATTCAGTGAACTCATTCTTCTAATGAGCACCCATATCTTTGTATTAGTGTCTCCACACAAATGATTGTGAGATCAATCATCCTCTGCATCGAGCATACATAAGACATGCCAGTCTTTCCGGTAATCATTGATCCCCGACTCAATGTACCAATGACTGAGAATATTTAAGATTAGGATTTTAGGATTTTAAGTCTCACTAGTATGATCTCATCATAGTCTTAAAACCATTGCCCTAATCTAAGGAGTTTATCATAAATATAATCAACAGCATATGATAAAATATAATGCCTTTATTCATATTTAAATGTCATGTACATGATTTGGACAAATCAAAAGAAAAACCCTTCGCAATACATATTGCGATTGGCTTGTAGGGCATCTACTCTTTCAATCTCCCACTTGCACTAAAGCCAATCGCTCTTATATTTTATCCCCATACAATCGAGGTGGCGATCGAACTGCTGTTGTGGTAGAGCTTTAGTGAACGGGTCTGCTAGGTTGTTCTTGGTGTCTACTCGTTCAATGACTATGTCTTGTCTCTCGACAATCTCTCGAACAAGATGGAAGCGTCTTAGAATGTGCTTGGATTTGTGATGAGACTTTGGTTCCTTCGCTTGAGCAACAGCTCCAGTGTTATCACAATAAACTGGGACTGGTCCAGCAATCTCGGAAACTACTCCTAACTCAGAGATGAACTTCTTCATCTAGACAGCTTCCTTAGCGGCTTCACTTACAGCAATGTATTCTGCCTCAGTAGTTGAGTCAGCTACAGTTTGCTGTTTGGAACTCTTCCAGCTCACTGCACCACCATTTAGGGTAAAGACATACCCTGAAGTGGACTTGCTATCATCTGAATCTGATTGAAAACTAGAATCAGAAAATCCTTCTAGTTTCAACTCAGATCCTCCATAAACTAGAAAAATATCTTTAGTCCTTCTCAAGTACTTAAGAATATTTTTCATATCCAATGATCCTCTCCTGGATCAGCCTGAAATCTACTTGTTATGCCTAAGGCATAAGCAACATCAGGCCTAGTACATAGCATAGCATACATAATCGATCCTATTGCCGAAGCATAGGGAATAGAATTCATTCTATTCCTCTCTTCAGATGTCTTAGGAGACATCTTCTTAGAGAGACGTATGCCATGACTCATAGGCAAATAATCTCTTTTACTTTCTTCCATGCTGAATCTTTTCAGCACATTATCTATGTACCTAGACTGGGACAAGCCTAGCATCCTTTTAGATCTATCCCTATAGATCTTTATACCAAGTATATAGGATGCTTCTCCCAAGTCTTTCATAGAAAATCTTTTTGACAGCCAAGTCTTGACCGATTGTAACATTGGAATATCATTTCCAATGATCAGTATGTCATCTACATACAATATTAAGAAGACAATGGCACTCCCACTAGTCTTCTTGTACACACATGGTTCATCCACATTTTTGATAAAACCAAACTCTTTGACTGTTGTATCAAAACGGATGTTCCAACTCCTCGATGCTTGCTTTAATCCATAAATGGATCTCTTAAGCTTGCATACTTGATTTGCTCTCTTACTTGAGACAAATCCTTCTGGCTGTGTCATGTAAACTTCTTCCTCAAGATAACCATTAAGGAAGGCGGTTTTGACATCCATCTGCCAGATTTCATAATCATAGTATGCAGCTATTGCAAGCAAAATTCGAATAGATTTGAGCATAGCTACTGGCGAAAAAGTTTCATCATAGTCAATTCCTTACTTTTGCCTGAAACCTTTTGCCACCAATCTAGCCTTGTAGGTTTCTACTTGGCCATCTGCTCCAATCTTTTTCTTATAGACCCATTTGCAACCTATAGGGTTTACACCCTCTGGTGCATCAACCAAAGTCCATACTTGGTTGGTATACATAGAATCTATTTCGGATTTCATGGCTTCTAGCCATTTGTCAGAGTCATTACTCATGACAGCTTCCGAATAGGTCAGAGGATCATTATTCTGAACAATGTGGGCTTCATCATTTTCAATGATGAACCCATATCTCTCAGGTGCTCTTCGCACTCTATCTGACCTTCAGAGAGGAGATGTGTGTTGTGGTTGTACCTCATCAATGGGTACATCTGGTTGAAAAATTTCTTGTGTTTCTATTTGTAGGTCTTGAACTTCTTCAAGTTTTATTTTTCTATCCTTGCCCTTTTCTAAGATAAACTCTTTTTCTAAGAAAATGGCATGCCTACCTACAAAAACTTTTTGTTCGGTAGGATGATAGAAGATGTATCCTATACTATCTTTAGGATAACCTACAAAAATATATTTATCTGATCTAGCACTTAGCTTGTGTCCAAAATTTCTTTTGACATAAGCTTGACAACCCCATATCTTAAGATACTTAAGATTAGGCTTCTTTCCTCTCCATATCTCATATGGAGTGCTAGGTACAGACTTAGAAGGTACCCTGTTTAATATTAGTGCAGCAGTCTCTAGGGCAAAACCCCAGAAGAAAATAGGAAGATCAGTAAAGCACATCATGGACCGTACCATATCTAATAAAGTACGATTCCTCCATTCAGCTACAGTCTGGATGGACTCTCCTCTAGCGCCATACAGCTCGAAGTCACCTTTCTTCAAAATTTTAATTTTCTGTAGTCCATGCAAAGATTTGCAAATGTGAAAACCACAGCCGGTATCCAATACCCATGAATTTGAATTTGAAGAACTTAATAACAAGTTGGCATGTAACATAAACATACCTTTTGATGCAACTCTTGCATCGGTCTTCATACTTGCAAGAAAACTCTTGCAATTCCTTTTCCAGTGGCCAGCTTTGCCGCAATGAAAACAGGTACTTGATCCGGAGTTTTTCTTTCCTTTTTTCTTTTTGATGCTACTCTTGGGGTTCAATCGTTTCTTAGAACCCTTATTTCCCGATTTCCTTTTAGAAGTGCCATCTATAAGAAGGAGTGGACCTTTATCCTTCTTAATATGGCCTTCAGCTGTTTTGAGCATATTTAACAGCTCGGGCAGGGAGGTGTTCAGCTTGTTCATGTGAAAGTTCACAACAAACTGAGAGAATGAATCAGGCAGTGATTGCAGGATCAAATCCTGACTGAGCTCACTATCCATAGCAAAACCTAATTGACTTAATCTAGTGATTAAGTCTATAACCATAAGAACATGGTTTTGCACTGGAGTTCCTTCATTCATTCTAGCACGGAACAACTGCTTAGATATCTCATATCTAGCAGTCCTGCTTTGTTCTCCATACAACTTTTTTAAATTGAGAAGTATGGATTGAGTGTCCATGCCTTCATGTTGCCTCTGTAATTCATTGCTCATAGAGGCAAGTATGATACATTTGACAGTCAAACTGTCATTTTTCCACATCTTATGTGTGGCAACCTCCTCTTCTGTAGCATCATCCCCTAGATCTCCAAGATCAGGGGTTTCAAGTATATAGGAAATTTTCTCCTGAGTGAGTACTATCTTTAAATTCCTCAACCAGTCCACATAGTTTGGTTCGGTCAACTTGTTGGCATCTAAGATGCCTCTTAGTGAAAGTGAAGAAGCCATTTAATAATTCTACATATGCAAGAACATAACTAATATAAGCAGACCAATCATGATGACATGTTTGCAACTAGATAAGGACTTTAATCTAATCTGTTTCCTACTATTTTTATCGAATATCATAGCCCTCTCCTATGATAAACGTGAAAATATAATTTTTCTTAGTAGGGTTGAGATCCTAATTCATCATAAAAAGCCTTGTGGTTACACAACAAACCTTTATGAGTTCAAAGGTAGGAAACTCTTTCCGATTGCATCTCATGCAATTCTCAACTTTATCTTGTCCTCTTAAAATACTTATTGCCTTGTGTTAGCACAACAAACAATAATATTTTAGTTAAGTCAAATCCTTCATTTCCATATAGTCATATTCGAATAATATTGCCCTTGTGGTTGCACAACAAGGCAATATATTAAAATATGCCATAAGCATCTTAATGCACCAAGACAGTATAACATCAGTCCCCATTGCAAGTTTTGTGTTAGCACAACAAACTAGCATGGATCTTGACATAATAATATCGAGGCATGAAGGAAGGCTATCAATAGTATTATATCAATATTAAGCTTATCCATAATAGACAATCAAACAATTGGCCAGGTAAGCAGGTGGGAGGCTCCCCTTACTCAAAGAGTAAGGTCCTAATTAAGTAACCACCTTTAGTGCTTTCCTTAGACACCAATTAGATTAATTGTTCTAGAATGGGTTAGCTCAAAATTTTTTAACACTATGACTTAATATAATTTTTATTGAGGGCTTACTAGTCTCTAGCACATTCTTTAATTGTAACATATATTTAACATATCTAAAATAAGCTATTATGCATCATAGCTATCTCATAGCATGTATAAATTATAAGCAACTAATTAACATGCTTCAACATATTTTCATATGGAAAATTTCATATCATGACATTTTATTACATATCATATCATATATGAATCATATATTTCAGCATTTCATTAAGCATATGACATTACTATCTCATAGTAAATTAATAATCATACATCATGCATTATTATTTGATTGAACCAATTAAGGATAGCTCTGATACCACTGAAGGGTTCTAGCATGTCATAATGGGCAGCGGAAGCTAGGAATTTTAAAATTTTCTTAATAAAGTCCCTATGCATGAAACCCTTTTAAGCCTAGATCACCTTAATGATTACAATCAAATAATATAAAATAAATACAGAATTAGTAGAATACCTCAAATGCTAATCCAAAGTGTACAATCTCTACGAGGTGTCCAAGTGTCCGCCCTCCAATGGTGATCCACACGAAAACTTGATCAAGACTTTAGCTCCAAAGACTTTTGATCCTTAATGCAGAATTCTTCTAAAGAACTCTAACGGCTTGCTTTCCTTCCTTTCTATTTTTCTTTAGCCTTCTAAAATCACTTCTAATCCTTTTGTCCTAATGAAGACCACCTTGTCTTGGCTTAGGACACACTAGAAGCAATGTTAGAAAGAAAGAAACTAATGTAAGAAAGAAGGGATATGAGAGAGAGAGAGTTGGATTGATTTCCGATGACTTGAAAACACCGGGAGCATTCCCTATTTATAGATGGCGTACGGATGCATTGTAGCCATCCATTCATGCATGAAGAGGGGCGTGAGATCAAGTGATGTGTCATTTGATGAGAGGGCATATCAGAAGTAGTTAGGATAAGATGAAGTGCTTATGATATGGCGCTTCATCCTTATCCATTCCCTAAGCATCTCTTCATGAAATCCACCGTAGTCATGCCTCTCTTCATTTCTTCTCACGCATGAAAAATAGAGAGCATTCTCAACCATTGATCAAGGCTAGATGATGATCCAAAGGCCCTTATTGGTGGCGCCATAAGAAAGAAGGAGAGAGAGAATGATGCGGTTGAAGGGAAAGTAGTTAGGATATGATGACGTGTCATCTTTATCCAATCCAAGTGGCACTTCTTCATGAGGCGCCATTCTAAATTCACCGTATTCCCTTCTTTCTCACGCCATCTGATGTTGATTAAGTCAATATCACAAGTCCATCACGAGATCATGATCTCCCATCATCCCATGATGAAGATCCAATGGCTCTAATCCATGGCGCCATCCATTTGATCCTTCTTTTCATCCAAATGTTGATCCAACGGTCAAAATTAAATGTTTTATCAAATCTAATCCAATTAGACTCAAATCAAGCCAATTTAGGTGCCAACTCTTGGCTAACCAATATTAGAATATGATCTAATCAAATTAGATCAATTAAGAATCAGATTCGAATCCAATTCGAATCAGATTCGAATCCAGTTCGAATCAGGAGCTAAGGTTTGCAACACCTGCTAGGATGTTTATCTTGCAAACATGATCTAATCCAATTAGACCCTTGATAAGTTTTCTTGTGTGTGACCCATTGGGTTCCATACTTAGCCAGCAATAGGTGTGAGTGCGAGTTGACCCAACTTGATTAGAACTCTTCTAATCGATTTAAGTCCAAACTGCGCGAACCCGAACTTAACAATTAGAATCCTTTCTAATTGATGATCGAATTAAACTCTTTAGTTCGATCAAACCTATAAGACAAGATTGACGTCTAGCAACGTGTCATGTCTACCCGGAAAATATGGAATTTGGTAGAAATACCAAAAATACCCTTCAGTGGCAAGTTACCATGCAATTCAATCCTTTAATCAAACTGCATTCCCAAATATGTATATGAGTATGAATATATGTCAAACTCAATTTCATATTTATATTTTTCTCAATCTTTTAATGATAATTCAAATAATGAAACATTAGAAACTCTTTCTAATTTTCATTCTGCTTTGATCAAAGGCTTCCTGAATTATCATATGATTAGAATAAATAGGATGCTATCTTCTCTTACTAGAAGTGATTAATTCCTTGTTGACCTACTCATAATCTTCGTACACAATCCACCATATCCAGAAGACCTCGTACATAACTTATTGTCATGAATGAGTGTAAACCAAAACATAGGTTCATGTGCACAAGATACCATGGTGATCTCAGGTCAAAGGATCAGTTGTACAACTCCCACTAAGAGAATCATCTTTTGACATGTAAGTAAGACTTCATAAGATTTCTCTTTGTAGGTCAATTCAGTGAACTCATTCTTCTAATGAGCACCCATATCTTTGTATTAGTGTCTCCACACAAATGATTGTGAGATCAATCATCCTCTGCATCGAGTATACATAAGACATGCCAGTCTTTCCGGTAATCATTGATCCCCGACTCAATGTACCAATGACTGGGAATATTTAAGATTAGGATTTTAGGATTTTAAGTCTCACTAGTATGATCTCATCATAGTCTTAAAACCATTGCCCTAATTTAAGAAGTTTATCATAAATATAATCAACAGCAAATGATAAAATATAATGCCTTTATTCATATTTAAATGTCATGTACATGATTTGGACAAATCAAAAGAAAAACCCTTCGCAATACATATTGCGATTGGCTTGTAGGGCATCTACTCTTTCAGGCTGATATTAGCATTTCTGTTTAGAGCCTAGGATATGTATCTAGTTCTCATATGTATTTTGTGTTGATCATGTATTTTGAACTTTGATTGAGGAACATTGCATTTGTTTTTGTTTTGGCATTATTGTACTAAAATGTTCCTATTTTGATCAATGAAGTTGAAATGGTTGTTAATTATTGTGTCTATTCCCATGCACCTATTTGATGATAACAAAAAGGGGGAGAAGTAAGGGAAGATAAATAAAAGAAGTAAGGAAAGAAAAATAAGTTGTCAAACAAGTTGAAAATTATAATAGGAAAGCATATACATTTAAGGGGGAGCAATTTGTAACAATGAAAAAGATCAAATCTAAAATTTCCATTGAATTTCAGAATTTGGCACATACCTTTCACACCTCGATACATAATCTGAAACTCATGCTTTATCTCAAATTTTTGAAGTTTCATCTTTAATGAAATATAAATGAAAGGGGGAGCAGTTCAAAAAGTTAAATTGGAAACATTTGAATGATATAGGGGGAGACTTCACTCTCATATTTGAAAAGCTGAAATTCAGCAACTTGAGCCCTGTTAAAACTAATCTTAAGATAAGTATCAATAGGCTCATACTCTATATTTTGTAATCATCAAAAAGGGGGAGATTGAGGATGATAGTGTTATTTTGATGATTAACAAGCAATAATCGAGAGTATGTTATAAGTTAAATTGATACTTCATTTATAAGTATGTTACTCTCAGTATATTTGAATAATAAGTTAAAGATGCATTTCATTGTTTATTTGGATGAATCTAACCTTGAGTTGCAGTAAAGTGTGGATTGAGTCGACCCAAAGGATGATTGAGTCGACTCCGGCACATCAAGAAAGCATTTGGCACACTTCTGCAAAAATGGCACAGATGAACAGTAAGTTGGGTCGACCCAAGGAAAGCATGAGTCGACCCAAATATCAAGCTTCTCAACAACTCAGAAAATGGTTCTCTGGAAATACTGAGAGGGTCGACCCAAGATAAAGTTGAGTCAACCCAAGCTTGAGTCGACCCAAATCCTGAGTGGGTCGACCCAAAGGCAAGACAGAACAGATGACAGAAAAGGTTCTCTGGAAACCCTGAGAGGGTCGACCCAAGAAGAAGTTGAGTCGACCCAACTGAACCTTGAGTCGACCCAAAGAAATGTTGGGTCGACCCAAGTGAAGGAAGGCTGAATTGCAAGTTTCTGTGGTTCTGAGAGGGTCGACCTAAGGAAAGTTTGAGTCGACCCAAGTGAAAGTTGGGTCGACCCAAGGACAGGTTGAGCCGACCCAAACACGGGCAGAAGCATAACGGCTAGTTCTGCAGAAGTACTTTTTGTCCTTCCAAGAGTGAGTAACGGCTAGTTTTTGAATTCTAACCATTGGGGCTTGTCCAATGGATGAAGAAAACTATTTAAAGTGGCACTATTCATCAGAGAGAACATCCTTTCCAAAGAATATCAAAGTGTACACAAGAAAGAGAAAGTGCCCTAATCTTCTTCATTCAAGTGCTTCATTCAAGAGTCAAAAGAAAGTGGTTGAGCAGATTCAAAGAGTCATTAAGAGCTCCATCCACCCTTGAAGAGTGAAGCATCCTTGACAAAGAAGAGAGAAGTCACATCAAGCGATAACTATTCTCTAAACTCTTCTTTGTAGATTATATTGTTATATTTGCTCATCTAGGAGCTTAAATCTTCTTTCTTTGTTTATTAAACTTCTTGTAAAGGTTAGTTGGTTAGCCCGCAAAACCAACGGAATAGGTTGATTGGTGAACCCGTAAAACCAATTGTAAAGATTCGTTGGTGAGCCCGGAAAACCAGCATAGGTTCGTTGGTGAGCCTGTAAAACCAACATAGGTTTTTGGTGAACCCGGAAAACCAAAGTGTAAAGGTTTTTGGATTGTGAGCCCGGAAAACAATCCAACTGTAATCCGCGGGATTATAGTGAATTTCCAAGGGGTCGCTTGGGGAGTGGACGTAGGTGCTAAGGAGAGCACCGAACCACTATACTTCTTGTTGTTTGTATTGTGATTTGTTTATTTCACTAACTCATCAATTAACATAAGTAAGATAGTTAAAATTAAGAGAAACCAATTCACCCCCCCTCTTGGCTTGTCACCTTGGGCAACATAGGACATATTGTTTCATCGAAGGGCATGGAAGTTGATAGAGCTAAGATTGACCTAATCGCCAAGCTACCTGCACCCAAGACGGTTAGAGATGTTAGATCATTTTTGGGTCATGCCGGACTTTATAGGAGGTTCATCAAGAACTTTAGTGTCATAGCTCGACCATTATGTAACCTCCTATCCCTTGATACACCGTTTAATTGGACCGAAACCTGCCAAGAGGCATTCGAAAAGTTGAAGTCTATGCTTAGCACTGCACCCATCGTGCGACCACCTGATTGGTCATTACCTTTTGAGATCATGTGCGATACTAGTGACTATGCGATAGGAGCTGTCCTAGGACAACGCAAGGATAATAAGCCATATGTCATCTACTATGCAAGCAAAACCTTAAATGATGCTCAAATGAATTACACCACCACCGAGAAGGAATTGCTTGCAGTAGTATTTACATTAGACAAATTTCTCTCTTATATCCTTGGTGCTCCTATTGTTCTCTTTACAGATCATGCAGCGCTAAAATATTTATTGGATAAGAAAGATGCCAAACCACGCTTAATACGATGGATACTTCTACTCCAAGAATTTGACATCACTATCAAAGATAAAAAGGGAGTAGAAAATGTAGTTGCTGACCATTTATCACGGCTAGTTTTTAATGATTCGGTGCCACAGTTGCCCATCAAGGACTCGTTCCCTGAAGAGCAATTGTTTGCACTTTCTACTATGCCATGGTTTGCTGATATTGTAAACTTTCTTGTCACGAACCGGATGCCGGAGCATTGGGGATCGAATGATAAGAATAATTTCTTACGTGAAGTAAGAAGTTATTATTATGATGCCCCCTATTTGTTCAAGTATTGCAATGATCAAATCTTTAGAAGATGCATACCGGATCATGAGATACAAAGTGTACTCTCTTTTTGTCATGCCAGTGCTTGCGGAGGACACTTTGCATCTAAGAAAACAGCAGCTAAGGTGTTACAATGTGGTTTTTATTGGCCTACACTATTTAAAGATGCCCACGAGTTTTGTAGGACATGTGACCCATGTCAACGTGTTGGAAGTCTAACTCGTAGGCAAATGATGCCTCTTTAGCCTATTACAGCTATTGAAATTTTTGACATGTGGGGCATCGATTTCATGGGCCCATTCCCACCATCTTTTGGATATGAGTATATTTTGGTTGGTGTTGAGTATGTATCCAAATGGGTAGAAGCTGTGTCGTGTCGAACAAATGACCACAAACCAGTTTTAAAATTTCTTAAAGAAAACATATTTTCTAGGTTTGGAATGCCCAAGGTTATAATTAGTGATGGGAGAAAACATTTTTGTAATAAGCCTTTTGAGATCTTATTACGAAAGTACGGTATCACTCATAGAATTGCAACTCCTTATCACCCGCAGACTAGTGGCCAAGTAGAGTTAGCCAATCGGGAGATTAAACGAATTTTAGAGAAAACGGTGAATCCATCACGCAAAGACTGGTCTTTAAAACTTTCTGACGCATTGTGGGCTTACCGTACTGCTTATAAAATTATTCTTGGTATGTCCCCGTATCGGCTAGTCTATGGAAAAGCATGTCATCTACCTGTTGAAATAGAGCATAAATCGTATTAGGCCATTAGAAAATTAAACTTTGAACTGTCAGATGCTGGTTTAGCCAGAAAAATACAACTAAGTGAGTTGAATGAAATTCGACGGGATGCGTATGATAATGCTAGACTTTGTAAAGAACGAATGAAAACTAGGCATGATAAATTAATTCTAAGAAAATCTTTTGAACCTGCACAAAAAGTTCTTTGTTATGACTCCCGCTTACATCTGTTTTCTGAAAAGTTACGATCAAGATGGACAGGACTTTTCATTGTAAAAACTGTTTTTCCACACGGGGCAATTGAAATTGAGAATCCACAGGATGGCAAAATTTTTAAGGTTAATGGACACAGATTAAAACCTTTTCTTGAAAATTTTGCAGATGAAGAGGACTCCTGTCCCTTGGAGGAGCCTTCTTATGACTGAACATGACGGCCAAGGTACGTGTATATTAGTTAGAATTAAATTTTTTCTTTTATTTCTAGTTTTCTTCTTATTTTGTAGGTCTTCTTTTCTGAAAATCAACAGCTCAAGGTATTCTTCTTCTTTCTATTATTTTCTCTATTGTGTCTCATATATAGTTTTCTTGCATTTTTTACATTGAGGACAATGCAATGTTTAAGTTGGGGGGAGGGCAATATACTGATAAAAAAAAAATTATTTTTGCATTTGATTTATTCTATTACTTTCTTTTCTGAGCAAATGCACATGTATTTTCATATTGAGTGTGTGCAACTATTAAGGCAAGGAACACATGCATACTATGACTGATCAGAGACCTATTATTAGATCCCCACACGTGTATTTAATGACAATAGGAAGGCCTCAGGAGTTCATATTTGTTAACTGCATTTTTGTTAGCTTTATCCATAAAAGAAGTATGAGTATCCTTGTTCGTACCATAAGGTTCAGGATTTGGTTTTTACATAAAGATAGAGGTTGAATATCCCGACTAGATTACTTAGGTGCCTTATGATCCGACCTTGGTTGACCTATAGTCACGATGCAGTCACATATATAATGAAAATATTTATATGGTTCAGTCTACCATTTCTTTTCTTGCATAATTATTATTCAAAAAAAAATACTTATGATGACAAGTCTGGTCTCATGGCGTAGTCTGGTTCGAGTAATTAAGTCCGAGCGGTGTTTCACCTAATATCTTGAGCCAACTGGATCGGGGGTCATTGACTGAAAGCTCGCTACATGGACCTTACTAGAGCCTATTGGGGTTGGATAGCTGTAGTCGTCATGGGTATTGAATAATAATAATAATAATAATAATAAATGAAATAACAATAAGCATGAATGAGTTGGTTAGGCTGAACCCAGTGACATGTGGTAATGATTGGTTTGACTCCATTATGTTGGACCTCTGTGTACTCGGGTTGTTTAGTTGGGATTGATAGCTCTTTCTTTATATGCGAACCATTCTTGACAAATTTAGACAACATGTGATATTCTGAAAATTTGATGGATCAGGTTCTAACAAATTGTAGAAAATACTTGTGAACTTGAGTAGTGCACCTAAAACTCAGGCGGTGCCCTGTTGTGGTGAAGGTATTAGTACTCTGAGAAAGTCATGCGATTTGATGCACACTCAACTTTTATATTTCCTTGCTTTGACAGTTGCCATGCTTGAAAAATTATATCAATTAATTACATGTGTATTAGCTTAGGATTTATTTCATATTTTTATTTAAAATCTCATGTCATATAATTCATGATGTTTGTGGGTAACATCCCTGAAAACCCTCACGAGACAACACTCGTCCACTAGGGTAACCTAGGGATTTAACGGCTTGTTGCACGTGCTAAGTGCAATCGTGATTCCTACGAAAGTGAGTGCTTATCTTAATTTTATGCAATTAGTTCAAATAAAACATCAAAGGATCAACCAACACCTTTTGCACTCTCATTTTATTATCTGCTCGTTAATTGCTAGAGACTAGCAATAAGCTAGTTGGGGGATGTGATGAGAGCACAAAAGTGCGATCTAAGTACCAATTAACTTAGCCTAATGCTAGGAAAATAATGATAAATAATAGGTGTTAACATTTACATGATTAAATATTTTATCCTTAGCACTTATTATAATTTTTATCATTATATAAATTCATCTCTTCCCAGCTGCAGAGCAGAGCCTAGATTCAGCCGTTCATAAGCACTTCAGCATCCTTGCCGTGTCCGTGAGCCACATCAGCCCTCTCAAGACCCGTTCGCGTCTCAGGATCCATGATCAAATCATGCCGCGATCAGTCTTTCTCCCAACTCTTGGAACCTGCGATCAAGTGTTTCTCTCGTGCATCCACGAAGCATCCAGCACCCCGTGTCCGTGTAACCTTCCAACGCATCATCTAAATCCCAGCGTGCGACCCCTCATCCCGATTCTCAGCTTCCTTCACGCGTCCGGAGATCCCGCGGCCAGCCGGGATGCATACTTCGAATGACCACCCAATCACCCCGCGTTCGTGCAACCCCCGAGATCGCGGCTTCCATCTTCCTTGCAGTCCACGCATCCCAGCTCCTCTCGAATCTCCAACGATCCAGCTTCTTCCAGCCACATCATCTCCCAGCATCACAACATCGCCAGCGTCCACACGAGCAAAGCCCAGCCGTCCGTGAAGCCTTCCCGCATCCACTGCTTCCGGAGTTCGTGACCCCAAGGCACCGTTTCCGTCTTCTCCGCTTGTGATCTCAGTGTCTGCGTCCCAGATTCCATCTCAAGCTCCATCAGTCTGCTTCTCCCGAGATCTTAGCTTCTGTGATCAGCTCCCAGCAAGTCCCGACTTCATCCCAGCATGCCACGTTCGTCCGCGTGCAGCTCATCATCCCGCGAACATCATCCGAATCCTAGCATCAATCCTCCGCATCCCATGCTTCCGAATCGGATCTGTGAAGCCTTCCAGCATCTCCACGTTTCAGCCTTCCCTAGATTCCATAGGCATCCGTGATCCAGTTTCCAAATCTTAGATCCACGCGTCTTCCGGATTCGTTCCCAGATCTTCTCCGCGTCCGTGAGCCAACGTCCGCAACCTCCCGCGAAGCATTCTCCCATGATTCCGCGTCCGGATATCTCGCAACTGGATTAGGGATCCATCGGGGGGGGATATAGAAGGTTCTTTCTCGGCTGGAAGGGGGGAAGCTCTCTCGGGTTCAAAGAAAAAAAAAACAGAGGAGAGTCCCATTCGAAAAACAGAGGAGTTCCTGTTATTCAAAGAAAGAAAAAAAAAAGAAGGGGGAAACAGAGCATGCTCTGTTTCCAAAAAGAATAGAAAAAAAAAGAAAAGAGGGGAGTTTTCTTTTATGTTAATGGAGGGCTGAGTTCTTAGGTGAAGGGTGATGGAGGAACCTTTGATGTATTGCTTTCTATGAAGTAAATTCTGAACCTTTGCTCTTATTGATTTATATTTTTAATGTGTTATGGGTTCTTGCATAACTATTTCGTAGATAGATTTTTAATGGTTTATGTTTATTGGCACATGGACTGCTTTAGTATTTGATTTGTCGTTGATATAATAGGCACAATGAATGCTTAGAAATAGAGTTCATATGTCCATAAAATATATTCCATGTTTTTATTTATTCTACATTTACATCCTTAATCAAGAATCGCAGGATTTATTCTTGAATGCAATATTATCAAGGGGGATTCCGGATCCCTAACCATTTCTATTTGATTGAACTTTGTTCATTGATCTATTATTCTCTATTTTTAATTTTTGAAAATCAAAACATCATCTTAATCCACAAATTTATTGAATTAATTAATCTAAAATTATATTAAATAATCTTAAATATATTTCGTTCCCTGAGGATTCGACCTTGGACTCCCGAGATTTTACTACTTGTACGATTCTCCTGCACTTGGGAGAACAATTTTATTTTTGCATCATCAAGTATGCTTTTCTTGACCCGATAACACTTTTCCCGTAATTATCTCGACTGAGCTTGATAATGATCAAGAAGGGAAATTACTTACGGTCCTAAAGAGTCATAAAGGAGCGCTTGGATGGTCGACTGCAGACTTAAAGGGGATTAACCCTTTGATTTGCATGCATCAGATATATTTGGAGGATAATGCTAAAACCACAAGGCAAATGCAGCGTAGGCTGAATCCTACAATGAGAGACGTGGTTAAAACAGAAGTCCTTAAGTTGCTTGATGTAGGTATTATTTATCCGATTTCCGACAGCAAGTGGGTGAGTCCTACTCAAATCATGCCCAAGAAAGCGGGTCTGACGGTAGTCAAAAATGAGCAGGGTGAACTAGTCCCAACTCGTGTTCCGACGAGTTGGCGCATGTGTGTTGACTATCGAAAATTGAATTTGGTCACTAGAAAAGATCACTTTTCCCTACCCTTCCTAGACCAAGTTTTGGAAAGAGTTGCAGGACACAATTTCTATTATTTTCTCGATGGCTATTCCGAGTACTACCAAATCGAAATTTCACTTGAGGATCAAGAAAAAACTACTTTCACTTGTCCTTTTAGCACATTCGCTTTTCGTTGGATGCCATTCGAGTTGTGTAATGCACCTGCAACATTGCAAAGATGCATGCTCAGTATTTTTGAAGACATGAACGAGAAAATTTTAGAAGTGTTTATGGATGATTTCTCTATTTTTTGTGATTCTTTTGATGATTGTTTATTACATTTACAAGCTGTCTTAGCTCGGTGTATAGAAAACAATCTGATATTGAATTGGGAGACATGCCACTTCATGGTGCCAAAGGAAATTATCCTAGGACATATTATTTCATCGAAGGGCATGGAAGTTGATAGAGCCAAGATTGGCTTAATCGCCAAGCTACCTGCACCCAAGATGGTTAGAGATGTTAGATTATTTTTGGGTCATGCCGGATTTTATAGGAGGTTCATCAAGGACTTTAGTGTCATAGCTCGACCATTATGTAACCTCCTATCCTTGATACACCGTTCAATTGGACCGAAACCTGTCAAGAGGCATTCAAAAAGTTGAAGTCTATGCTCAGCACTACACCCATCGTGCGACCACCCGATTGGTCATTACCTTTTGAGATCATGTGCGATGCTAGCGACTATAAGATAGGAGCTATCCTAGGACAACGCAAGGATAATAAGCCATACATCATTTACTATGCAAGCAAAACCTTAAACGATGCCCAAATGAATTACACCACCACCGAGAAAGAATTGCTTGCAGTAGTATTTGCATTAGAAAAATTTCCCTCTTATATCCTTGGTGCTCCTATTGTTATCTTTATGGACCATGCAACGCTAAAATATTTGCTGGATAAGAAAGAGGCCAAACCACGCTTAATACGATGGATACTTCTACTCCAAGAATTTGACATCACTATTAAAGATAAAAAGAGAGTAGAGAATGTGGTTGCTGACCATTTATCACGGCTAGTTTTTAATGATTCAGTACCACAGTTTCTCATCAAGGATTCATTCCCCGAAGAGCAGCTGTTTGCACTTTCTACTATGCCATGGTATGCTGATATTGTAAACTTTCTTGTCATGAACCGGATGCCAGAGCATTGGAGATCGAATGATAAGAATAATTTCTTGCATGAAGTAAGGAGTTATTATTATGATGCCCCTTATTTATTCAAGTATTGCAATGATCAAATCTTTAGAAGATGCATTCCAGATCATGAGATACAAAGTGTACTCTCTTTTTGTCATGCTAGTGCTTGCGGAGGACACATTGCATCTAAGAAAACGGCAGCTAAGGTGTTGCAATGTGGTTTTTATTTATTGGCCTACACTATTTAAAGATGCCCACGAGTTCTGTAGGACATGTGACCAATGTCAACATGTTGGAAGTCTAACTCGTAGGCAAATGATGCCTCTTCAGCCCATTACTGCTATTGAAATTTTTGACATGTGGGGCATCGATTTCATGGGCCCATTTCCGCCATCTTTTGGATATGAGTACATTTTAGTTGGTGTTGAGTATGTGTCTAAATAGGTAGAAGCTGTGCCTTGTCGAACAAATGACCACAAACCAGTTTTAAAATTTCTTAAAGAAAACATATTTTCTAGGTTTGGGATGCCCAAGGTTATAATTAGTGATGGGAGAAAACATTTTTGTAATAAGCCTTTTGAGATCCTATTACGAAAGTACGGTATCACCCATAGAATTGCAACCCCTTATCACCCACAGACTAGTGGCCAAGTAAAGTTAGCCAATCGGGAGATTAAACGAATTTTAGAGAAAACGGTGAATCCATCACGCAAAGACTGGTCTTTAAAACTTTCTGATGTATTGTGGGCTTACCGTACTGCTTATAAAACTATTCTTGGTATGTTCCTGTATCGGCTAGTCTATGGAAAAGCATATCATCTACCTGTTGAAATAGAGCATAAATTGTATTGGGCCATTAGAAAATTAAACTTTGAATTGCAAGATGCTGGTTTAGCTAGAAGATTACAATTAAGTGAGTTGAATGAAATTCGTCGAGATGCGTATGACAATGCTAGACTTTGTAAAGAACGAATGAAAATTAGGCATGATAAATCAATTCTAAGAAAATCTTTTGAACCTGCACAAAAAGTTCTTTGTTATGACTCTCACTTACATCTATTTTCTGGAAAGTTACGATCAAGATGGACAGGTCCTTTCATTGTAAAAACTGTTTTTCCACACGGGGCAGTTGAGATTGAGAATCCACAGGATGGAAATTTTTTTAAGGTAAATGGACACAAATTAAAATCTTTTCTTGAGAATTTTGCAGATGAAGAGGACTTCTTTTTCTTGGGGGAGCCTTCTTATGACTGAGCTTGACGACAAAGGTATGTGTATATTAGTTAGAATTTTTTTTTTCTTTTATTTTTCTTCTTATTTTGTAGGTCTTCTTTTCTGGATATCAACAGCTCAAGGTATTACTCTTCTCTCCAATATTATTCTCTCTATTGTCTTTCATATATCGTTTCTTGTATCTTTTACATTGAGGACAATGCAATGTTTAAGTTGGGGGAGGGAAGTATTTTGCAAAAAAAAAAAAACTTGTTTTTTGCATTTGATTTATTCTATTACTTTCTTTTCTGAGCAAATGCACATGTATTTTCATATTGAGTGTGTGCAACAATTAAGGCAAGGAACACATGCATACTATGACTGATCAGAGATCTATTATTAGATCCCCACACGTGTATTTAATGACAATAGGAAGGCCTCAGGAGTTCATATTTGTTAACTGCATTTTTGTTAGCCTTATCCATAAAAGAAGTATGAGTATCCTTGTTCGTACCATAAGGTTCAGGATTTGATTTTTACATAAAGATAGAGGTTGAATATCCCGACTAGATTACTTAGGTGCCTTATGATCCGACCTTGGTTGACCTATAGTCACGATGCAGTCACATATATAATAAAAATATTTATATGGTTCAGTCTACCATTTCTTTTCTTGCATAATTATTATTCAAAAAAAAATACGTATGATGACAATTCTGGTCTCGTGGCGTAGTCTGGTTCGAGTAATTAAGTCCGAGGGGAGTTTCACCTAATATCTTGAGCCAACTGGATCGGGGGTCATTGACTGAAAGCTCGCTACATGGACCTTACTAGAGCCTAATGGGGTTGGATAGCTGTAGTCGTCATGGGTATTGAAAAATAATAATAATAATAATAATAAATGAAATAAAAATAAGCATGAATGAGTTGGTTAGGCTGAACCTAGTGACATGTGGTAATGACTGGTTTGACTCCATTATGTCGGACCTCTGTGTACTCGGATTGTTTAGTTGGGATTGATAGCTCTTTCTTTATATGCGAACCATTCTTGACAAATTTAGACAACATGTGATATTCTAAAAATTTGATGGATCAGGTTCTAACAAATTGTAGAAAATACTTGTGAACTTGAGTAGTGCACCTAAAACTCAGGCGGTGCCCTGTTGTGGTGGAGGTATTAGTACTCTGAGAAAGTCATGCGATTTGATGCACCCTCAACTTTTATATTTCCTTGCTTTGACAGTTGCCATGCTTGAAAATTTATATCAATTAATTACATGTGTATTAGCTTAGGATTTATTTCATATTTTTATTAAAATCTCATGTCATATAATTCATGATGTTTGTGGGTAACATCCCTGAAAACCCTCACGAGACAACACTCGTCCACTAGGGTAACCTAGGGGTTTAACGGCTTGTTGCACATGCTAAGTGCAATCATGATTCCTACGAAAGTGAGTGCTTATCTTAATTTTATGCAATTAGTTCAAATAAAACATCAAAGGATCAACCAACACCTTTTGCACTCTCATTTTATTATCTGCTTGTTAATTGCTAGAGACTAGCAATAAGCTAGTTGGGGGGTGTGATGAGAGCACAAAAGTGCGATCTAAGTACCAATTAACTTAGCCTAATGCTAGGAAAATAATGATAAATAATAGGTGTTAACATTTACATGATTAAATATTTTATCCTTAGCACTTATTATAATTTTTATCATTATATAAATTCATCTCTTCCCAGCTGCAGAGCAGAGCCTAGATTCAGCCATTCATAAGCACTTCAGCATCCTTGCCGTGTCCGTGA
The DNA here is from genome assembly GCF_051530095.1 of Phoenix dactylifera. Lineage (NCBI taxonomy): Eukaryota > Viridiplantae > Streptophyta > Magnoliopsida > Arecales > Arecaceae > Phoenix > Phoenix dactylifera. The sequence continues at coordinate 14,363,918 of NC_143202.1, forward strand.
GCCACATCAGCCCTCTCAAGACCCGTTCGCGTCTCAGGATTCGTGATCAAATCATGCCGCGATCAGCCTTTCTCCCAACTCTTGGAACCTGCGATCAAGTGTTTCTCTCGTGCATCCACGAAGCATCCAGCACCCCGTGTCCGTGTAACCTTCCAACGCATCATCTAAATCCCAGCGTGTGACCCCTCATCCCGATTCTCAGCTTCCTTCACGCGTCCGGAGATCCCGCGGCCAGCCGGGATGCATACTTCGAACGACCACCCAATCATCCCGCGTTCGTGCAACCCCCAAGATCTCGGCTTCCATCTTCCTTGCAGTCCACGCATCCCAGCTCCTCTCGAATCTCCAACGATCCAGCTTCTTCCATCCACATCATCTCCCAGCATCACAACATCGCCAGCGTCCACACGAGCAAAGCCCAGCTGTCCGTGAAGCCTTCCCGCATCCACTGCTTCCGGATTCGTGACCCCAAGGCACCGTTTCCGTCTTCTCCGCTTGTGATCTCAGTGTCTGCATCCCAGATTCCATCTCAAGCTCCATCAGTCCATTTCTCCCGAGATCTTAGCTTCTATGATCAGCTCCCAGCAAGTCCCGACTTCATCCCAGCATGCCACGTTCGTCCGCGTGCAGCTCATCATCCCGCGAACATCATCCGAATCCTAGCATCAATCCTCCGCATCCCATGCTTCCGAATCGGATCTATGAAGCCTTCCAGCATCTCCACGTTTCAGCCTTCCCTAGATTCCGCAGGCGTCCGTGATCCAGTTTCCAAATCTCAGATCCACGCGTCTTCCGGATTCGTTCCCAGATCTTCTCCGCGTCCGTGAGCCAACGTCCGCAACCTCCCGCGAAGCATTCTCCCATGATTCCGCATCCGGATATCTCGCAACTGGATTAGGGATCCATCGGGGGGGGATATAGAAGGTTCTTTCTCGGCTGGAAGGGGGGAAGCTCTCTCGGGTTCAAAGAAAAAAAAAACAGAGGAGAGTCCCATTCGAAAAATAGAGGAGTTCCTGTTATTCAAAGAAAGAAAAAAAAAAGGGGGGGGGAAACAGAGCATGCTCTGTTTCCAAAAAGAATAGAAAAAAAAAGAAAAGAGGGGAGTTTTCTTTTATGTTAATGGAGGGCTGAGTTCTTAGGTGAAGGGTGATGGAGGAACCTTTGATGTATTGCTTTCTTTGAAGTAAATTCTGAACCTTTGCTCTTATTGATTTATATTTTTAATGTGTTATGGTTTCTTGCATAACTATTTCGTAGATAGATTTTTAATGGTTTATATTTATTGGCACATGGACTGCTTTAGTATTTGATTTGTCGTTGATATAATAGGCACGATGAATGCTTAGAAATAGAGTTCATATGTCCATAAAATATATTCCATGTTTTTATTTATTCTACTTTTACATCCCTAATCAAGAATCGCAGGATTTATTCTTGAATGCAATATTATCAAGGGGGATTCCGGATCCCTAACCATTTCTATTTGATTGAACTTTGTTCATTGATCTATTATTCTCTATTTTTAATTTCTGAAAATCAAAACATCATCTTAATCCACAATTTTATTGAATTAATTAATCTAGAATTATATTAAATAATCTTAAATATATTTCGTTCCCTAAGGATTCGACCTCGGACTCCCGAGATTTTACTACTTGTACGATTCTCCTGCACTTGGGAGAACAATTTTATTTTTGCATCATCAAGTATGCTTTTCTTGACCGGATAACACTTTTCCCGTAATTATCTCGACTGAGCTTGATAATGATCAAGAAGGGAAATTACTTACGGTCCTAAAGAGTCATAAAGAAGCGCTTGGATGGTCGACTGCAGACTTAAAGGGGATTAATCCTTTGATTTGCATGCATCAGATATATTTGGAGGATAATGCTAAAACCACAAGGCAAATGCAGCGTAGGCTGAATCCTACAATGAGAGACGTGGTTAAAACAGAAGTCCTTAAGTTGCTTGATGTAGGTATTATTTATCCGATTTCCGACAGCAAGTGGGTGAGTCCTACTCAAATCATGCCCAAGAAAGCGGGTCTGACGGTAGTCAAAAATGAGCAGGGTGAACTAGTCCCAACTCGTGTTCCGACGAGTTGGCGCATGTGTGTTGACTACCGAAAATTGAATTTGGTCACTAGAAAAGATCACTTTCCCCTACCCTTCCTAGACCAAGTTTTGGAAAGAGTTGCAGGACACAATTTTTATTATTTTCTCGATGGCTATTCCGAGTACTACCAAATCAAAATTTCACTTGAGGATCAAGAAAAAACTACTTTCACTTGTCCTTTTAGCACATTCGCTTTTCGTTGGATGCCATTCGGGTTGTGTAATGCACCTGCAACATTGCAAAGATGCATGCTCAGTATTTTTGAAGACATGAACGAGAAAATTTTAGAAGTGTTTATGGATGATTTCTCTATTTTTGGTGATTCTTTTGATGATTGTTTATTACATTTACAAGCTGTCTTAGCTCGGTGTATAGAAAACAATCTGATATTGAATTGGGAGAAATGCCACTTCATGGTGCCAAAGGAAATTATCCTAGGACATATTATTTCATCGAAGGGCATAGAAGTTGATAGAGCCAAGATTGACTTAATCGCCAAGCTACCTGCACCCAAGATGGTTAGAGATGTTAGATCATTTTTGGGTCATGCCGGATTTTATAGGAGGTTCATCAAGGACTTTAGTGTCATAGCTCGACCATTATGTAACCTCCTATCCTTGATACACCGTTCAATTGGACCGAAACCTGTCAAAAGGCATTCAAAAAGTTGAAGTCTATGCTCAGCACTACACCCATCGTGCGACCACCCGATTGGTCATTACCTTTTGAGATCATGTGCGATGCTAGCGACTATGCGATAGGAGCTGTCCTAGGACAACGCAAGGATAATAAGCCATACATCATTTACTATGCAAGCAAAATCTTAAACGATGCGCAAATGAATTACACCACCACCGAGAAAGAATTGCTTGCAGTAGTATTTGCATTAGATAAATTTCGCTCTTATATCCTTGGTGCTCCTATTGTTATCTTTACGGACCATGCAATGCTAAAATATTTGCTGGATAAGAAAGAGGCCAAACCACGCTTAATACGATGGATACTTCTACTCCAAGAATTTGACATCACTATTAAAGATAAAAAGAGAGTAGAGAATGTGGTTGCTGACCATTTATCACGTGTGGAGTGATTGATTAAAACCCCATTTGATTTTGATGAGCTCAAAGCATTTGAGTATATCTTGTGATTACTAATGAATTCAATTGAGTGTTTCAGTGAAAATCCTGGCCAAGTGTCTCTAGATTTGGTTCATAGTATTTTGGATAAGGTAAGAAGTCTGCTGAACCAAAGTCTGAGACTCGAGTCGACTCTCGAGTATCACGAGTCGACTCCAAGCGTATCAAGTTCACTGGCACGAGCTCGAGTCGACTCCAGATCAGTACGAGTCGACTCCGACTGAGAACAGACAGAAGGACAGAAAGCTTCAACTCAGAAACTGTCAACGAGTCGACTCCCGAAGTGCGCGAGTCGACTCCAATGTTCAACGAGTCGACTCCAGGGTAGTAAGAGTCGACTCCAAGAGAAACACAAAGAAAAGTCAGAGAGCAGTTTTCGGGTCTGAGATTCGAGTCGACTCCAGTGGAACGCGAGTCGACTCCGATGGTTGGCAGGTCGACTCCAAAGAAGGTAAGAGTCGACTCTCAGAGGAACACAAGGAAAAAGTCAGAGAACGATTTTCGGACTCTGAGATTCGAGTCGACTCCCGCAGTACGCGAGTCGACTCCGAGACTGAGCGACCATCAACAGACAGTAGATAAACTTTCGAAAATTGAGAGCCGAGTCGACTCCAAGGAAGTTCGAGTCGACTCCAAGACTGGATGAGCCAAAAGACAGAGAATCGGGAGTTCGGGCTCTGAGATTCGAGTCGACTCCCAGGACAGTCGAGTCGACTCGAGTGGACAAAATTCAAAATTGGATCCACGGACTTCAGTGGATGAGCCGACTCCAAAATTGCCAGGTCAGCTCCAGAAGTTGGCGAGTCGACTCCAGGTCAAGACGAGTCGACTCCCAGTCTAGACGGCAACTTTAATTCAAATTTGGAACAGTTGCCGAGTCGACTCCGGAAAAGCGTGAGTCGACTCCTGCTACAGCCGAGTCGACTCCTGATCGCGCGAGTCGACTCCAACCCACCAACGGTCATATTGTCAGGCTGCGCAGAGTGTGCAGAGCGGCCAGAAAAAGCAAAGTAACGGCTAGTTTCCGTGGGGGTTGGCTTAAATAGCCACAGAGGACTGTAGCAAGAAAAAAGATAGATATTCCACTCCAAGCATTCAAGTTTTCAAGCTCTCCAAGTGCTCTTAAACGAAAAAGGGAAGATCTGCATTTACTGCTCCAACAACTTCTTCCCAACAATCAAAGCTTCCTCCTCCTGCATTCAAGTCGACCACTCTTTCAAGAGGAGACCGGAGTTCCAGAAGCCATACCTCTTCACCAGCTTAAAGGTATTTGAGGGCTTCTAACTCCTTTACGATTATATTGTTTTAAATCTGCTTTTTGAGAAGCTATTTTCTGTTTTCTTCTATCTCTTGTATTTACTTGATTCAATCGGGGGATTGAATCAAGGGGTTTAAGGTTGGTTGGTGAGCCAAGTTAAAACCAACGTGTGTAAGGGTTTGATTGTGAGCCCGGGAAAACAATCGGGGTTGGTTCTAGTCGGTGAGCCTGGAAAAACCGACCGAGTTCGTTGTGAGCTCGTAAAACAACAAGTTTGGTTGTGAGCTTGCAAAACAACCGGCTGTAATCCAAGGGGGTTATAGTGAAATTCTCAAGTGAGACTTGGGGAGTGGACGTAGGAGCAAGGGTTAGCTCCGAACCACTATAAAACTTTGTGTTTGTAGTGCATTGTCTCTCATCTTCTTCCCCGCACATTACTCTCAGCACTAGGCTTTAATTAAATAACTTGCTATAGTTTTTAATTAATCATCCTCAAAGTTTTAATTAGCCAAATTATTTTAAAAACCCAATTCACCCCCCCCCCCCCCTCTTAGGTTGTCTATTTGGGCAACAAGTGGTATCAGAGCCAAAAACTCTTCCACTCAAGAGTTAAAAGATCAAAATGACAACCCCATTTGGATCTTCTCACATTGAGGGTCAGTCCACCCAAAGACCCCCTTTCTTCAATGGATCTGACTACTCATACTGGAAGGCTAGGATGAGAATATTCATCCAAGCCCAAGACTATGAGATGTGGTCCATTGTAGTAAATGGGCCATACATCCCATCCATTTACGTAGATGGTGTTAAGGTACCTAAACTAGAAATGGACTGGGATGAACATGACATGAGGAAGGCACAATTAAACTCTAAAGCAATGAATGTCTTCTATTGTGCCTTAGACCGTAATGAATTCAATAGGATTTCAACTTGTAATTCAGCAAAAGAAATTTGGGACAGACTTGAAGTGACCATGAGGGCATGAATCAAGTCAAGGAATCCAAAATAAACATCTTGGTTCATAAATATGAACTATTTAAAATGGATTCAAATGAAACAATCACATCCATGTTCACTAGGTTTACTGATATTGTCAATGGTCTAAAAAGCCTTGGCAAGAACTATACTAACAGTGAGCTTGTCAGGAAAATCCTTCGGTGTCTGCCGAGGTCGTGGGAAGCTAAAGTGACAGCAATCCAAGAAGCCAAGAACTTGAACAAGCTACCACTTGAGGAGCTTCTTGGATCCCTCATGACGCACGAGCTCACCATGAAACAACACAACGAGGAAGAGTCCTCCCATAAGAAAAAGGTAATAGCCCTTAAATCTACATCTTCTAACAAGGACTTGTCTTGCAGCAGCAGCAGTGAAGAAGAAGAAGATGAGGAAGATGGTGGTGAGGCTCTTCTTGTGCGCAAGTTCAAGAAATTCATCAACCACAAGAAGTCCTTTCATCAAAGGAGAGGCCCCTCAAATTCCTACCGCAAAGACAAAGGTAAGGAAAGGAAAAATGAGGGGATTGGTTGTTACGAGTGCAAGAAGCCGGGTCACATAAGAGCGGAGTGCCCCTTACTGAAGAAGGGGAGTACGTACAAGAAGAAAAAGGCACTTGTCACTACCCTATCGGACTCCGACTCATCATCCTCCTCATCAGATGATGAACAAGAAGAGAAGGCCAATTTCTGTTTCATGGCCAACGAAAACAAGGTAACTTCCGACACGCATCCTGATTTTTCTTTTGATGAACTTTATGATGCATTTAATGAATTAATGATAGAATATAAGGCTATAAATCTTAAGAATAAAGAACTGAAAATAACTAATCAATCATACCTACATAAATACGATAAATTAGTTAAGGATAAGGATTTAATCACCAAAGAAAATATAGAACTTAAAACAAGCAACCAACTTTTAACTCAAAAGACCAACACCTTAACTAAAGAAAATGAAAAACTAACTAAGGAATTTTCAGAACTTAAAAAATATAAACAAACCTTAGATAAGGATCTTACTAAAGAACTTAATGATCTAAAAGCCGAAAATCAGATACTAACTAAAGAACTTAACAAATACAAACCCTTAGTTGAAAGATTTACCTATAGTTCTGAAAAATTAAACATGATACTAAATAGTCAACGTGCAGTGTTTAATAAAGCCGGTTTAGGATATAAACCAAGGAATAAGCAAAAACTTCTTAGTAACTTCTTTGTTAAAGCTGGGGAAACAAAAACTAAGAAAATAACCTGCTTTTGTTGTGGTACAGTAGGCCATAAAGCAAATGTATGTAATTTTAGGAAAAGTAAAACTAAAAGAGAAATTAAAAGGGTATGGGTTCCAAAAGGAACCAACTTGACTAACCATGAAGGACCCAAGAAAACTTGGGTACCTAAGATGACATGATTTGCTTGTGTAGGAGTGTCTTGCAGCCAAAGTCAACAAAAATTACTGGTATTTGGATAGTGGCTGCTCAAGGCACATGACGGGTGATAAAGACCAATTTTTCACCCTTGAAGCTAAGAAGGGAGGTGCTGTGACGTTTGGAGACAACAACCAAGGTCACATCATTGGTATTGGTAAAGTTCAAATCACCCCTTCTACTTTTATAGATAATGTTAGATATGTTGATGGTCTTAAGCATAACTTGTTAAGCATCAGTCAATTATGTGATAAAGGATATGATGTTATGTTTAAACCATCACTATGTATTATAACAAATCCTAATGATAATAGCTAGTTTTTAAAGGGATTAGACGTGGAAATGTATATGTTGTAGACCTAGAAGATCTTGCAAAACATAACCAATGTCTAGTTGTAAATGAAACTAAAGATAATGATGCTAGTTGGTTATGGCACCGTAAGTTAGGTCATGCAAGCATGGACACAATAACTAAATTAGTTAAAAGAGACTCCGTGATAGGTTTGCCAAAATTAAAATTTGAAAAGAACAAAATATGTGAAGCATGTCAATTTGGCAAACAATCTAGGAACTCTTTTAAATCCATAAAATGTGTCTCTACCTCTAGGCCTCTAGAATTATTACACATGGACCTATTTGGTCCAACTAGAACAACAAGCCTAGGTGGAAATAAATATGGTCTAGTCATAGTAGATGATTACTCTAGGTACATATGGGTCATGTTTCTAGCACATAAGGACCAAGCATTTTCAATGTTTAAAAAGTTCCATAAGGAAGTAACAAATGCTAGAGAGTCTTCAGTCATAGCCATTAGAAGTGACCATGGTACCGAATTCGAAAATCAATTATTTGATGAATTTTGTAGTAAAAAGGGGATAACCCATAAACTTTTTGCACCTAGGACACCACAACAAAATGGAGTTGTGGAAAGGAAGAATAGAACTCTAGAGGAAATGGCTAGAACGATGTTATGTGAAAGTAACCTCCCTAAGTACTTTTGGGGAGAAGCCATTAATACTTCTTGCCATATATTAAATAGAGTTTTATTAAAACCCATTATAAAGAAAACACCTTATGAACTGTGGAAAAACAGAAAACCAAAAGTTAACTATTTTCATGTTTTTGGATGTAGGTGTTTTGTACATAATAATGGAAAAGATAATCTAGGGAAATTTGATCCTAAATCTGATGAAGGAATATTCCTAGGTTATTCTACAACTAGCAAAGCCTATAGAATCTTTAATAAAAGAACCCTAGTTATAGAAGAATCTATACATGTTGTTTTTGATGACTCTAGTGACATCTCATCTAGTAAGAAGGTTAATTTTGATGATGATATTGAAATACTTGAAGAAAAGATAGATGAGATGGGATTATAAGATGATAATCAAAAGTTGATTGAAGGAGAATCATCAAACCAAGAGCCTATAGTAGATCATGGGCTAGCTAAAGCTTGGAGGTATGCTCACGGGCATCCTAAGGAACTAATTCTAGATGATCCATCACAACCGGTTAGGACTAGAGCATCCCTTAGGAATTTGAATAATCATCTAGCTTTTGTTTCACACTTTGAGCCCAAACATATAGAAGAAGCCGAAAATGATGTAAATTGGATAAATGCAATGCAAGAAGAACTAAATCAATTTACTAGAAACAAGGTTTGGGATCTAGTGGAGAGACCTTCTGAATATCCAATTATAGGTACTAAATGGATATATAAAAATAAGCTAGATGAAAATGGAATTGTTATAAGGAATAAGGCTAGACTAGTAGCAAAGGGTTATAATCAAGAAGAAGGCATAGATTTTGATGAAACCTTTGCTCCCGTAGCTAGACTTGAGGCAATTAGACTTCTATTAGCATATGCATGCTCTAAGGACTTCAAACTATATCAAATGGATGTAAAGAGTGCTTTTCTAAATGGGTTTATTAATGAGGAGGTGTATGTAGAACAACCTCCTGGTTTTGAAAATCATCAATACCCTAATCATGTGTATAAACTGAACAAAGCACTTTATGGACTAAAACAAGCACCTAGAGCATGGTATGAGAGACTTAGTAAATTCCTATTAGAACATGAATTCTCTAGGGGAAATGTAGATACAACATTATTTCTGAAAAAGAAAAATAAGGATATGTTATTAGTACAGATTTATGTTGATGATATCATTTTCGGTGCTACTAACAATCGCCTCTGCGAGGAATTTGCTGATTTGATGCAGAGTGAGTTTGAGATGAGCATGATGGGAGAGCTGAACTACTTCCTCGGGCTTCAAATCAAACAATCTGAAGGAGGTATCTTCATCAATCAAGCAATATATATCAAGGAGATGCTCAAGAAGTTTGATATGGAGGGAAACAAATCAATCAGCACCCCCATGAGCTCATCATGCAAATTAGACCAAGATGAATCAGGTAAATCTGTAGATCAAAAACTTTATAGAGGTATGATAGGATCTTTACTGTATCTTACTGCAAGTAGACCTGATATTATGTTTAGTGTGTGCATGTGTGCTAGATATCAGGCTAATCCTAAAGAATCACACCTAGCTGCAGTTAAGAGAATCTTTAAATACTTAATTGGAACTAAGAACATAGGGCTGTGGTACTCTAAAGAATCTAGCCTAAACTTAATAGGGTACACAGATTCAGACTTCACTGGATGTAAGCTTGATAGTAAAAGTACCAGCGGGTCCTGTCAATTTCTAGAAGAAAACCTAATCTCATGGTTTAGCAAGAAACAAAACTCGGTTGCATTATCCACTGCAGAAGCTGAATATGTTGCAGCCGGGAGTTGTTGTGCTCAAATCTTATGGATTAAACAACAATTAGAAGATTATGGCATTAAACAAGATAAAATCCCCATTAATTGTGATAACACAAGTGCCATAAATCTCACTAAAAATCCAATTCAACACTCAAGAACTAAACACATTGAGATAAGACATCACTTCATAAGAGATCATGTATTGAATGGTGATGTGACACTCCAATTTATTTGTACTGATAATCAATTAGCAGATATTTTTACAAAACCCCTAAGTGAAGAGAGGTTTAGTGTGCTTAGGAGGGGATTAGGAGTGATTGATCCATCCTAGTGGTGGTTTTCACTAGAATAATTGATTTTGATGATTACAATGTGGTTAAAATAGAGTTTCTTTTCAATGATCATCAAATCAGATCATAATTAGGTGATTTTCCCTCATTTGGCACGATTATAGCATGAGTTTTAGGTGCGTGCCAAAGTTAGAGACGACTCGAGTAAGTTTCAGAGCCGGCTCCTAAGGGGGAGTCGACTCGCGCATTTGCGGGAGTCGACTCGCAAAGATGGCAGCTGAGGGGGAGTCGACTCGCACAATGTCGGAAGTCGACTCGAAGTCTACAGGCGCATAAGGAGAGTCGACTCGCGCATATTCTGGAGTCGACTCGAGGTCGAGTCGACTCGCGACTCAGGGGAGTCGACTCGCAGTCGGAATCCGACTTTTTAACCCTAGGTTTGTCGTTTCGCAAATACTTTTCCTCAAGCCGCCACTGTTCACAAAGCCCTAGAGCCGACTCCTAGGTCATCCCCGATCGTCTCCAAGCCCTTTTCCCGTCGATTTTTCGCCGGACATTGAGTTTCCGTCCGTTCCTAAGTCATTTCCGGTCCGTCCCGAGCTTCCTCTGTCGGTCCTTCACCGTCCTCTAGGTATTTTTCTCCCAGTTTAGGTCAAGATGCCTCGTAAGACCGTGGTTAGGAAGAGGTCCCGTCCCGAGGCCGGTCCCGAGCGGCGCTCCAAGGCGCGGCACGATCCCGCGAGGCAACCACCTCCGGCTCGTTCCCCGCCTAGGGCGGTTCCCGCGAGGCCATTGGCCGGGAAGGTCGTCTCCACCGGGAGGTATGTCGATTTCGACTTCCTCTCCCGGGAAGGATTCACCATAGGTGATAGGCTTAGAGCCCAGGGCTTAGAGTTCTTCCTTACATTGGACCTCCCCACATATCCAGGGCTCGTTAGAGAGTTTTACGGTACCGTCCATCGGGGAGATGGGGGTATCGAGGGCACAGTAGCCGGTGTCCTTGTGTTTGTCACGGAGGATCTGATTGGCCACATCCTCCACCTTCCACTAGTAGGGGTGGCTCCCGCACACCCTGAGGATAGAGTTGAAGCCCTTACGGTCGTCTTAGGGCATCCACCTCAGTCCCCCCTAGACGAGGTATCTGCTAGCTCACTTCCTGTTGAAGTGAGAATCCTTTTGAGTATTCTGTCCAGGTCTGTCTTCCCTAAGACAGGAAGATTTGATTTTGTAAATGAGAGGGACCTAGCTATTATGTCTTACATTCTTCAGGACACCCCGGTCAACTTTCCCAAACTCATATATAGGTATATGTGTGAGCCCCTAGATAGACCTAGGCTCACCCTCCCATACGGCATGATTTTTACTCTTCTCTTTAGGGAGTACGAAATTCCCATTCCTGAGAGGAAACCCTCTCGTGCATTGCGATGGACAGATCGCTTGTGTACGGGGACCATGCACAGGATGGGGTTTCGGAAGAGAGAGGGGGTATGGGTTAGGAAGTCTACCCTCACCGCTCAGACCACCAGACCTTCACCCAGTCCTGAGCCCGATTCAGACTACCCAGACCTTCCAGACCTTCCATCCACTCCTCCTGCTCCTACCACCTCCGCCGGACCTTCCTCCTCGGCACCACCCTCTATGGCGGTCCGTATTGATACAGAGCAGCTCCGGGAGCTGCGGCAGGAGATCGTCCGAGATCTGAGGGATGAGCTGCTTCGGGAGCTCCGAGGTGCGGTGCCTGCCCCCACTCCTGCACCCGTATCTTCTCAGTTGGTCCCTTCCTTGACAGCCGTGACTGACATGACGGCTTATGTACGGGAAGAGATCTACAATGTCCGGAGTTTGGTCCAGGCCCAGTTCCACAGCATGAGTGAGGTCACGAGCTCCACTCGACAGATGCGAGAGGAGATAGGTCGTGACATGCACACCACCACCGAGGGGGCCGAGCGCTTGGCGAATGTACTCATCGACAAGCTGGACGCACTTCAGACATCGGTGACTGGGCTTCAGGCGTCGGTGACAGAGCTCTCCACTACACATAGCAGAGCCACCACGTCTATTATCACGCAGCTCGGACATGTGACAGATGCAGTCACCCTCCTCATGGAGCAGAGCCGATTGAGAGGAGGTGCCACATCCTCCAGAGGAGGAAATGCATCCTCGAGAGGGGGATCTTCATCCTCGAGGAGACCATAGATGTTCTCTTTGTTTTTGTTTTGTTTTGCTTTACTTATTGTATGCTCAAATGTATTCACATTCATATCAATACAATGAATAGACATCTTATCTTCAGTTCTGTGCCATTTGATGATGGGTTGTGCCATTTGTGCCATTGATTGTGTGTGATTACCTCCTTTTTGGTATGATGACAAAAAGGGGGAGAACTACGTATAAAATGTGTAAAAGGGGAGAAATATGAAAAATATGTAAAAGAAATCAATGGAAATAAATAAAAAGATAAACTCTTAAAAACACACTCAAATTTGTTCTAAGTGGATTCGGTACCTCGAGGCTCATTATCTCTCTTTTGGGGCTCCTAATGGAGTAATCTCCAGAATCTATTCAAGGGATATTCGGAGATTAGCTGAATCCTACTCAAGAACAAATTGACAGATTTTCCCTCTAAACAGATAAAATTCAGTTCAAAAACTTCAAAGCATTAAAAGGAAATTCAGAGAATCAAAACATAGTTGAATGCATATGTTGAGGGGAAGAATCTGAATCTTAATCAAGCTAAATCATTAATGACATATAAGCCAAACAATTGATTGCATAATATGAAGGCTTATATAATTCCAAATGAAAGGGGGAGCTTTAACTCCGAAATTTAATGTTTCACTCCTTTCAAACTTGGATAAATTAAATTATCAGACATTTGAATTCATTTATGGATTTTACTTCATTGTTTTATGAGCAATTCATTTTACATATACTCAAAGTTTTGTCATCATCAAAAAGGGGGAGATTGTGGAGTGATTGATTAAAACCCCATTTGATTTTGATGAGCTCAAAGCATTTGAGTATATCTTGTGATTACTAATGAATTCAATTGAGTATTTCAGTGAAAATCCTGGCCAAGTGTCTCTAGATTTGGTTCATAGTATTTTGGATAAGGTAAGAAGTCTGCTGAACCAAAGTCTGAGACTCGAGTCGACTCCCGAGTATCACGAGTCGACTCCAAGCGTATCAAGTTCACTGGCACGAGCTCGAGTCGACTCCAGATCAGTACGAGTCGACTCCGACTGAGAACAGACAGAAGGACAGAAAGCTTCAACTCAGAAACTGTCAACGAGTCGACTCCCGAAGTGCGCGAGTCGACTCCAATGTTCAACGAGTCGACTCCAGGGTAGTAAGAGTCGACTCCAAGAGAAACACAAAGAAAAGTCAGAGAGCAGTTTTCGGGTCTGAGATTCGAGTCGACTCTAGTGGAACGCGAGTCGACTCCGATGGTTGGCAGGTCGACTCCAAAGAAGGTAAGAGTCGACTCTCAGAGGAACACAAGGAAAAAGTCAGAGAACGATTTTCGGACTCTGAGATTCGAGTCGACTCCCGCAGTACGCGAGTCGACTCCGAGACTGAGCGACCATCAACAGACAGAAGATCAACTTTCGAAAACTGAGAGCCGAGTCGACTCTAAGGAAGTTCGAGTCGACTCCAAGACTGGATGAGCCAAAAGACAGAGAATCGGGAGTTCGGGCTCTGAGATTCGAGTCGACTCCCAGGACAGTCGAGTCGACTCGAGTGGACAAAATTCAAAATTGGATCCACGGACTTCAGTGGATGAGCCGACTCCAAAATTGCCAGGTCAGCTCCAGAAGTTGGCGAGTCGACTCCAGGCAAGACGAGTCGACTCCCAGTCTAGACGGCAACTTTAATTCAAATTTGGAACAGTTGCCGAGTCAACTCCGGAAAAGCGTGAGTCGACTCCTGCTACAGTCGAGTCGACTCCTGATCGCGCGAGTCGACTCCAACCCACCAACGGTCATATTGTCAGGCTGCGCAGAGTGTGCAGAGCGGCCAGAAAAAGCAGAGTAACGGCTAGTTTCCGTGGGGGTTGGCTTAAATAGCCACAGAGGACTGTAGCAAGAAAAAAGATAGATATTCCACTCCAAGCATTCAAGTTTTCAAGCTCTCCAAGTGCTCTTAAACGAAAAAGGGAAGATCTGCATTTACTGCTCCAACAACTTCTTCCCAACAATCAAAGCTTCCTCCTCCTGCATTCAAGTCGACCACTCTTTCAAGAGGAGACCGGAGTTCCAGAAGCCATACCTCTTCACCAGCTTAAAAGTGTTTGAGGGCTTCTAACTCCTTTACGATTATATTGTTTTAAATCTGCTTTTTGAGAAGCTATTTTCTATTTTCTTCTATCTCTTGTATTTACTTGATTCAATCGGAGGATTGAATCAAGGGGTTTAAGGTTGGTTGGTGAGCCAAGTTAAAACCAACGTGTGTAAGGGTTTGATTGTGAGCCCGGGAAAACAATCGGGGTTGGTTCTAGTCGGTGAGCCTGGAAAAACCGACCGAGTTCGTTGTGAGCTCGTAAAACAACAAGTTTGGTTGTGAGCTTGCAAAACAACCGGCTGTAATCCAAGGGGGTTATAGTGAAATTCCCAAGTGAGACTTGGGGAGTGGACGTAGGAGCAAGGGTTAGCTCCGAACCACTATAAAACTTTGTGTTTGTAGTGCATTGTCTCTCATCTTCTTCCCCGCACATTACTCTCAGCACTAGGCTTTAATTAAATAACTTGCTATAGTTTTTAATTAATCATCCTCAAAGTTTTAATTAGCCAAATTATTTTAAAAACCCAATTCACCCCCCCCCCCTCTTGGGTTGTCTATTTGGGCAACATCACGGCTAGTTTTTAATGATTTAGTACCACAGTTTCTCATCAAGGATTCATTCCCCGAAGAGCAGCTGTTTGCACTTTCTACTATGCCATGGTATGCTGATATTGTAAACTTTCTTGTCATGAACCGGATGCCAGAGCATTGGAGATCGAATGATAAGAATAATTTCTTGCATGAAGTAAGGAGTTATTATTATGATGCCCCTTATTTATTCAAGTATTGCAATGATCAAATCTTTAGAAGATGCATTCCAGATCATGAGATACAAAGTGTACTCTCTTTTTGTCATGCTAGTGCTTGCGGAGGACACTTTGCATCTAAGAAAATGGCAGCTAAGGTGTTGCAATGTGGTTTTTATTTATTGGCCTACACTATTTAAATATGCCCACGAGTTCTGTAGGACATGTGACCAATGTCAACGTGTTGGAAGTCTAACTCGTAGGCAAATAATGCCTCTTCAGCCCATTACTGCTATTGAAATTTTTGACATGTGGGGCATCGATTTCATGGGCCCATTTCCGCCATCTTTTGGATATGAGTACATTTTAGTTGGTGTTGAGTATGTGTCTAAATAGGTAGAAGCTGTGCCTTGTCGAACAAATGACCACAAACCAGTTTTAAAATTTCTTAAAGAAAACATATTTTCTAGGTTTGGGATGCCCAAGGTTATAATTAGTGATGGGGGAAAACATTTTTGTAATAAGCCTTTTGAGATCCTATTACGAAAGTACGGTATCAACCATAGAATTGCAACCCCTTATCACCCGCAGACTAGTGGCCAAGTAAAGTTAGCCAATCGAGAGATTAAACGAATTTTAGAGAAAACGGTGAATCCATCACGCAAAGACTGGTCTTTAAAACTTTCTGACGTATTGTGGGCTTACCGTACTGCTTATAAAACTATTCTTGGTATGTTCCCGTATCGGCTAGTCTATGGAAAAGCATATCATCTACCTGTTGAAATAGAGCATAAATTATATTGGGCCATTAGAAAATTAAACTTTGAATTGCAAGATGCTGGTTTAGCTAGAAGATTACAATTAAGTGAGTTGAATGAAATTCGTCGAGATGCGTATGACAATGCTAGACTTTGTAAAGAACGAATGAAAATTAGGCATGATAAATCAATTTTAAAAAAATCTTTTGAACATGCACAAAAAGTTCTTTGTTATGACTCTTGCTTACATCTATTTTCTGGCAAGTTACGATTAAGATGGACAGGTTCTTTTATTGTAAAAACTGTTTTTCCACACGGGGCAGTTGAGATTGAGAATCCACAGGATGGAAAATTTTTTAAGGTAAATGGACACAAATTAAAATCTTTTCTTGAGAATTTTGCAGATGAAGAGGACTTCTTTTTCTTGGGGGAGCCTTCTTATGACTGAGCTTGACGACAAAGGTATGTGTATATTAGTTAGAATTATTTTTTTTTCTTTTATTTTTCTTCTTATTTTGTGGGTCTTCTTTTCTGGATATCAACAGCTCAAGGTATTACTCTTCTCTCCAATATTATTCTCTCTATTGTCTTTCATATATCGTTTCTTGTATCTTTTACATTGAGGACAATGCAATGTTTAAGTTGGGGGAGGGAAGTATTTTGCAAAAAAAAAAAAACTTGTTTTTTGCATTTGATTTATTCTATTACTTTCTTTTCTGAGCAAATGCACATGTATTTTCATATTGAGTTTGTGCAACTATTAAGGCAAAGAATATATGCATACTATGACTGATCAGAGACCTATTATTAGATCCCCACATATGTACATAATGACAATAGGAAGGCCTCAGGAGTTTATATTTGTTAACTGCATTTTTGTTAGCCTTATCCGTAAAAGAAGTACGAGTATCCTTGTTCATACCATAAGGTTCATGATTTGGTTTTCACATAAAGATAGAGGTTGAATATTCCGACTAGATTACTTAGGTGCCTTATGATCCGACCTTGGTTGACCTATAGTCACGATGCAGTCACGTATATAATAAAAATATCTATATGGTTCAGTCTACCTTCTCTTTTCTTGCATAATTATTATTCAAAAAATAAAATCCTTATGATGACAAGTCTGGCCTCGTGGCATAGTCTGGTTCGAGTAATTAAGTCCGAGGGGTGTTTCACCTAATGTCTTGAGCCAACTGGATCGGAGGTCATTGGCTGAAAGCTCGCTACATGGACCTTACTAGAGCCTAATGGGGTTGGATAGCTATAGTCGTCATATGTATTGAAAAAAAATGAAATAAAAATAAGAATGAATAGGGTCGGTCGGACTGAACCTAGTGACATGTGGTAATGACTGGTTTGACTCCATTGTGTTGGACCTCTGTGTATCCGGGTTGTTTAGTGGGGATTGATAGCTCTTTCTTTACATGCAAACCATTCTTGACAAATTTAGACAACATATGATATTCTGAAAATTTGATGGATCAGGTTTTAGCAAATTATAGAAAACCCTTATGAACTTGAGTAGTGCACCTAAAACTCAGGCGGTGCTCTATTGTGGTGGAGGTATTAGTACTCTGAGAAAGTCATGCGATTTGATGCACACTACACTTTTATATTTCCTTGCTTTGACAGTTGCCATGCTTGAAAATATATATCAATTAATTACATATGTATTAGCTTAAGATTTATTTCATATTTTTAATTAGAATCTCATGTCATATAATTCATGATGTTTGTGGGTAACATCCCTAAAAATCCTCACGAGACAACACTCGTCCACTAGGGTAACCTAGGAGTTTAACGGCTTGTTGCACGTGCTAAGTGCAATCGTGATTCCTACGAAAGTGAGTACTTATCTTAATTTTATGCAATTAGTTCTAATAAAACATCAAAGGATCAACCAACACTTTTTGTACTCTCATTGTTTACTCTGAATTGCTAGAGACCAGCAATAAGCTAGTTGGGGGGTATGATGAGAGTACCAAAGTACGATCTAAGTACCAATTAACTTAGCCTAATGTTAGCAAAATAATGATAAATAATGGGTGTTAACATTTGCATGATTAAATATTTTATCTTTAGTACTTATTATAATTTTTATCATTATTTTATATAAATTCATCTCTTCCCAGCTGCAGAACAGAGCCCAGATTCAGCGCGTCCGAATCTCATCCTGCAGCCAGCTTCCGAATTCATAGCATCCCGCATTCCCCTCTTTCCTCATTTCAAAAGGTCCACGTGTTCAGCCAAGTCCTAGCATGGTTCAACCCCCACACACATCCTCTGTTCCCAGATCCACTCTCACGGCCTCCCAACCATCCGCATGCAAACCATCCTCCCACGAGTGATCAACGGCATCCGCGAGCCAGCTCCATCTCCTCATTCCGTTCGCGAATCATCCACTACGTCCGATTCTTCAGCGTTCCAGCTCCCAGCCTTCCAGCGTCCATTCCTAGTTCCAGCTTTCGAGTCCGCTTCTTCCGCGTCCTAGAGCTCCCCAGCCGTCCACGGTTCAGCTCCCAGGCATATCAACCGATCCCGAGCATCTCCACGCTCCAGCACTCTTCAAGATCAAGCTCCATCCGTGCACTGCCCAGCTGTCCATGTCCGAGCTCCTCAGGAGCGCACGCCTCGTCCACACTTCATCCCAGCAAAGATCCAAGCTTCCGAGTCCACGTCTGCATCATCCCAAGCGCCAGCAATCCAGCATCATCCGCGTCCAGCTCTCAGCGTGATTCTCCCATATCCATGAGCCAGCAAAGATCCCGCTTCATCCGCATGTTTACAGCACGTACCAGCTGCGATCAATTGTTCGTGATCAACCTCCCAGCTCTCAGAATTCACGATCAGATCTCCCAAGCCCTGAGTCCAGACTTCATTCCACGATCGGCCTTCTTCCCTTTCCATCTCAGCCGTCCACGATGCTTCTGGATCAGCCTTCCCACATCCGGGATACTCGGTAGCTAGCACGAAAGGAGTTTCACCCGCGTCCGTTCCCCAAGGTCTCCACGTATCGCGTAGGATCAGGGATCCATCACGGCTTATACAGGAGTTTTCGTGGCTGAGAGGGGGTCCGATTCAAAAAGAAAAAAAAAGAGAGGGGACTGCTATTCGAAAAAACGGAGGAGGGAAAGAGAAAGGGAAACAGAGCATGCTCTGTTTCCGAAAAGAATAAAAAAAATAAATAAATATGGAGGGGCTAATGTTAGAAATGAGTGGCTTATTTTTTTAGGAAGGGTGATGGAGGATCCTTTGATGTATTGCTCTTTGAAGTAAACTCTAAACTTTTGCTTTGAATGATTTATATTTACTGATATGTTCTTGATCCATGCGTAGTTATTTCGTAGATAGCTCCTTAATGGATTATGACTATTGATATATGAATTACTTTAGTATTTGATTCGTCGTAGACGTAGTAAGCATGATGAATGCTTAGAAATTGAGTTCATATGTTCATGAATCATATATCATGATTAGATCTATCCTACAGTTAATCTTTAATCAAGAACCATAGAGTTTATTTCTTGGATGCAATATCATCAAGGAGGATTCCAGATCCCTACCATCTTTATTTCATAGAACTTTGTTTATTGATATATTATTCTCTGCTTTTAATTTCTGAAAATCAAAACATCATCTTAATCCACAAATTTATTGAATTAATTAATCTGAAATTATACTAAATAATCTCATATATATTTCGTTTCCTGAGAATTTGACCTTGGACTTTCGAGAATTTACTACTTGTGCGATTCTCCTATACTTGGGAGATTAGTTTCGCAAAAATAATTTTGCGAGCGCGTCAAAATCCACAGGATGGTAGAATTTTTAAGGTAAATTGACACAGGTTAAAACCTTTTCTTGAGAATTTTGTATATGAAGAGGACTCTTTTTCCTTGGAGGAACCTTCTTATAACTGAACCAGACGGCAAAGGTATATGTATATTAGTTAGAATTAATTTTTTCTTTTATTTCGAGTTTTCTTCTTATTTTGTAAATTTTCTTTTCTGGATAACAACAGCTCAAGGTATTCCTCTTCTCTCCAGTATTATTTTCTCCACTGTCTTTCATATATAGTTTTCTTGTATCTATTACATTGAGGATAATGTAATGTTTAAGTTGGGGGGAGAAAAATATTTCGCAAAAAAAAAAAAACTTGTTTTTGCATTATTCTATTACTTTCTTTTCTAAGCAAATGCACATGTATTTCTATATTGAGTTTGTGCAACTATTAAGGCAAGGAACACATGCATACTATGACTGATCAGAGACCTATTATTAGATCCCCGCACATATATTTAATGATTATAGAAAGATCTCAGGAGTTCACATTTGTTTAATGCATTTTTATTAAGCCGTATCTGTAAAAGAAGTACGAGTATCCTTGTCCGTACTATAAGGTCCATGATTTGGTTTTCACATAAAGATAGAGGTTAATATCATGATCCTCTTAAAACCAATAGGTGACAACATGATGGCAGTCTAAAACAAGGACTTAAGTGCCAGAATCATAGGGTGAGTTGGTCAAAAGTGACCCACCATTATGCCATGCCATGGCATGTCGATACACATGAGGTGGTTGTGAGGATCCGTGCGGGCGTGTGTTTAGTCCCACATCGGTTATTCGCTGGGTAGATCTTGGGTACTTATACAGGATCAAGAAACCCAAATAATACCTTCCGGCTAGCTATTTTGGGTAAGGTCCTGGGTTGTTACAAATAGTATCAGAGTGGACCCAGCCCATAACCTATGTGGACTAGGGGACATTGTAGCACGGATCTATTGGGGCTGACCATGGGCCAATTATGGTGTTTGTGATTAGATTTGAATAAGATTTGAACCCTTAGCCTGACGAGGATGTCAGAGCTTGAACGGGGGGAGTATGTGAGGATCCGTGCGGGTGTGTGTTTAGTCCCACATCGGTTATTCGCTGGGTAGATCTTGGATACTTATACAAGATCAAGGAACCCAAATAATACCTTCCGGCTAGCCATTTTGGGTGAGGTCCTAGGTTGTTACAGTGGTCCTGACAGTCATGCTAGGAAAAACCTTGGATGGAAAACCTCTATTGAATATAGCTAGCTCATCTAACCAATATCACCTAGGGAAGTCTCCATGCAGGTACACTCGGGCATGTGCCACCTTTCCTTGTAATCGTGCCATGGCAAGCCTATATCTTGGGGGAGCCGGGCCCTATTATCTAATAGCCTTACGCCCCTCAAAATCCTAAGTTCCCCAGGTTTCCAACATGTCATGCTATCCATTTCCAATCCCCCAAAACCATGCTTCGTGTTTTGCCATGCTGAAACAAAAAAAGGACATAAATGACTTTTTCAATACAAATTAAAGAGAAGGATTTAATAGGTATCTTATGGACCTAGTGCTAGGTGTCAATAGTAGCCCATCCTGTTGCATGCCAGCCACCATAACCTAGCACTTAAAACCATGCTACATATTGTTGGGGTAGAAGTCCCACATTACCTATAGATTAGCTTGAAAATTTATAATTTTGTATTTATATGCAATCTACTTTTATATACTCAATCCATAGATATATTGCTGCCAAAGTCTTAATAAAATTGAAGGGCTAGGTCTCTTTGTTGAGTCTTGACATAATAAACTTATGTTCTAGGTGTGTATCAAGGATTGTTGAGCATATCAAACTGGCCGGTTTGGGGCATAATGAGTTGTCCGATCGGTTGTCGGCACGGTTTAGCTATTACATTCGAGACGGTTCAACTATTACAATTGAGACGGTTCAACTATTACAATCGAGATGGTTCAGCTATTACATTCAAGATGGTTCAAGAGTCATGGTTCGAGAGAGATGATTTGAGAGAGCGATGGTTCTCTTTTTTTTTGGGTATAGGAGGACTCTCGGGAGTGCTTCTTCCTGCCTCACCCCCGGGCTCCTTGCAATTTCAGACGAATGTCACCACACTCCTCGTCGTTTGTGGGTGCGATGGCATCAATGTTGCTCCTCTCGTTCACCGGTAAGTCCCTCTTCCTCTCCCTTCTCTTCCCCTCCGTCTCTCGATGGAGAGAGAAGAGAAAATCCTAGATTCACTCCCGTAGGGTTTTGTCTTCTCGCCAACGATGGCCGTCCTCCTCCCGTGCTGTGGACCATGGATAGTCTCTCCCTCTCTTCCCTCTCTTTTCCTCCCAACCTCTCTTTCTTCCTTTCTATTGCCCAGAAAAGCAACCCAAGAGGGGGGGGGGGGGTGAATTGGGGTTTTCAAATTTTTTCAAGTATGTGCAGCGGAAAACAACTTTACAATGTATTTGTGAACTGATAAGAAGAGTGAGTGCCGCTAAAGCAATGATGAAGGAATGTAAACAATGAGAGCAAGCGCAAGCACCACAAATATAACAATATTTATAGCGATTTGGTGCCAAAACCAACACCTATGTCCACTTCCTAAGACTCTTCTTAGGAATTCCAATTTATTAATTATTCAATAATGATTACAATCACCGTTGGTTCCTCACCGACAAACACTAGCTTATCCCCAAGCTAGTATAATCAACTTGTTTCAAGCCACAGTTAGGTCTTTCCCAAGTTTCAAATCCCCTTGAAACTTTGCACACCAAATACAAAGAGAAAAAATGAAAAATGTTTACAATACAAAATCTCTTTGAATTCAGATAAATATTGTTAGAAGTATGCCCTAGATGCCAATTTGGCTGACGTATTATTTTATTCTGGAATATAAATTTGTACTTGACCTAATTAAGTTGGGCATTCTTTTTATTCATGTTCTTATGTGTCCATGAATCGTCCAAAAAATTAATAAGATGATGACGCATATTCTCAAAAGTTGAGAATTTGAGGCATGTGTCATTGGTGATTAATTTCTGAATTGCTCCTGATCGATGGATCATCATGAGGATGGTGATTGATCCGCTGAGATTAGTGCACATATTGCTTTCTTTGATGGACGAGTCTTGAGTTCACAGTGTAGGGACACTGGAGCAATTGTGCAAGTACTTGTTAGAGAACAAGGGTACTGAGCGTGACCAAGACAAGAAGTCACTTGGATGTCTATCCACTCATCAGTGACTTGCTTGATGTTGCAGTAGTGTGACTGGTCCTTTGACCTGCAGTGCTTCGGCTACTCACAGTGAGGTTATTGTAGTTTGACTGCACGTATACATGGTCTCTAGCCATATGGATCCATGCAGTGTAGATTGGTTGCAGTAGGTTCACTGTAGGAGTAGGGTATGCACCTATAAGGAATCTATCGACCTTGATAGACAAGGAGAGATCCTATGTGATTTATAAGACTGAGTTCGTAAGACCTCGGCCGGGGCAGATTGTACAGTGGAGAAAGAGTTTTCTACTCTCGAGCTTAAGTCGAATAAATCTTGACATATGACGGATGATGGGGTTTGACGAGTTGTCCATGACTTCCATCCTGTAGGGATCCACGATAGTAGGACTATATCATACGATAACTGCACCTAGAGGTTCATTATTCCATTCTGCTGGGTAGCCACTACATACTGCTAGGTGTCACTGGTGGATGGTGAGACTCACAGGGAATATCTCGATGATCGATAAACCCTAATGAGTTGAGTTGGAATCGTTCCAACGCATTGAAAGGAGTTTTCAATGATATTGTGATAGGGATCGCAATATATCTCACTACCAGTCAGAATAGAACCTATGGGTCACACACACTAGAAGTATTGACCGATCCGATGGTTGAAATGTGATTATGAATCACGAGTAATCAATTTGATTGATGATCAGTTCAAGAAGGAACAATGGAAATTAATTAATTGGACTTAAACACGAATCCTACTTGGAGTAGGATTTCGGGAGTCCTAATTGGATTAGGACTGGGAATTCTACTTGGAGTAGGACTGGAAGTCCTACTTAGAATAGGATTCCAATAATTCTAATTAGATTAGGATTTTGAATTCAATTTGGATTCCTACTTAGAATAGGATTTCTAGAAGTCCTAATTGGATTAGGACTTTGGATTCAAATTAGAGTCCTAATTGGATTAGAATTAAAATTGAATAAATCCTAATTGGATTAGGATTTCTTAAGTTCTAATTAATTATTAATCTAATGAATTAACAAGACTCCTAATTGGATTAGGATTGAAGAGTTCAATTGAGTCAAAATTGATTTAAGTCCTAATTGGATTAGGACTTACCTAGATTAAACCCAAATTGGTTCACCCTTGGTCCAAGCCTAATTAGATTAGGACCTAACCATGAGTGACCTTCCTAATTCTCCTTAGAGGAGGATTAGGTTAACCATGAAGGAGGGGCACACGCCCCTCCTCCTTTTCCTTGCTTGGTGCGGCAAACAAGAGGGGCCGGCGCCCCTCTTGGAAGGTTATCAAGGAACTCCTAAAAGCTAGGAGCTCCACTTGCTTATAAAGGGCTATGGGAGGCACCTAGGGCATTGGATTAGAAGCCCTCTCCCTCTCCAATTCGTGGCCACCCTTTCTCCCCTTGGTTTTCAGCCGCAAGCAAGGTGAGAAGAAAAGAAAGCTTGGCGGCCATCTTCTTCCCTCCTCCTTGGTTCCAACGCAGGGAAAAGGAAGTAGGCTGCAGGGGCTTTGATTCTTCTTCAAACTTCATCCTTCTTCTTCCTCCTCCTAAGCACAATCAAGGGTTGATTCAAAGGGAGGACATCAGCCATTAAAAGAAGTCTCTGCAAGGGAGCTAGCACCCCGGGGAGACAAGAAAGCTTTGATCGGATCTCTACTTCGTGTGGATACCCGTAAAGGCCGGACGCGTGAACAGCTTCAAGCGAACCTTCATCCTAAACCACGAACTTCAGTTTGCGGTGATCATCTACCCGCACAAGGTGAAGATCTAATCTTCATAATTAGTTTAAAAGTTTTTAATTCTAATCCATCTACGAACGGTTATTGAACAACATTCATAGGATGAACGATTGATCCCGCTTATGCCTCTTCCGCTGCATCTAAATTTTTTTTAATTTTCTGTGGCATGGGTGGGTCCCCAACAAATATATCCTCTTCAACACTTTTTTGGAAGTGGAGGAAAGCTTCAAATGTGCCTTTGAACTTTCTTTCTACTAGGATTTGGAAGTGAATGCTCTTCGGAGGGTTGGTGCACTTGTTTTGAATGCTCTTCAATATGTGAATCTTTCTCTTTCAATCTCTATCTTCTCTTGATTTTAGAATCCTTTTATATGATGGAGAAGATGGAGAAGATGCTGGAGAATGAAGTTTGACCGTTGGAGCCTGTGGAGAGTGGTTGGGAAGTCATAAATATGGACTGCTCGCATTGGAAACTAGTCGTTACTGTGTCGACTCTTGCTCTTCAGGGATCGACTTCTGGTCCTCGAGTCGATTCTTGGTATTCAAGGATCGGCTCGTGAAAGGCCTAGAAAATCCCCCATTTTGTTTCCGTGTGGTTTTTTAGGGATGACTCCTATAATTTAGGGGTCGACTCCTGCTTCCTAGGGCTGACTCCTGAAAGGTCTGAAATTGAAGCTCTTTTGTTTCTGACCTATGGCGCTTTGGGCCTTATTATTGCATTAAGTTTCTTGCATTTTTTATGGACTGCTGGAAAATTGGCCGCCCTGAGGCCTATTAGGTTTGGACCTCTTTTTCTTATATTGCTTCTTCGCATGATACACATTCTCAACTTTCTGCTCCACTGTCCTAGCTATATTTACCACTTTCAGGTAGATGGCCGTGTCAGGATCAAGCGCTACCATTACACCAAAACCTGCAGGTATTAGTGAAGGCGCAACTTTATTTCCTTAAACTAGCGCAGGGGCCCATAGCGCCACGAGTCGACTCCGACCAAGCGTCGCCCAACTCCGGACTCCGACAGGGCCTCGCCAGTGGGTTCAGGGACCCCCTAGTGGTATAACCCACCCTACTCCTCCAGCGCATCCACGTTGGCAGGCGGCAGGACTGACTCGGCCCTCCAGGCCTCCGCCAACGTTGACTCGGCCCCTCAGGCCTCCGCCAACAATCCCCCCCCAACGTGATGCCTGGGTTTCGAACTCGAGACCTATGGCTCTGATACCAATTGTAAAGGTTCGTTGGTGAGCCCGTAAAACCAACATAGGTTCGTTGGTGAGCCCGTAAAACCAACATAGGTTTTTGGTGAACCCGGAAAACCAAGGTGTAAAGGTTTTTGGATTGTGAGCCCGGAAAACAATCCAACTGTAATCCGCGGGATTATAGTGAATTCCCAAGGGGTCGCTTGGGGAGTGGACGTAGGTGCTAAGAAGAGCACCGAACCACTATACTTCTTGTTGTTTGCATTGTGATTTGTTTAAGTTCACTAACACATCATTTAACACAAGTAAGATAGTTAAAATTAAAAGAAACCAATTCACCCCCCCTCTTGGCTTGTCACCTTGGGCAACAAGTGGTATCAGAGAAAGGTGCTCCAACAGTACTCATTGATCTCACAATCAAGAGTTAAAGATCATGACAACCCAAGTGGGATGTTCTATGAGTGAGGGGCAATCCACAAATAGACCACCTCTATTTAATGGCACAAACTACACATATTGGAAAGCTAGAATGAGGATATTCATTCAAGCTTTAGACTATGAATTATGGTACATCATTACTAGAGGGCCTCACACACCCACACTTAATATAGAGGGCACTATCATACCCAAACCAGAAATGGATTGGAATAAAAGTGATAGAAGATTGGCACAGTTAAATGAAAAAGCTATAAATGTACTTTATTGTTCATTAGATGTAAGTGAATTTAATAGAATATCTACTTGCATCTCTGCTAAAGAAATTTGGGACAAACTTGAGGTCACTCATGAAGGGACCAATCAAGTTAAGGAGACAAAAGTAAACATATTAGTACACAAGTATGAATTGTTTAAAATGGAATCTACTGAGTCCATAACTGATATGTTTACTCGTTTTACTGAAATTACAAATGGGCTTAAGAGTTTAGGAAAGTCTTACACTAACTCTGAATTGGTGCGAAAAATTCTCAGGTCTCTACCAAGAATTTGGGAGGCCAAGGTAACCGCAATTCAAGAAGCTAAGGACCTCAACACACTGCAATTAGAGGAGCTTCTAGGATCACTCATGACCCATGAGTTGACAATGAGGCAAAATTCGGAAGATGAGGTTAAGAGAAGAAAGCCCATTGTCCTAAAGACTACCACCCCTAAACAACAAACTGAATCGGAAGATTCAGATGATGATGATGAATTTGATGAAGAAGGGATGGCTATGCTTGGAAGAAAATTCAAAAAATTTATGAGAGGTAAGAATAGATTTTATAGAAAGAAACTCTTCCTCAAAGGTAGCTCAAGCAAAGAAAAAGGTAAGGACAAAGAAAAGGAAAAAGAAACTCCTATTTGCTATGAGTGTAACAAACCCGGACATTATAAGACAGATTGCCCAGATTTGAAATGGATGGCAAGAAAACTGAAAAAGAAGAACTTCATGGCTGAATGGAGTGAAAGTGAGGAGTCAAGTTCGGAAGAGGAAGATCATCAAGAGACGGCCCAAATGTGTCATATGGCCAATGACGATGAGGTAGATTCTGAACTTGACTGTGATTTTACTGTTGATGAATTGCATGATGCATTCTTAGAACTCATGGAAGAACATAAGAAACTAATCAATAAAAATAAAATTCTAAAAGAAGAAAATCAATCTCTTATCCAAGATAAGTTAAAACTGTCTCATAACTATGAAACATTAAGTAGGAAACTTACAAATGAAACCAAGAATCTAATTGCTGAAAACATCAAGTTAAAAGAAGATGCTGAAAAATATAAATCCTTGGTAGATAAATTTACACTTAGCTCTACCAAATTAAATATGATTCTTGATAGTCAAAAAGCTGTATATGATAAGGCTGGATTAGAATATAAGACAAATAGGAAACAAAAATTCTTAAAGAACATTTTTGTAAAAGCTAAAAGTGAAAATATTACTTGTCATTGCTGCAATAAATTAGAACATAGAGCATATGAATGTAACTATAGAAAGTCCAGTCATAACAAATTAAGTAATAATCAAAAGATTAAATTCAAGAAAGTTTGGGTTCCAAAAGGAACATCAAGTACAACCCTAAAGGACCCAACATAGTTTGGGTACCTAAAGCTCTTTCTTGATGTTGATTGCAGGGGTGTCTTGCAGCTGATAAAGTGGAAAAACGATGGTATCTAGATAGCGGCTTTTCAAGACACATGACCGGTGACGTAGATCAATTTGTCACCTTGGAATCAAAGAAGGGTGGAGTAGTAACCTATGGAGACAATGGTAAAAGGGCATATCATTGGAAAGGATAAAATTTTCATTACTCCATCTATTTTTATAGAAAATGTCTTATTAGTTAAGGGGTTGAAACATAATCTGCTTAGCATAAGTCAATTTTGTGATAAAGGGTTTAAAGTCACATTTGAAGCATCTGTATGCATAATCACAAATCCTAAAGATAATAGCATTGTACTTGTAGGACAAAGGCAAAGAAATATTTACTTGGTAGATCTTCATGATTTAGGCAAGAAAAATGGATTATGCTTAATTACTAATGAAGAAAAGAGAAATGAAACAAGTTGGCTTTGGCATCGTAGACTAGGACATGCTAGTATGGAATTAATCTCAAAACTAGTCAAGAAGGAATTAATAAAGGATGTGCCAAAATTGATTTTTGAAAAGGACAAAATCTGTGGACCATGTTCATTGGGAAAACAAACTAAATCATCTTTCAAATCAAAGAATATAGTATCAACAACTAGGCCTTTTGAACTCATACACATGGATTTATTTGGACCCACTAGAACTGCGAGTCTAGGAGGGAAGAAGTATGGACTAGTTATTGTTGATGATTTTTCAAGATATACATGGGTTTCATTTTTGGCACATAAGAATGAAGCATTTTCAGAATTCTTGAAACTATATAATAATATCATAAATGAAAAAAAACTCACCTTAGTAGCAATTTGAAGTGATCATGGTATTGAATTTGAAAATCAACACTTTGAAGAATTTTGTACTAAAAATGGTATTTCACATCAATTTTCAGCACCTAGAACGCCTCAACAAAATGGGGTTGTTGAAAGAAAAAATAGGACATTGGCAGAAATGGCACGCACGATGTTGTGTGAGTCAAATCTTCCAAAGTACTTTTGGCTGAAGCTGTAAGCACTGCTTGCCATATTCTAAATCGAGTTTTAATACGACCAATAACCAAGAAAACTCCTTATGAACTTTGGAAGAATAAGAAACCAACTGCTAAATATCTTAAAGTATTTGGATGTAGATGTTTCATCTTAAACAATGGCAAGGAGGATCTAAGTAAATTTGATGCCAAGTCAGATGAAGTTATCTTCTTAGGATACTCCACATCTAGTAGGGCATACAGAGTATTCAATAAAAGAACTCTAGTAGTGGAAGAGTCAGTCAATATTATATTTGATGAGTCTGATAGTGAGTCTGCTAGGAAAGAAAATATTGTTGATGATGATACAGGAATTATCGACTTTGAAAAGTTGAATATTAATGACGTGGCAATTCAAGATAAGGGAGATGATTGCGTGCCACCACAATCCCAAAGCTTGCCAAAGGAATGGAGGTATGCATATGGACACCCTAAAGACTTAATCATTGGTGATCCATCTCAAGGGGTAAGAACTCGATCATCTCTTAGAAACTTAAATGATTATCTTGCTTTTGTTTCACAATTAGAACCTAAGACTTATGAAGAAGCTGAAAAAGATACTAATTGGATAAATGCCATGCAAGATGAATTAAATCAATTCAAAAGAAGTAATGTATGGACATTAACTGAAAGACCAAAGCATAACTCAGTAATTGGAACAAAATGGATATTTAGAAATAAATTAGATGAAAATGGGTTAGTTATAAGAAATAAGGCTAGACTTGTAGCTAAGGGATACAATCAAGAAGAAGGAATAGATTTTGATGAAATATTTGCTCCTATAGCTAGATTAGAGGCCATTAGACTACTTCTAGCATTTGCATGTTTCATGGATTTCAAATTGTATCAAATGGATGTAAAAAGTGCATTCTTAAATGGTTTTATTGAGGAAGAAGTATATGTAGAGCAACCTCCTAGTTTTGAGAATCATGAATTGCCAAATCATGTGTTTAGACTACATAAGGCATTATATGGATTAAAGCAAGCACCTAGGGCTTGGTATGATCGATTAAGCAAATTTCTGCTTAATAATGACTTTAGTAGAGGAAATGTAGATAAAACACTATTTCTCAAAAGAAAGGACAAAAATCTATTAGTGGTACAAATATATGTAGATGACATAATCTTTGGTGCCACAAATGATACTCTTTGCAAAGAATTTGCTGATTTAATGCATGGAGAATTCGAAATGAGCTTGATGGGAGAACTAAGTTTCTTTCTAGGATTACAAATCAAACAAACTAAAGAAGGCATTTTCATTCATCAAACTAAGTATACAAAGGAAATACTAAAGAATTTTGGGAATGAAAATCATAAGGGAGTAGGTACTCCAATGAATCCTACTAGTAAGCTAGACAAAGATGAAAAAAGAAAGAGTATTGATATTAAGCTTTATAGAGGACTAATTGGATCCTTGCTCTACCTTACTGCTAGTAGACCAGACATCGTATTTAGTGTAGGAATATGTGCTAGATACCAATCAGATCCTAAGCAGTCATATTTAAGTGCTGTTAAAAGAATCCTTAGATATTTAAGAGGAACTACAAATATTGGATTATGGTACTCTAGAGACTCTTGTCTAGATTTGCTTGCATATTCAGATGCTGATTTTGCCGGATGCAAATTAGATAGGAAGAGCACAAGTGGCACATGTCAATTCTTAGGAAACAACTTAGTATCATGGTTTAGCAAAAAGCAGAATTCAGTGGCACTGTCAACAGCTGAAGCTGAATATATAGCTGCTGGTAGCTGTTGTGCTCAAGTACTATGGCTTAAGCAACAACTAGAGGACTATGGAGTTAAGCTAGATAATATTCCTATTAAGTGTGATAATACTAGTGCCATCAATCTTACTAAAAATCCGGTTCAGCATTCTAAAGCCAAACACATAGAAATACGATATCATTTTATTAGGGATCATGTGCAAAATGGGAACATATGTATTGAGCATATATGTACTGAGAAATAATTAGCCAACATTTTCACAAAACCATTGAGTGAAGATAGATTCTGCACGCTAAGGAGAGAATTAGGCATATGTGATCCTTTTTATTGAAGAAATATAAAAGGGAGCAAGTAGTCTCATGATACATTCCTCCAATTTCTAAAAATCTATGAAACATGAGTCAAACTTGTCATCTATAGATTCCTTACTCATGTATCATTGTCCCAGAAAGAATTTATAAGGATTGGAAGCAAGAAAAATTTTTAGAAGCAAAAAGAAAGAGAAAAGAAAAATTCTGCACTTGGGTCGACCCAACCCAGAATAGGGTCGACCCAACGTTGAGTCGACCCAAGAAATTTCTTGAGTCGACCCAACGTCGGGACCCCACTGTTAAAAGGGGGACCCGAGAGCTCTATTAGGGCACTGTTTGCCCTTGTCCTCTTCTGAATACTCTATTCCCCACTCTCCAAACTCCTCCAAACATCTCCAAACAGTAGATTACCTTAAGATCTTAGAGAAATGGGACCCAAAAGAGCCGTAGCCAAGAGATCCGGAAGAGTCTCACGGATCCAATGTGAGGAAAGATAAGCTACGGAGCCATCTACAGTGTCTCCACAACGTGAGGCACGTGCCGAGCCACCTCCTCCTCCTTTCCCCTCAGTTATACTTGCAAGATTTGCGGGGAGACCGGTTACAACGGGGAGAAGGATCCATTCCGAGTTCTTTGATCAAGAAGGGTTTAGGTTGAGGGAATGGATCCAAAGGCAAGGTTGGGAGTATCTTTGCTCCCTAGATGTGATGATCTACCCCGGATTAGTTCGGAAGTTCTATGCCTTCCTTAAAACTGGAATGGGAGGGCTTGTTTCGGAAGTTCGAGGAGTTAGGGTTCGAGTTTCCGAGGAAAGTTTGAGTGAGCTACTTCATCTACCCTGTGAAGGAGCCACTCCGGAAAAACCAGAAAATAAGATGAGAGCTCTGCAGTTGATTATGGAAAATGAGGGCTTTAACTTCTCAGAAAAGGTAATAGCAAGCTCTTTATCTGCTGAAATAAGATTATTGCTTAGTATCATAAATAGAATTTTATTTCCAAAGAGCGGGAGATTCGATCGCATCACAGAGCGAGATTTAGTAGTGATGGAGTATATTATTCAGGGTATTCCCCTGAATCTCCCGGCCATGATACTGAAGCAGATGAGGAAAGTGATCTGCAACTCCAGAGTATCCCTACCTTATGGTATGATACTCACTTTGGTTTTTCGACAGCACGGCATATCTGTCGAGGGGGAGGTATTCAGGCATCTGCTTCATACTGACACATACACTGCACGGACACTTATACATATGGGTTATGAGAAAGTGAACGGGCAGTGGATTCATACTGGAGCAGGGATTCAGGGTGAGGCACCAGAGGGTGAGGCAGAGGATGATGCACCAGATATTGGAGACCCTATCCCTGAGGATGAGGAGCATATGGATCATCCTACTGTACCTTCCGAGGCTGGACCATCGTCATCTGCTCCTCCGAGAGATACAGATGAGTTCTGGAGTAGGATGACTGAGATTATGACAGCTCAGGCCAGGACCATCACTGACGGGCTGACGAGCAGATTGGATATTATGTCAGCTCAGGCGAGGACTGTCACTGATGGGCTGACGAGCCGACTGGACATCATGACTGCGGAGATCAGTGATCTGAGGCAGCAGGTAGGAGCACTCCGGAGAGAGAGAGAGACCCATGGACCTTCTGTGCCACAGGCTGCTGAGTCAGAGATATCGGCACAGAGTCATCCAGCTCGTCGTGCTCCACGCCAGACACAGTCTCACCAGGCTCGACCTCCCCTCGCCACGTACACTAGGAGGATGAGGACTAGATCCCAGCCATTAGATACTCCCTAGGCTGATATTAGCATTTCTGGTTAGATCCTAGGCTAGATATCTAGTTCTCATATGTATTTTGCTTTTATCATATATGTTTAAACTTTGATTAAGGAACATTGTATCTGTTTTTGTTTTTGGGCATGAATGTACTAAAATGTTCCTATTTTGATCAATGAAGTTTGAATGCTTATTATTTATTGTGTCTTTTCCCATGCATCTATTTGATGATAACAAAAAGGGGGAGAAGTAAAGAAAGAGTAATGTAATAGGGGGAGAAGTAAAGACAGAGTGATAAGAGAAGTAAAGAAAGAAGGAGAAATAACGAAATAACTTGTAAAACAACTTGAAAATCATATAGGAAAGCATATGCATCCAAGGAGGAGCAATTTGCAACAATGAAAATGATCAAATCAAAAATTTCTATCAAATTTCAGAATTTGGCACATAGAATTTCAGAATTTGGCACGCACCTTTCACACCTCGATACATAACCTGAAACTCATGTTTTATCTCAAATTTTTGGAGTTTCATCTTTAATGAATTATAAATAAAAGGGGGAGCAATTCAAAAAGTCAAATTGGCAACATTTGAATGATATAGGGGGAGACTTCACTCTTATATATGAAAAGCTGAAATTCAGCAAGTTAAGCCCTTTCAAAAACTGATTTTAAAATAAGTATCAAAAGGTTCATACTCTTTATTTTGTAATCATCAAAAAGGGGAAGATTGAGGATGATAGTGTTATTTTGATGATTAACAAGCAATTATCTAGAGTATGTTATAAGTTAAATCGATACTTCATTTATAAGTCTATTACTCTCAGTATATTTGGATAAATTGATATAGATACATTTCCTTGTTTATTTGAATGAATCTAACCTTGAGATGCAGCAAAGTGTGGATTGAGTCGACCCAAAGGATGATTGGGTCGACTCCGGCACATCAAGAAAGCATTTGGCACACTTCTGCAAAAATGGCACAAATGAACAGTGAGTTGGGTCGACCCAAGGAAAGCATGAGTCGACCCAAACATCAAGATCCTCAAACAGAAGACAGAAAATGGTTCTCTGGATTTACTAAGAGGGTCGACCCAAGATATAGTTGAGTCGACCCAAGCTTGAGTCGACCCAAATCCTGAGAGGGTCGACCCAAAGGCAAGACAGAACAGAAGACAGAAAAGGTTCTCTGGAAACCCTGTTAGGGTCGACCCAAGAAGAAGTTGAGTCGACCCAACTGAACCTTGAGTCGACCCAAAGAAAGGTTGGGTCGACCCAAGTGAAGGAAGGCTGAATTTCAAGTTTCTGTGGATTCTGAGAGGGTCGACCCAAGGAATGTTTGAGTCGACCCAAGTGAAAGTTGGGTCGACCCAAGGACAGGTTGAGCCGACCCAAACACGGGCAGAAGCATAACGGCTAGTTCTGCAGATGTACTTTTTGTCCTTCCAACAGTGAGTAACGGCTAGTTTTTGAATTCTAACCATTGAGGCTTGTCCAATGGAGGTAGGAAACTATTTAAAGGGGCACTATTCATCAGATAGGATATCCTTTCCAAAGAATATCAAAGAGTACACAAGAAAGAGAAAGTGCCCTAATCTTCTTCATCCAAGTGTTTCATTCAAGAATCAAAGAAAGGGGTTGAGCAGATTCAAAGAGTCATCAAGAGCTCCATCCTCCCTTGAAGAGTGAAGCATCCTTGACAAAGAAGAGAGAAGTCACTACAAGCGATAAATACTTTCTAAACTCTTCTTTGTTGATTATATTATTTTATTTGCTCATCTAGGAGTTTAAATCTTCCTTCTTTATTTGTTAAACTACTTGTAAAGGTTGGTTGGTTAGCCCGCAAAACCAACGGAATAGGTTGATTGGTGAATCCGGAAAACCAATTGTAAAGGTTCGTTGGTGAGCCCGTAAAACCAACATAGGTTCGTTGGTGAGTCCGTAAAACCAACATAGGTTTTTGGTGAACCCGAAAAACCAAGGTGTAAAGGTTTTTGGATTGTGAGCCCGGAAAACAATCCAACTGTAATCCGCGGGATTATAGTGAATTCCCAAGGGGTCGCTTGGGGAGTGGACGTAGGTGCTAAGGAGAGCACTGAACCACTATACTTCTTGTTGTTTGCATTGTGATTTGTTTAAGTTCACTAACACATCATTTAACACAAGTAAGATAGTTAAAATTAAAAGAAACCAATTCACCCTCCCCCCTCTTAGCTTGTCACCTTGGGCAACAGGCCGGCTGCATAGGCCTCTAGCTCGGGTCTTGGGTCTTAGCCCTTTTTTTAATCTCCTGGGCCACCGTTATATTCCCTTAAGTTAGCTTGGTGAATTCACTCTCCTTCTCGAACTTGAGACTCAAAAATGTACATGTCCATGAATTCTTTGCGAAATGTGCGCCACGTGAGAGGCCTATCATTCCCATGCTAACTTGTTGGCTTCCCACCATTTATAAGCTTCTCCTTATAGCTGATAAGCGGAGCAGTGGACTTTCCTCTGGTTAGTGCACTCCATGCTGGAGAACACCTCCATTCCTTGAACCATTTCAAAGACTCGATAAGATCAGGGAAGCCCTCAAAAATAGGTGCTGCCAATTTCTTGAATTTAGTTATCCCCCTTTCTGACCTTAAAATTAGACCACCAGTATTTCCTTTCTGGCCCATTTGCTATACTTGTAGAAGTTCGTTTAGGGATTGGACAAGGTCTGCCATTTGACATTGATTCCCATAAGGTGGGCATCCTGTTGAACATTGCTTAGGGCGTTGGAGACATCATCCTGCTGGCACGAAGAGCTAACTTCCGGGCTTTCATACTCCTCTGATGATGGGCTGCAAGTTGATCTGGAGGTGCTAGCAGCTTGAGTAGTGTCAGTTGTTCGGGAGGTGCCAGCGGGTTGAGAGGGACTTGGAGTTCGGAAGGTGTTATCATTCTGAGTGTGGCATGTATTCATTGTGCAGGAATCTTCTGCAATGTCGGACAATTTCCTGTTCCAGGTCGGGCAATCTCAACCTGTATCCATGAAAAGAAATTAGATCTGATACTATCATTATATGTTTTAGAATTAGTATTTTTCTTGAAGATATCCAATTGTAACTTAAATTCTACCCTACTTTCACTAACCTAAGCTCTAGGGTCTTGAACTTAAGCTTTGATACCATTTGATCTATCACGCCTCGATCTAATAGTACGAACCAAGCATATGATAGATAGCCGCACATCCATGGGGTTTAACCCCATTGGACATACATGGCCTGCCTTTTTTATATATATGTTTGTCTTTCCAGACTTAGGTAGTTGTTGTAAAAGCAACAATTAATCTAAATTCAAAAAGAAAGTTGCTGACCCAAAGATTGATTTTGATGATCACAAAATTTTGAAGTATAATTACTAATGTTTGTGTTGCAAGAAGAAAGATAATTTGTTTTGCAAGGAACATAGCAAGTTCGAAAAATACAAGAAGACCTCAAAAGCTCTCAAAAAAAGTTGGAAGATGTTGCCCAGATAGACAACCCAAGAGGGGGGGGTGAATTAGGTTTTAAAAATATTTGTTGCAATTAAAAGGTTTGTGAGTAACTAATTAAAACTTTTTGCAAGTGGTTTAATTAGTTGCTATATGGAGTGGATGAAGGAAAAGTAAGAGACAATAAAGCAATCACAAACACAAGCAAATTTATAGTGGTTCGGAGCTAACCCTTGCTCCTACGTCCACTCCCCAAGCCTCACTTGGGAATTCACTATAACCCCTCGGATTACAGCCGGTTGTTTTACAAGTTCACAACCCAACTTGTTGTTTTATGAGATCACAACGAACTCGGTCGGTTTTTCCAGGCTCACCGACTAGAACCACCCGATTGTTTGTTGGGAACCCGCCCATGCCGCTGATATTTCAAAAATAAAATCAGATGGCAGCGGAAGAGGCATGTGCGGGATCGACGTTCATCGCATGAACGTTGTTTCATGACCGTTCGTAGATAGGTAAGGATT
Organism: Phoenix dactylifera; assembly: GCF_051530095.1. Lineage (NCBI taxonomy): Eukaryota > Viridiplantae > Streptophyta > Magnoliopsida > Arecales > Arecaceae > Phoenix > Phoenix dactylifera. Next base: position 14,400,646 of record NC_143202.1, read on the forward strand.
AAAAACTTTTAAACTAATTTGAAGATCAGATCTTCACCTTGTGCGGGTAGATGATCACCGCAAATCTGAGTTCGTGGTTTTAGGAAGAGGGTTCACTTGAAGCCGTTCAAGTGTCCGGCCTCTACAGGTATCCACACGAAGCAGTGATCCGATCAAAGCTCTCTTGTCTTCCCGGGGTGCTAGCTCCCTTGCAAAGACTTCTTTTGATGGCTGATTTCCTCTCTTTCAATCAACCCTTGATTGTGCTTGAGAGGAGGAAGAAGAAGGAGCAACCAAGGAAGAAAAACACAGCCCCTGCAGCCCTCTTTCTTTTCCCTGCGTTGCAAGGAAGAAGGGAGGAAGAGGATGCCGCCAACACCTTGGACTTGTTCTTCCTTGCTTGCGGCTGAACCAAGAGGAGAGGAGAGGGAGGCGTACGGCAGCAAGGAGAGGGAGAGCACTACCTAGGGCGCCGGCCTCATGCCTCCTTATAAAGCCATCTAGGGCTCCTACAAATTAGGAGCCCTAGACAAGTTTCCAAAGAGGGGGCGCCGGCCCCCTCTCTTCACCCTTCTCCACATGGAAAAGGGAGGGGCATATCCCCCTCCTCATGGTAAACCCTAATCCACATTAGGTAGGGTTTGGAATGCCCTAATGTGGTCAAGCCCTAATCCAATTAGGCTTAGCCCAAGGGTGAACCGATTTGGATCCAATCTAGGTAGGTCCTAATCCAATTAGAACTTAAATCAATTTTGACTCAATTGAACTCTTCAATCCTAATCCAATTAGGAGTCTTATTGATTTATTAGATTAATAAATAATTGTGACTTAAGAAACCCTAATCCAAATTAGGACATATTTAATTTTAGTCCTAATCCAATTAGGACTCTATTTGAATCCGAAATCCTAATCCGATTAGGACTCTAGGAATCCTACTCCAAATAGGAATCCAATTTTAATTCAAAACTCTTAATCTCATTAGGATTGTAGGAATCCTATTCCAAGTAGGAATTCCAGTCCTACTCCAACTAGGATTCCCAGTCCTAATCCAATTAGGACTCTAGGAATCTTACTCGAAGTAGGACTCTTGTTTCAAGTCCAATTAATTAATTCCCTTTGTTCCTTCTTCAACTGAATATCAATCGAATTGATTACTTGTGATTCCTAATCACGATTCAACCATCGGATCGGTCAATACTTCTAGTGTGTGTGACCCCATAGGTTCTACTCTAATTGGTAGTGAGATATATTATGATCTCTATCATAATATCATTGAAAACTCCTTTCAAGGGATTGGAACGATTCCAACTCTACTCATTAGGGTTTATCGATCATCGAGATAATCCCTATGAGTCCCACCATCCACCAGTGACACCTAGCAGCATGTAGTGGCTACCCAGTAGAATAGAATGATGAACCTCTAGGTGCAGTTATCATGTGATACAGTCCTACTATCGTGGATCCCTACAAGACGGAGGTCATGGACAACTCGTCAAACCCCATCGTCTGTCATATGTGAAGATTTATTCGACTTAAGTTCGAGAGTGGAAAACTCTTTCTCCACTGTGCATACTGCCCCGGCCGAGGTCTTACGAACTCAGTCTTATAAATCACATAGGATCTCTCCTTATCTATCAAGGTCGATAGATTCCTTATAGGTGCATACCCTACTCCTACAGTGAACTTACTGCAGCCAATCTACACTGCATGGACCCATATGGCTAGAGACCATATATGTGTGCAGTCAAACTACAATAACCTCACTGTGAGTAGCCGAAGCACCGCAGGTCAAAGGACCAGTCACACTACTGCAACATCAAGGAAGTCACTGACGAGTGGATAGACATCCAAGTGACTTCTTGTATTGGTCACGCTCAGTACCCTTGTTCTTAACAAGCACCTGCACTATTACTTCAGTGTCGCCAAACCGTGGACTCGAGTCTCGTCCATCCATAAGGAAAGTAATCTGTGCACTAATCTCATTGGATCGATCACCGTCCTCGTGATGATCCATCGATCAGGAGCGTTCAGAAATTAATCACTAATGATACATGGCTCAAATTCTCAACTCTTGAGAATATGCATCATCATCTTATTAATTCTTTGGACGATTCATAGACACAATAATAATATGAATGAAAAAGATGCCTTTCATTTATTCAATAATAATAAAGTCAAGTACAAATTATGTCCTAGAATTAATAATGTGTCAGCCAAAATTGGCTTCTAGGGCATACATCTAACAATCTCCCACTTGCACTAAAGCCAATCAGTCATATATCTTAGTCCCATCTTCTCAAGGTGGGTCTGCCACGTTATCCGCGGAGTCTACTCTCTGCACTTCGACATACTTCTTCTCAACATAGTCGCGTATGAGATGGAAGCGCCGCTCTATATGCTTGGACTTCTGATGAGACCTTGGCTCCTTAGCAAGGGCTATGGCGCCATTATTATCGCAGTAGAGTGTTATGGCATCTGATGACATTACATCCAATTCCGCAATGAATTTCTTGAACCAGAAGCCTTCCTTAGCAGCTTCAGAGGTGGCGATGTATTCAGCTTCCATAGTAGAATCAGCAATGATCGGTTGTTTGGAACTCTTCCAATTTACTGTACCACCATTGCACAAGAACACATATCCAGATGTTGACTTCCTATCATCGACATCAGTCATGAAGTCTGAATCTGTGTATCCTTCTACCTTCAACTCTGATGATCCTCCAAAAATCAAGAATAAATCTTTAGTTCTTCTCAAGTACTTAATAATATTCTTCACAGCTGTCCAGTGTTCTTCACCTGGATTTGACTGATATCTGCTTGTGACACTCACAGCAAGAGCTATATCAGGTCGTGTACATAGCATGGCATACATGAGGCTCCCTATTGCCGATGCATAAGGGATCTTGCTCATGCGTTGAATCTCTTCAAATGTGTTGGGGCACATCTTCTTGGAGAGATGAATTCCATGCCTAAGGGGTAAAAAACCCCTTTTGGAGTTTTTCATGCTGAACCTTTTCAGCACTTCCTCTATATACATTTTCTGTGATAGGCCAAGCATCCTTTTAGATCTATCTCTATAGACCTTTATTTCCAAAATATAGGATGCTTCCCCAAGGTCTTTCATGGAGAATTCTTTTGACAACCAGACCTTGACCGAGGTTAGCATGAGAATATCATTCCCTATCAGGAGGATGTCGTCCACGTACAGTACGAGAAAAACGACAGCGCTCTCACTAAGCTTTTTGTAAACACACGATTCCTCTTTATTTTTGATGAAATCAAACGTTTCGATTGCGTCATCGAAACGAGTGTTCCAACTCCGAGATGCTTGTTTTAGTCCATAAATGGACCTTTGCAGCTTGCAGACCTTGTGATCTCCATCACTGGAAGTGAAACCCAGAGGCTGTTCTATATAGATATCTTCATCAAGATATCCATTCAGGAAAGCAGTTTTCACATCCATCTGCCAGATTTCATAATCATGAAATGCTGCAATGGCAAGCAATGTTCGGATGGATTTCAGCATGGCTACAGGTGAAAAGGTCTCCTGATAGTCAATGCCTTCGCGTTGACTATACCCTTTCGCCACCAGCCTTGCCTTAAAGGTCTCTACCTTTCCATCCGAACCTATTTTTCTTTTGTAGATCCATTTACATCCAATAGGTACAATACCTTCTGGTGGATCTACTAAGGTCCAGACTTGGTTGGAATGCATGGAGTCTAACTTTGACTTCATGGCTTCCAGCCATTTCTCGGAATCGATATCAGATATCGCCTCATCGTAGGTTTTGGGATCTTGTGTATGATCCCTATCTCCCACTAGGAACATTTTCTCGGTATCCTCTTTTAGTATACCTAAGTATCTACCGGGAGGATGGGAAACCCTACTAGATCTACGAGGTGGTCGAGGGACATCGTGTACTGGCTCTGTATGAATGGGTTCAATAGGATCCATGACTCGTTGCTTTTCAAAGACTTTCTCTTCAAGCTCAATTTTTCTCCCACTGCCTCTATCAAGGATAAACTGGTTTTCCAAGAAGATGGCATGACGGCTCACAAACACATTGTGATCCTTTGAGACGTAAAAATTGTATCCTAATGACTCTTTAGGATATCCTATAAAACGAGCACTTATGGTCCTAGCCTCTAGTTTGTCCGCCTGTAGTCTCTTGACGTGGGCCGGACATCCCCAAATCTTGAGATGACCAAGACTTGGTTTCTTACCATACCATATCTCATACAGTGTGGTAGGAACGGATTTAGAGGGAACTCTATTCAGTAGATATACTGCGGTAAGTAAGGCATCTCCTCAAAGAAACATAGGTAAATCAGTGAAGCTCATCATGGACCTGACCATATCCAATAGGGTCCGATTCCTCCTCTCTGACACCCCGTTGAATTGAGGTGTACCCGGAGGAGTCCATTGTGAGACTATGCCATTGTCCTTGAGATAGTCCCGGAATTCTCCACTAAGGTATTCTCCTCCTCAATCTGATCAAAGAGCCTTAAGGGTTTTTCCAGTTTATTTTTCTAATTTATTCTTGAACTCTTTGAACTTTTCAAAAGATTCAGACTTGTGTCTCATAAGATACACATACCCATACCGTGAATAATCATCGGTAAAGATAATGAAGTACGAATAACGTCCCCTGGCTAGCACATCGAATGGGCCACATACATCTGTATGTACTAGGGTAAGTATTTCAGTGGTCCTCTCCCCATGTCCTACAAAGGGCAATCTGGCCATTTTTTCTTGAAGACAGGACTCGCAAACTGGATATGACTCGGAAGTCAATGAGCCGAGAAGCCTATCTTTATCCATTTTGTTCATCCTATCCTCTCCAATATGGCCAAGCCTGAGGTGCCACAAATATTTTTGGTTTATCTCATCCCTGGATCTTTTGGATCCTTTGGCATTCACTACTTGCTCAGACACATTTATAGATACATCCATATGCAAATGATAGAGACTGTCAATCATAAAACCACGTGCGACTATTTTATTTCTTAAATAAATAGAACAGCAGTCTTTGTCAAATGTAAAAACATGACCTTCCTGTGCTAGACATGAAACAGAAATCAAATTTCTGCTAGCAACAGGTACATAATAGCAGTCTCTAAGTAATAAACTAAAACCAGACGGTAGTCGCAGATGGTAGGTGCCGACAGCCACAGCAGCAACTTTTGCCCCGTTGCCACCCCGAAGGGTTACCGCACCTTCCGCCAGCCTTCTACTTTTCTTTAGACCCTGCATGGTAGTGCACAAATGAGCACTAGAACCAGAATCTATAACCCAACTAGAAGTAGAAGAAACCGTTAGATTTGTTTCAATTATGAGTAAGTCTATACCTTCTGAAGGTGTGTCACCTTTCTTGTTCTTCAGGCTCTCGAGGTATGAAGGACAGTTTCTCTTCCAATGGCCGTCGACATTGCAGTGGAAACATTTTTCTTTGTCATTAGCCTTTTTCTTTTGAACTTCCTTCTTTGGCTTCTTGTCTTTCTTCTGCTTCTTTGCAGGCTTCTTTTTCTTCCAAGCAGACTTTCTCTTGGAACCAGAAGTCAACTCAGCAGCAAGGACATTGCCCCTTGAACTTTTCAAGGCTCCCTCAGCAGTTACCAACATGTTGATCAGTTCAGTCTTAGTGCATTCAATCTTATTCATGTGGTAGTTCACTATAAACTGACCAAATGAATCAGGAAGTGACTGTAGGATCAAATCCACTTGCAATTCCTTGTGCATGTTCATTCCGAGCTTCTCAAGCTCCTCTAGGTCCTTGATCATAGTCAGACCATGATCATGGACAGACTGCCCTTCGCGCATCTTTGTCTTGAAGAGCCTCTTGGACACTTCAAAACGAGCTGTGCGACTCTGCTCACCATACAACTCTTGCAGGTGTGCTAGTATGTCCCTAGCAGTCTTGAGATTCTCATGCTGGCATTGGAGTTCATTGGACATGGTTGCCATCATATAGCATTTAACTCTAATGTCATCATCCATCCACTTTTGATGCATCTGACGCTGAACATCAGTAGGACGTGTTGGTAGTGTGGGGCTATCTGAATTGAGTATGTAGCCTATTTTCTCACAGTCCAAAACAATTTTGAGGTTTCTAAGCCAGTCCTTGTAATTGGTTCCGGTCAATCGGTTAGTCTCAAGAATACGGGTCAAAGGGTTTGAAGCTGACATTGTATCTGCAGAGAGTAAAGATTCTAGTTAGACTTTTGTATTTGATCATTAATCTGTTCTAAGGTCTTTTAGAACAAATGTACCTCCCACTATTTTCTTGAATTCCTCACACTCTCTGGTAGGAAAACGAAAATCCTACACGACTAGGATTTCTAGTGGGTACTGCGGTTCCACCGATTTACATGCCACCTCACCTAACAGTTATTGGTGACACATAGATTGATGAATGTACAACTCTTGTACAATGCTTCTCAAGCATGTTGCAGTGTAACTTGGTCTCTAAGCCATGAAAACCTCACCTAACAGTTATTGGTCCCATTTCTTAGTTAAGTCAGACCCACCGTATAACCGTAGGAATAAAGTCGTCATTGGGTCCTCACCTAACAGTTATTGGTGCCCAACCCCATCTTTACCCTACAACATCTCATGTCTATAGAGAGGTCCAGCCCCCCGATGCAACTTGCCCACTGTGTCCAGCCGAGACAAATCAACATTAGAAAGACCTTAGCAGCTCTACTACAGTGGAAGACCTATTGACTTAATATTGGTTAATCAGGTCTTAGTGTTTGCAACTTGAGCTCTTCATAAGAGGTAATCGAACAATTGGCCAGGTAAGCAGGTGGGAGGCTCCCCTTACTCAGAGAGTAAGGTCCTAATTAAGTAACCACCTTTCATGCTTTCCTAGACACCAATTAGATCAATTAATCTAATATAACTTGCTCATGTCGGTTCACTCTCGACTTGATTGAGGAGGTTTTAATTTAGGTCTTAATTGGGTTTGCTACATCACATGTAAACCTATCTACCCGACTCTCATTCACATCACATGCAAACGGCACATTGCAGGCAGTTATAATCGCAGCAATAATTAAAGCTAAACTTTAAATAGGTGATGATCATGGATTCTAGCTAGGTCGTATTACAAGCACATGCACGTCAATCGATCAACTGGTATTCAACTCTTGAATTGGTTCCAAGCCTTCTTGATTCGATCCTTGACCAACTCTTGATCCAATCGCCATCAACCGCTTAGACCCCTGCTCATCTCATGCATTATCTTCGACTTGATCGTTGACGTACATCACATCACAGAAATACAACCAGATATAAAATAAAAATAAAAATAAATTACATCTCTCTTTTAGGAGGCACGCAGGCCTCTCAAAACATCAAATAAGATGCATGCAAGCATCTGAAAAATTACATGACATTACAGATCACATCGCAGGTCATTACATTTGATACCAAAAGGGTTTGAATCCTATAATCATCACCACATGCAGCAATTATAATTTTCAGATCTGAAAACTAACTGATTATCTCATGACATAGGTTGCTGATCATGCTAATCATGATTCTAAACTTTGTAATCCCATTAACAATGCAATTAGAATCATCTTTTTATCACATAAAAATCAGCATGTAAAAATCAGCACCCTAGGAAAAAATCTGCATGCAGAAATTTTCAGCATGCATGATCATTCAATTTTCAGATCTAATAAGCCTTTAGATAATTAATTCTTACCTTAATCTACGATGCCTAGGCTCTGATACCACTGTTGGGAACCCACCCATGCCGCTGATATTTCAAAAATAAAATCAGATGGCAGCGGAAGAGGCATGTGTGGGATCGACGTTCATCGCATGAACGTTGTTTCATGACCGTTCGTAGATAGGTAAGGATTAAAAACTTTTAAACTAATTTGAAGATCAGATCTTCACCTTGTGCCGGTAGATGATCACCGCAAATCTTAGTTCGTAGTTTTAGGAAGAGGGTTCGCTTGAAGCCGTTCAAGTGTCCTGCCTCTATAGGTATCCACACGAAGCAGTGATCCGATCAAAGCTCTCTTGTCTTCCCGGGGTGCTAGCTCCCTTGCAAAGACTTCTTTTGATGGCTGATTTCCTCTCTTTCAATCAACCCTTGATTGTGCTTGAGAGGAGGAAGAAGAAGGAGCAACCAAGGAAGAAGAACACAGCCCCTGCAGCCCTCTTTCTTTTTCCTGCATTGCAAGGAAGAAGGGAGGAAGAGGATGCCGCCAACACCTTGGACTTGTTCTTCCTTGCTTGCGGCTGAACCAAGAGGAGAGGAGAGGGAGGCGTACGGCAGCAAGGAGTGGGAGAGCACTACCTAGGGCGCCGGCCTCATGCCTCCTTATAAAGCCATCTAGGGCTCCTACAAATTAGGAGCCCTAGACAAGTTTCCAAAGAGGGGGCGCCGGCCCCCTCTCTTCACCCTTCTCCACATGGAAAAGGGAGGGGCATATCCCCCTCCTCATGGTAAACCCTAATCCACATTAGGTAGGGTTTGGAATGCCCTAATGTGGTCAAGCCCTAATCCAATTAGGCTTAGCCCAAGGGTGAACCGATTTGGATCCAATCTAGGTAGGTCCTAATCCAATTAGAACTTAAATCAATTTTGACTCAATTGAACTCTTCAATCCTAATCCAATTAGGAGTCTTATTGATTTATTAGATTAATAATTAATTGTGACTTAAGAAACCCTAATCCAAATTAGGACATATTTAATTTTAGTCCTAATCCAATTAGGACTCTATTTGAATCCGAAATCCTAATCCGATTAGGACTCTAGGAATCCTACTCCAAATAGGAATCCGATTTTAATTCAAAACTCCTAATCTCATTAGGATTGTAGGAATCCTATTCCAAGTAGGAATTCCAGTCCTACTCCAACTAGGATTCCCAGTCCTAATCCAATTAGGACTCTAGGAATCCTACTCGAAGTAGGACTCTTGTTTCAAGTTCAATTAATTAATTTCCTTTGTTCCTTCTTCAACTGAATATCAATCGAATTGATTACTTGTGATTCCTAATCACGATTCAACCATCGGATCGGTCAATACTTCTAGTGTGTGTGACCCCATAGGTTCTACTCTGACTGATAGTGAGATATATTATGATCTCTATCATAATATCATTGAAAACTCCTTTCAATGGATTGGAACGATTCCAACTCTACTCATTAGGATTTATCGATCATCGAGATAATCCCTGTGAGTCCCACCATCCACCAGTGACACCTAGCAGCATGTAGTGGCTACCTAGTAGAATAGAATGATGAACCTCTAGGTGCAGTTATCATGTGATACAGTCCTACTATCGTGGATCCCTACAAGACGGAGGTCATGGACAACTCGTCAAACCCCATCGTCTGTCATATGTGAAGATTTATTCGACTTAAGTTGGAGAGTGAAAAACTCTTTCTCCACTGTGCATACTGCCCCGGCCGAGGTCTTACGAACTCAGTCTTATAAATCACATAGGATCTCTCCTTATCTATCAAGGTCGATAGATTCCTTATAGGTGCATACCCTACTCCTACAGTGAACTTACTGCAGCCAATCTACACTGCATGGATCCATATGGCTAGAGACCATGTATATGTGCAGTCAAACTACAATAACCTCACTGTGAGTAGCCGAAGCACCGCAGGTCAAAGGACCAGTCACACTATTGCAACATCAAGCAAGTCACTGACGAGTGGATAGACATCCAAGTGACTTCTTGTATTGGTCACGCTCAGTACCCTTGTTCTTAACAAGCACCTGCACTATTACTTCAGTGTCGCCACACCATGGACTCGAGTCTCGTCCATCCATAAGGAAAGTAATCTGTGCACTGATCTCATTGGATCGATCACTATCCTCGTGATGATCCATCGATCAGGAGCGTTCAGAAATTAATCACTAATGATACATGGCTCAAATTCTCAACTCTTGAGAATATGCATCATCATCTTATTAATTCTTTGGACGATTCATAGACACAATAATAATATGAATGAAAAAGATGCCTTTCATTTATTCAATAATAATAAAGTCAAGTACAAATTATGTCCTAGAATTAATAATGTGTCAGCCAAAATTGGCTTCTAGGGCATACATCTAACATTATTTTTCCGGGATCACAATCAAACCCTTACACCATTGGTTTTAACCTAGGCTCACCAACAAACCTTACAACCCTTGATTCAATCCCCTGATTGAATCAAGTAAGAAACAAATGGTTTGAAAACAAACAGAAAAAGGAAGCTTCTTAACAAGCAGATATTCAGCGATATTAATAAGAGAGAAGTTAGGAGCCCTCAAACAGATTTATGAAGATGTAGAGGAGGGCTTCTCGAACTCGGAGTCTTCACGTGAATGTCTAGAAGATTTGATGACTGACGGAGACTTCTTGAATGCTGGAAAGAGTTGGTTGGATGGAGTTTAATGCCTCTCTTCCTTCTTTCACGTGTATTCCCTTTGAAATCCTTTGGTAGGTGGAGATTACTTGTTTTCTTTGAATGGAATGTCACTTTCCTCCCTTGCTACAGTTCTCTATGGCTATTTAAGCCATTCTCCAAGAAAACTAGCTGTTAGACTCCAAGATCTAGCCGTTCTGCACGTTCTGCAACTCCTGACAATGTTTCCGTTGGGATCGGAGTCGACTCGCGTGATCTGGAGTCAACTCGCCTGTTGCAGGAGTCGACTCATGCTTTTCTGGAGACGGCTCGGCAACTGTTCTGAATTTGAATTAAAGTGCTGTCTTGACTTGGAGTCGACTCGACTGAACCTGGCGTCGACTTTCCAATGTCTGGAGCTGACCTGGCACTTTTGGAGACGACTCGTTCTAAGGAATCCAGAGATGTTGCTTTCAAATTTGCTCACTCGAGTCGACTCGGATATTCTGGGAGTCGACTCGGCACTCAGAGCCCGAAATTCCGATCTTCTGTCTGTTGACTTGTGCCGTCTCAGAGTCGACTCGGCTCTCAGAGATGAAAATAGAGTCTTCTGTCTTTGGGCTTGCGCTGCCTTGGAGTCGACTCGAACTGTCTTGGAGTCGACTCGCCTCTCAGAGACGAAAATACCGTCTTCTGTCCTTTGGGTTGCGCTGCCTTGTAGTCGACTCGGACTTTGCGGGAGTCGACTCGGCTCTCAGTGTCCGAAATTGGCTTTCTGACTTTTAGCCTTGCTTTTCTCTGGGAGTCGACTCTCGCTTCCTTAGGAGTTGACCTGCCAACCATCGGAGTCGACTCGAGTTCTTCGGGAGTCGACTCGGCTCTCAGAGTCCAAAATAGCTTCTCTGTGTTTCTGTCTGTTACTCCCTGGAGTCGACTCGTACTACGCTGGAGTCGACTCGGCAAGCATTGGAGTCGACTCGAATTCTTCAGGAGTCGACTCGTTGACAGGTTCTGAGATGAATCTTTCTGTCCGGCTATCTGTTCTCAGTCGGAGTCGACTAGTAATGTACAGGAGTCGACTCGAGCTTGAGCCAGTGCTTCTGATACGCTTGGAGTCGACTCGTAATCTTTCGGAGTCGACTCGAGTCTCAGACTTTGGTTCAAATTGAATTCTTTACTTATCCAAAATGTATTGAACCAAATCTAGAGACACTTAACCATAAATTTACAAGTAATTGACTGAAACACTAGATTGAATTCATCAGTATAACATAAGATATACTCAAATGCTTTGAGCTCATCAAAATCAAATAGGGTTATAATCAATCACTCCACAATCTCTCCCTTTTTGATGATGACAAAACATTGAGTATTTGAAAAGTGAATTGCTCAACCAAAAAGAAAATTTATAGTAAAATTTTAAAATGAATTCAAGTGTCTAGTTATTTAATTTATCCAAAACTGAAAGGTGTGAAATAGTAAATTTTGAAGTTAAAGCTCCCCCTTTCATTTGGAATTATATAAGCCTTCATGTCATGCAATCAATTGTTTGGCTTATATATATTTAATGAATTTGCTTTCTTAAGATTTTAGATTCTCTCCCTCAACACGTGCATTCAACTTTGTTTAGATTCTCTGAAGTTTTCTTTTAGTGTATTGAAGCTTTTGAACTTAAATTTTTGATTTTTAGAGGGAAAATCTGCCAATTTGTTCTTGAGTATGATTCAACTAATCTCCGAATATCCCTTGAATAGATTCTGGAGATTACTCCTTTAGGAGCCCCAACAGAGAGATAATGAGCCTCGAGATATCGAATCCACTTAGAACAAATTATTTTGTGTTTTAAAAATTTTTTTTTTATTGATTCCCTTTACATGTCTATTTAATACATTTTCTCCTCCTTTTTGTCATCATAGCAAAAAGGCAGAAAGCACATCATACAAGCAGTTAGAGTTCAAATTTGCACAATTTGGAAGAGAAATGTCTACTCATTGTATTGATGTAGGTTTAAGTACAATTGTAGATACATCCAAAAGTAGAGAAGTAAGTACATATCAAAAAGAAAAAGCAAGCTACACTAGGATTTCTTTGTGGTGGAGGATGTGGCTCCCTTGCTCAGTCTAGATTGTTGCATAATTAAACTGATCCCTTCTATAATGTTTCCTAGCTGCTTTATGATCTCCGAGGTGGCCCTACTCTGGATCGAGGTAAGCTCAGTCTGATTCTCCTGTAGGGTATCCAACTTGAAGATCAATACATTGGATAGCCGTTCAGCACCCTAATTCTGGCTGCCCAGCTCCTGTCAGATGTCTTCTCGCAACTTTCTTATGTTGCTCGTGACATCGCTCATATTCGAAAATTGGGCTTGAATTAGGCTTCTTACATTGTAAATTTCTTCCCTCAGATGAGCCGTCATCTCGGTCACGGCTGCCAATGATGGAACTAGGGCAGTGGAGGGAGCAGTCGCTGGACCTCAGAGCTCCCTCAGTAGGTCGTCCCGAAGATCCCTCACGATCTCCTGTCGCAACTCCCGGAGCTGCTCAGGTGATATCCGGACCTCTAGTGGCTGAGTAGGTGGTGCAGTGGAGGGTCCGGCTGAAGTAGATGGTGCTGAAGTGGAGGGATAGGTGGGAAAATCGGAGTCATGATCGGGGCTGGGGGAGTGTCGAGTAGTAGGGTCAGAAGGTGTGGAAGAGGATGGTTTCCGGACCCAGACTCCCTCAACCTTATGGAAACCCATCCTGTGTAGAGTCCCCTCACCCATGCGATCGGTGTATCGCAGTGAGCGAGAGGGTTCCCCCTCAGGAATGGGGACCTCTAACTCCCTAAAGATCAAAGTATAGAGCATGCCATAGGGAAGAGTAAGCCTTGGTTTGTCTAAAGGCTCACATAGATATTTATAGATGAGTTTTGGGAAGTTGATTGGAGTATCCTGAAGAATGTAGAACATTAGGGCTAGGTCCCTCTCAGATACAAAATCAAAATGCCCTGTCTTGGGGAAGAGGGTCCTAGATATGATGCTCAAGAGGAGCCGCATTTCAGCTGATAGCTGATTTGCAGACACCTCTTCTAGGGGGGACTGAGGTGGACTCCCTAGTATGGCCGTAAGGGCCTCAGTCCTATCTGCTGGGTGAGAGGGAAACACTCCTACTTGGGGAAGATGGAGGACTTGAGCAATGAAGTCCTCTGAAATAAATATTGGGACACCCGCTAGGGTTCCTTGTATCCCACCATGACCCCTAGCTACTGTACCGTAAAATTCCCTAACTAACCCCGGGTAAGTAGGGAGATCTAGGGAACAAAACATTTCTAACCCTTGAGCCCTTAACCTATGCCCTAGGGTAAAGCCTTCCCGGGAGAGAAAGTCAAAGTTGACGTATCTCCCGGTGGAAACCGCCTTCCCGGCGCACGGACGCGAGGGAACCGGCCTCGGCGGGGAAGGAACTGGAGGTTGTGGCCTCACGGGATCATTCCGAGCCTTTGACCGTCGATTGGTACCGCTCGCGGGTTGGGACCTTTTCCGGGTCGGGACAACAACTTTCCGAGGCATCCTAGACCTAAGGAGGGGGAAAGGACACGAGGAACGGAGGGAAAAGCGACGGAAATGCCCTAACAAAGGTCGGAGACGAGGTCGGAGACGACTCTAGGTTTTTGAACAGTGGCGGCGGTGAATAGAAGTGTCGATTGAACGCTTCGATTAGGGTTAAAACATCGGATTCCCGACCTCGAGTCGACTCCAGTAAGTTGCGAGTCGACTCGACCTCGAGTCGACTCCAAAATATGCGCGAGTCGACTCCCCCTATGATGCCATCGACCTCGAGTCGACTCCTAACTATGTGCGAGTCGACTCCCCCATGAGCCGACTCTAAAATGTATCCGAGTCGACTCGAACTCTGGCACGCACCCAAAAATCATGTTATTTTCGTGCCAAACAAGGGATAATCAAAAAGTTTGTGATCTGATTTGATGATCATAGATGAGAAACTCTATATTTAACACAAGCTAATCATCAAAATCAATGAATTAGAAGAGAATATTACTAGGATGGATCAATCACTCCTAATCCTCTCCTAAGTACACAGAATCGCTCTTCACTTAGGGATTTTGTGAAGATGTCAGCTAGTTGATTATCAATGCAAACAAATTGAAGTGTCACATCACCATTCAGTACATGATCTCTTATGAAGTGATGTCTTATCTCAATGTGTTTGGTTCTTGAGTGCTGAATTGGATTCTTAGTTAGGTTAATAGCACTTGTATTGTCACAGTCAATGGGAATTTTATCTTGTTTAATTCCATAATCTTCAAGTTGTTGTTTGATCCACATGATTTGAGCACAACAACTTCCGGCAGCAACATATTCGGCTTCAGCTGTAGATAATGCAACCGAGTTTTGTTTCTTGCTAAACCATGAGATTAAATTTTTTCCTAAGAATTGACATGACCCGCTGGTGCTCTTTCTATCAAGTTTACAACCAGCAAAATCTGAATCTGTATACCCTATTAAGTTTAGGCTAGATTCTTTAGAATACCATAAACCTATATTTTTTGTTCCTATTAGGTATTTAAAGATTCTCTTAACTGCAATTAAATGTGATTCCTTAGGATTAGATTGATATCTAGCACACATGCATACACTAAACATGATATCAGGTCTACTTGCAGTGAGATATAATAAAGATCCTATCATACCTCTATACATCTTTTGATCTACTGATTTACCTGATTCATCTTGGTCTAGTTTGCATGATGAGCTCATGGGTGTGCTGATTGACTTGTTTCCTTCCATATTGTTGACCCCCTAATGGATTTTGATGAATACAAAACACTAGAGTATAATTCCATTTATCTTAACAATTTAATTGAGGAATTCATGTGTCTTATTAAGAATATTGTTAAGAAATGTCTAGGCAAGTTCCCATAATTTTTATGAATTTATTGAAGAATATTTTGAGTTAAAGAAAACAGATCAGGGACAGCCGAGACGTCTCCGGATAGTTTCAGAGACGTCTCTGGCACAAACAGGAAGAACCGGCACACTTGGAGACGTCCCCGACACCTGCCGAGTCGTCCCCACGTTAGCGGAGTCGACTCTCTCAGTAGCGGAGTCGACTCTCTCAGTGGCGGCAGAAAGGCAGTTTTCAAGAGATATGCGCGAGACGTCCCCACAGTAAGCCGAGTCGTCCCCGCAAGTAAAAAGGAGACTTTCCGAGTCGTCCCCAAGATAGCGGAGACGGCTCTCTCAGGGTTTTCCAGAGAATGTGTTGCCCAAATAGACAACCCAAGAGGGGGGGTGAATTGGGTTTTAAATTAATTTGGATAATTAAACGTTATGGATGATTAATTAAAAACTATTGCAAGTTATTTAATTAATGCTAAGTGCTGTGAGTGATGTGAGAGGAAGAAGAGAAGAGACAATCCAATGCAAACACAGAGTTTTATAGTGGTTCGGAGCTACCCCTTGCTCCTACGTCCACTCCCCAAGTCTCTCTTGGGAATTCACTATAACCCCCTTGGATTACAGCCGGTTGTTTTGCAAGCTCACAACCAAACTTGTTGTTTTACGAGCTCACAACGAACTCGGTCGGTTTTTCCAGGCTCACCGACTAGAACCAACCCCGATTGTTTTCCCGGGCTCACAATCAAACCCTTACACACGTTGGTTTTTAACTTGGCTCACCAACCAACCTTAATCCCCTTTATTCAATCCCCCGATTGAACCAAGTAATTACAAGTTATAGAAAGAAAGGAAAATAAGCTTCTCAAAAGCAGATGTAAAACAATATAATCAAAAGAGGAGTTTAGAAGCCCTCAAACGCTTTTAAGCTGAAGTAGAGGAATGGCTTCTTGAACTCCGGTCTCCTCTAGAATGAGTAGTCGACTTGAATGCAGGAGGAGGAGGCTTTAATTGCTGGGAAGATGTAGTTGGTTGCAGTAAATGCTGATCTTCCCCTTTTTCGTTGAAGAGCACGTTGCAGAGCTTGAAAGCTTGAATGCTTGGAGTGGAATGGTTGTTCTCTTCCTTGCTACAGTCTTCTATGGCTATTTAAGCCAACCCCCATGGAAACTAGCCGTTACACTGCTTTTTCTGCCCGTTCTGCACACTCTGCGCAGCCTGACAATATGACCGTTGGTGGGTTGGAGTCGACTCGCGCGATCAGGAGTCGACTCGGCTGTAGCGGGAGTCGACTCAAGCTTTTCCGGAGTCGACTCGGCAACTGTTCCAAATTTGAATTAAAGTTGCCGTCACGACTGGGAGTCGACTCGTCTTGACCCGGAGTCGACTCGCCAACTTCTGGAGCTGACCTGGCAATTTTGGAGTCGGCTCATCCACTGAAGTCCGTGGATCCAATTTTGAATTTTGTCCACTCGAGTTGACCCGACTGTCCTTGGAGTCGACTCGAATCTCAGAGCCCGAACTCCCGATTCTCTGTCTTTTGGCTCATCCAGTCTTGGAGTCGACTCGAACTTCCTTGGAGTCGACTCGGCTCTCAGTTTTCGAAAGTTGGTCTTCTGCCTTTTGATGTGAAGCTTGTCTTGGAGTCGACTCGAGCTGTCTGGGAGTCGACTCGAATCTCAGAGGCAGTAACTGTTAGATGTATGCCCTAGAAGCCATTTTGGCTGACACATTGTTAATTCTAGGGACATAATTTTGTACTTGACTATTTATTATTGAATAAATAAAAGGCATCTTTTCATTCATATTGTTTATGTGTCTATGAATTGTCCAAGAAATTAATAAGATGATGATACATATTCTCAAGAGTTGAGAATTTGAGCCATGTATCATTGGTGATTAATTTCTAAATGCTCCTGATCAATGGATCATCACGAGGACGGTGATCGATCCGATCAGTGCACAGATCACTTTCCTTCTGGATGGACGAGACTTGAGTCCACAGTGTAGGGACACTGAAGTGATAGTGCAGGTGCTTGTTAGAGAACAAGGGTACTGAGCGTGACCAAGACAAGAAGTCACTTGGATGTCTATCCACTCGTCAGTGACTTGCTTGATGTTGCAGTAGTGTGACTGGTCCTTTGACCTGCGGTACTTCGGCTACTCACAGTGAGGTTATTGTAGTTTGACTGCACACATACATGGTCTCTAGCCATATGGGTCCATGCAGTGTAGATTGGCTGCAGTAGGTTCACTGTAGGAGTAGGGTATGCACCTATAAGGAATCTATCGACCATGATAGAAGAGGAGTGATCCTATGTGATTTGTTAGACTGAGTTCTAAGACCTTGGCCAGGGCAGTAATATAAAGTGGAAAAAGAGTTTTCCACTATCGAACTCAAGTCGAATAAATCTTGACATATGACAGACGATGGGGTTTGACGAGTTGTCCATGACCTCCGTCCTGTAGGGATCCACGATAGTAGGACTGTATCACATGTTAACTGAACCTAGAGGTTCATCATTCCATTCTGCTGGGTAGCCACTACATGCTGCTAGGTGTCACTGGTGGATGGTGGGACTCATAGGGATTATCTTGATGATCGATAAACCCTAATGAGTTGAGTTGGAATCGTTCCAACCCATTGAAAGGAGTTTTCAATGATATTGAGATAGAGATCACAATATATCTCACTACCAGTCAGAATAGAACCTATGGGGTCACACACACTAGAAGTATTGACCGATCCGATGGTTGAAATCGTGATTAGGAATCACAAGTAATCAATTTGATTGATAAGAAGTTGAAGAAGGAAAGGGAATTAATTAATTGGACTTGAAACAAGAATCCTACTTTGGGTAGGATTCCTAGAGTCCTAATTGGATTAGGATTGGAAATCCTAGTTGGAGTAGGACTGGGATTCCTACTTGGAATAGGATTCCTACAATCCTAATGAGATTAGGAACTTTGAATTAAAATTGGATTCCTACTTGGAGTAGGATTCCTAGAAATCCTAATTGGATTAGGACTTCGAATTCAAATAAAGTCCTAATTGGATTAGGACTAAAATTAAACAAATCCTAATTGGATTAGGATTCCTTAAGTCTAAATTAATTATTAATCTAATGAATCAACATGACTCCTAATTGGATTAAGGATTGAAGAGTTCAATTAAGTCATGATTCATTCAAGTCCTAATTGGATTAGGACTAGCGTAGATTGAACCCAAATTTGGCTAATCCTAATTAGATTAGGATTAAACCATGAGAGAGGCACCTAATTCTTTTTGGAAGAGGATTGGGTTAACCAAGTAAGAGGGGCATCAGCCCCTCTTCACTTAGTTGGTGCGACATGAAGAGAGAAGGGGGCCGGCGCCCCCTCTTGGAAAGTAGTCAAGGGCTCCTAACTTGTAGGAGCCCTTCATCCTTATTAAAGGAGGACTAGGGCCGGCGCCCTAGATGGACCTTTCTCCTCTTCATCACGTGGCCACCCCCTCTCCATCTCTCCTTGGTTCAGCCGCCATCAGCAAAGGGAAAAGAAGAGGAGGCGTTTCCCTCCTCTTGGTCTTCTTCCTTGGCTCCAACGCATGGAAAAAAAAGAAGGCTGCAGAAGCTGTGTTCTTCTTCCTTGAGTTCCTTCTTCCTCTTCCTCCTCTCAAGCACAATCAAGGGTTGATTGAAAGAGAGGAGATCAGCCATCAAAAGTAGTCTTTGCAAGGGAGCTAGCACCCCGGGAAGACAAGAAAGCTTCGATCGGTCCTCTGCTTCGTGTGGATACCCGTAGAAGCCGGACGTTTGAACGGCTTCAAGCGAACCCTCTTCCAAAACCACGAATTCAGATTTGCGGTGATCATCTACCCGCGCAAGGTGAAGATTTGATCTTCCTAATAGTTTTAAAAGTTTTAATTCTTACCTAATTACGAAAGGTCTCGAAACAACGTTCATGCGATGAACGTCGATCCCGCACATGCCCCCTTTCCGCTGCCATCTGATTTATTTTTGAAATATCAGCGGCATGGGCGGGTTCCCAACAGTGGTATCAGAGCCTAGGCTTCGTAGATTAAGGTAAGAATTAAATATCTAAAGGCTTATTAGATCTGAAAATAGAATGATCATGCATGCTGAAAAATTCTGCATGCAGATTTTTCAGGGGTGCTGATTTTTGCATGCTGATTTTTATGTGATAAAAAAGATGATTCTAATTGCATTGTTAATGGGATTACAAAGTTTAGAATCATGATTAGCATGATCAGCGACCTATGTCATGATATAATCAGTTAGTTTTCAGATCTGAAAATTATAATTGTTGCATACGGTGATGATCATAGGATTCAAACCCTTTTGGTATCAAATGTAATGCCCTGCGATGTGATCTGCGATGTCATGTAATTTTTCAGATGCTTGCATGCATCTTATTTGATGTTTTGAGAGGCCTGCGTGCCTCCTAAAAGAAGATGTAATTTATTTTTATTTTTATTTTACATCTGGTTGTATTTCTGTGATGTGATGTACATCAACGATCAAGTTGAAGCAAAGGCATGAGATGAAAGGTGATCCAAGCGGTTGATGGTGATGGGATCAAGGGTTGATTAGGGATCGAATCAAGGAGGCTTGGAACCAATTCAAGAGTTGAAGACCACTTGATCGATTGATGTGCATGTGCTTGTAATACAACCTAATTAGAATCCATGATCATCACCTATTTAAAGTTTAGCTTTAATTATTGCCGCGATTATAACTGCCTGCAATGCGCCGTTTGCATGTGATGTGAATGAGAGTCGGGTAGATTGGCTTACATGTGATGTAGCAAACCCAATTGAGACCTAAATCAAAACCTCCTCAATCAAGTCGAGAGTGACCGACATGAGCAAGTCATATTAGATTAATTGATCTAATTGGTGTCTAGGAAAGCATGAAAGGTGGTTACTTAATTAGGACCTTACTCTCTGAGTAAGGGGAGCCTCCCACCTGCTTACCTGGCCAATTGTTCGATTACCTCTTATGAAGGGCTCAAGTTGCAAACACTAAGACCTGATTAACCAATATTAAGTCAATAGGTCTTCCACTGTAGTAGAGCTGCTAAGGCCTTTCTGATGTTGATTTGTCTCGGCTGGACACAGTGGTCAAGTTGCATCGGGGGGCTGGACCTCTCTATAGACATGAGATGTTGTAGGGTAAAGGTGGGGTTGGGCACCAATAACTGTTAGGTGAGGACCCAATGACGACTTTATTCCTACGGTTATACGGTGGGTCTGACTTAACTAAGAAATGGGACCAATAACTGTTAGGTGAGGTCTTCATGGCTTAGAGACCAAGTTACACTGCAACATGCTTGAGAAGCATTGTACAAGAGTTGTACACTCATCCATCTATGTGTCACCAATAACTGTTAGGTGAGGTGGCATGTAAATTGGTGGGACCGCAGTACCCACTAGAAACCCTAGTCGTGTGGGATTTCCGTTTCCCTACCAGGGGAGTGTGAGGGATTCGAGAAAATAGTGGGAGTTACATTTGTTCTAAAAGACCTTAGAATAGATTAGGATCAAGTACAAAAGTCTAACTAGAATCTTTACTCTCTGCAGATACAATGTCAGCTTCAAACCCTTTGACCCGTATTCTTGAGACCAACCGACTGACCGGAACCAATTACAAAGACTGGCTTAGAAATCTCAAAATAGTTTTGGACTGTGAGAAGATAGGCTACATACTCGATTCAGATATCCCCACACTACCAGCACGTCCTACTGATGTTCAGCGTGAAATGTATAAAAAGTGGTTGGATGATGACATTAGAGTAAAATGCTATATGATGGCATCCATGTCTAATGAACTCCAATGCCAGTATGAAAATATAAAGACTGCTAGGGACATACTGGCACACCTGCAAGAGTTGTATGGTGAGCAGAGTCGCACAGCTCGTTTTGAAGTGTCCAAGAGGCTCTTCAAAGCGAAGATGCGCGAGGGGCAGTCTATCCATGATCACGGTCTGACCATGATCAAGGACCTAGAAGAGCTTGAGAAGCTCGGCATGGACATGCACAAGGAATTACAAGTGGATTTGATCCTACAGTCACTTCCTGATTCATTTGGTCAGTTTATAGTAAACTACCACATGAATAAGATTGAATGCACTAAGACTGAACTAATCAACATGTTGGTAACTGCTGAGGGAGCCTTGAAAGGTTCAAGGGGCAATGTCCTTGCTGCTGAGTTGACTTCTGGTTCCAAGAGAAAGTCTACTTGGAAGAAAAAGAAGCCTGCAAAGAAGCAAAAGAAAGACAAGAAGCAAAAGAAGGAAGTTCAAAAGAAAAAGGCTAACGACAAAGGAAAATGTTTCCACTGCAATGTCGAAGGCTACTGGAAGAGAAACTGTCCTTCATACCTCGAGAGCCTAAAGAACAAGAAAGGTGACATACCTTCAGAAGGTATAGACTTGCTCATAATTGAAACTAATCTAACGGTTTCTTCTACTTCTAGTTGGGTTATAGATTCTGGTTCTAGTGCTCATTTGTGCACTACCATGCAGGGTCTAAAGGAAAGTAGAAGGCTGGCGGAAGGTGCGGTAACCCTTCGGGTTGGCAACGGGGCAAAAGTTGCTGCTGTGGCTGTGGGCACCTACCATCTGCGACTACCGTCTGGATTTAGTTTAATACTTAGAGACTGCTATTATGTACCTGCTGCTAGCAGAAATTTGATTTTTGTCTCTTGTCTAGCACAGGAAGGTCATGTTTTTACATTTGACAAAGACTGCTGTTCTATTTATTTGAGAAATAAAATAGTCGCACGTGGTTTTATGATTGACAGTCTCTATCATTTACATATGGATGTATTTGTGAATGTTACCGAGCAAGATGTGAGTGCCAAAGGATCCAAAAGATCTAGAGATGAGATAAACCAAAGATATTTGTGGCACCTCAGACTTGGCCATATTGGAGAGGATAGGATGAACAAAATGGATAAAGATGGGCTTCTCGGCTCATTGACTTCCGAGTCATATCCAGTTTGCGAGTCCTGTCTTCAAGGAAAAATGGCTAGACTGCCCTTTGTAGGACATGGGGAGAGGACCACTGAAATACTTACCCTAATACATACAGATGTATGTGGCCTATTCGATGTGCTAGCCAGGGGACGTTATTCTTACTTCATTACCTTTACCGATGATTATTCACGGTATGGGTATGTGTATCTTATGAGACACAAGTCTGAATTCTTTGAAAAGTTCAAAGAGTTCAAGAATGAAGTAGAAAAACAAACTGGAAAACCTCTTAAGGCTCTTCGATCAGATCGAAGAGGAGAATACCTTACTGGGAAATTCCGGGACTATCTCAAAGAAAACGGCATAGTCTCACAATGGACACCTCCGGGTACACCCCAACTCAACGGGGTGTCAGAGAGGAGGAATCGGACCCTGTTGGACATGGTCAAGTCCATGATGAGCTTCACTGATTTACCTATGTTCCTTTGGGGAGATGCCTTACTCACAGCGATTTATTTATTGAATAGAGTTCCCTCTAAATCCGTTCCTACCACACCGTATGAGATATGGCATGGTAAGAAACCAAGTCTGGGTCATCTCAAGATTTGGGGATGTCCGACCCATGTCAAGAGACTACAAGCGGACAAGTTAGAGGCTAGGACCATAAGTGCTCGTTTTATAGGATATCCTAAAGAGTCATTAGGATACAATTTTTACGTCTCAGAGGATCACAATGTGTTTGTGAGCCGTCATGCCATCTTCTTGGAAAATCAGTTTATCCTTGATAGAGGCAGTGGGAGGAAAATTGAGCTTGAAGAGAAAGTCTCTGAAAAGCAACGAGTCATGGATCCTATTGAACCCATTCATACAGAGCCAGTACACGATGTCCCTCGACCACCTCGTAGATCTAGTAGGGTCTCCCATCCTCCCGATAGATACTTAGGTATACTAGAAGAGGATACCGAAGAAATGTTCCTAGTGGGAGATAGGGATCACATACAGGATCCCAAAACCTACAACGAGGCGATATCTGATATCGATTCCGAAAAATGGCTGGAAGCTATGAAGTCAGAGATAGACTCCATGCATTCCAACCAAGTCTGGACCTTAGTAGACCCACCAGAAGGTATTGTACCTATTGGATGCAAATGGATCTACAAAAGGAAGATAGGTTCGGATGGAGAGGTAGAGACCTATAAGGCAAGGCTTGTGGCGAAAGGGTATAGTCAGCGCGAAGGCATTGACTATCAGGAGACCTTTTCACCTATAGCCATGCTAAAATCCATCCGAACATTGCTTGCCATTGCAGCATTTCATGATTATGAAATCTGGCAGATGGATGTGAAAACTGCTTTCCTGAATGGATATCTTGATGAAGATATCTATATGGAACAGCCTTTGGGTTTCACTTCCAGTGATGGAGATCACAAGGTCTGCAAGCTGCAAAGGTCCATCTATGGACTAAAGCAAGCATCTCGGAGTTGGAACACTCGTTTCGATGACGCAATCAAAACGTTTGATTTCATCAAAAACGAAGAGGAACCGTGTGTTTACAAAAAGGTTAGTGGGAGTGCTGTCGTTTTTCTCGTACTGTACGTAGATGACATTCTCCTGATAGGGAATGATATTCCCATGCTAACCTCGGTCAAGGACTGGTTGTCAAAAAGAATTCTCCATGAAAGACCTTGGGGAGGCATCCTATATTTTGGGAATAAAGGTCTATAGAGATAGATCTAAAAGGATGCTTGGCCTTTCACAGAAAATGTACATAGAGGAGGTGCTGAAGAGGTTCAGCATGAAAAACTCCAAGAGGGGTCTCTTACCCCTAAGACATGGAATTCATCTCTCCAAGAAGATGTGCCCCAACACATCTGAAGAGATTCAACACATGAGCAAGATTCCCTATGCATCGGCAATAGGAAGCCTCATGTATGCCATGCTGTGTACACAACCTGATATAGCTCTTGCTGTGAGTGTCACAAGCAGATATCAGTCGGATCCAGGCAAGAAGCACTGGATAGCTGTGAAAGAACAGTCTTAAGTACTTGAGAAGAACTAAAGACATGTTCTTGGTCTTTGGGAGAAGATCAGAGTTGAAGGTAGAAGGATGCACACATATTGATGATAGAAAGTCTACATCAGAATATGTGCAATTGTGGTTCAGTAAATTGGAAGAGTTCCAAACAACCGATCATTATAGATTCTACCTTAGAAGCTGAATGTTAAGCCGTATCTAAGGGTGCAGTGGAAACCTTCTGATTAAAAGTTAATTGCAGAGTTAGGTGTAATGTCATTAGATGCCATAACACTTTACTACGATAACATTGGCACCATAGCACTAGCTATGGAGCCATGGTCTCATCAGAAGTCCAAGCACATAGAGCGGCGCTTCCATTTCATACGCGACTATGATGTAGAGGTGCAGAGAGTAGACTCCGCGGATAACGTGGCAGACCCGTTCACTAAGCAGCTAAATCAGCAGATGACTGAAGCCCACCTTGAGAAGATGGGCCTAAGATATATGACCAATTGGCTTTAGTGCAAGTGGGAGATTGTTAGATGTATGCCCTAGAAGCCATTTTGGCTGACACATTGTTGATTCTAGAGACATAATTTTGTACTTGACTATTTATTATTGAATAAATAAAAGGCATCTTTTCATTCATATTGTTTATGTGTCTATGAATCGTCCAAGAAATTAATAAGATGATGATACATATTCTCAAGAGTTGAGAATTTGAGCCATGTATCATTGGTGATTAATTTCTAAATGCTCCTGATCAATGGATCATCACGAGGACGGTGATCGATCCGATCAGTGCACAGATCACTTTCCTTCTGGATGGACGAGACTTGAGTCCACAGTGTAGGGACACTGAAGTGATAGTGCAGGTGCTTGTTAGAGAACAAGGGTACTGAGCGTGACCAAGACAAGAAGTCACTTGGATGTCTATCCACTCGTCAGTGACTTGCTTGATGTTGCAGTAGTGTGACTGGTCCTTTGACCTGCGGTACTTCGGCTACTCACAGTGAGGTTATTGTAGTTTGACTGCACACATACATGGTCTCTAGCCATATGGGTCCATGCAGTGTAGATTGGCTGCAGTAGGTTCACTGTAGGAGTAGGGTATGCACCTATAAGGAATCTATCGACCTTGATAGAAGAGGAGTGATCCTATGTGATTTGTTAGACTGAGTTCTAAGACCTTGGCCAGGGCAGTAATATAAAGTGGAAAAAGAGTTTTCCACTATCGAACTCAAGTCGAATAAATCTTGACATATGACAGACGATGGGGTTTGACGAGTTGTCCATGACCTCCGTCCTGTAGGGATCCACGATAGTAGGACTGTATCACATGTTAACTGCACCTAGAGGTTCATCATTCCATTCTGCTGGGTAGCCACTACATGCTGCTAGGTGTCACTGGTGGATGGTGGGACTCATAGGGATTATCTTGATGATCGATAAACCCTAATGAGTTGAGTTGGAATCGTTCCAACCCATTGAAAGGAGTTTTCAATGATATTGAGATAGAGATCACAATATATCTCACTACCAGTCAGAATAGAACCTATGGGGTCACACACACTAGAAGTATTGACCGATCCGATGGTTGAAATCGTGATTAGGAATCACAAGTAATCAATTTGATTGATAAGAAGTTGAAGAAGGAAAGGGAATTAATTAATTGGACTTGAAACAAGAATCCTACTTTGGGTAGGATTCCTAGAGTCCTAATTGGATTAGGACTGAGAATCCTAGTTGGAGTAGGACTGGGATTCCTACTTGGAATAGGATTCCTACAATCCTAATGAGATTAGGAACTTTGAATTAAAATTGGATTCCTACTTGGAGTAGGATTCCTAGAAATCCTAATTGGATTAGGACTTCGAATTCAAATAAAGTCCTAATTGGATTAGGACTAAAATTAAACAAATCCTAATTGGATTAGGATTCCTTAAGTCTAAATTAATTATTAATTTAATGAATCAACATGACTCCTAATTGGATTAAGGATTGAAGAGTTCAATTAAGTCATGATTCATTCAAGTCCTAATTGGATTAGGACTAGCGTAGATTGAACCCAAATTTGGCTAATCCTAATTAGATTAGGATTAAACCATGAGAGAGGCACCTAATTCTTTTTGGAAGAGGATTGGGTTAATCAAGTAAGAGGGGCATCAGCCCCTCTTCACTTAGTTGGTGCGACATGAAGAGAGAAGGGGGCCGGCGCCCCCTCTTGGAAAGTAGTCAAGGGCTCCTAACTTGTAGGAGCCCTTCATCCTTATTAAAGGAGGACTAGGGCCGACGCCCTAGATGGACCTTTCTCCTCTTCATCACGTGGCCACCCCCTCTCCATCTCTCCTTGGTTCAGCCGCCATCAGCAAAGGGAAAAGAAGAGGAGGCGTTTCCCTCCTCTGGTCTTCTTCCTTGGCTCCAACGCATGGAAAAAAAAGAAGGCTGCAGAAGCTGTGTTCTTCTTCCTTGAGTTCCTTCTTCCTCTTTCTCCTCTCAAGCACAATCAAGGGTTGATTGAAAGAGAGGAGATCAGCCATCAAAAGTAGTCTTTGCAAGGGAGCTAGCACCCCGGGAAGACAAGAAAGCTTTGATCGGTCCTCTGCTTCGTATGGATACCCGTAGAGGCCGAACGTTTGAACGGCTTCAAGCGAACCCTCTTCCAAAACCACGAATTCAGATTTGCGGTGATCATCTACCCGCGCAAGGTGAAGATTTGATCTTCCTAATAGTTTTAAAAGTTTTAATTCTTACCTAATTACGAAAGGTCTCGAAACAACGTTCATGCGATGAACGTCGATCCCGCACATGCCCCCATTCCGCTGCCATCTGATTTATTTTTGAAATATCAGCGGCATGGGCGGGTTCCCAACAGTAACATGGTTTTCTGTCTGTCGATGGTCGCACAGTCTCGGAGTCGACTCGCGTATTGCGGGAGTCAACTCGAATCTCAGAGTCCATAAAATGCTCTCTGACCTTTTCTTTGTGTACCGCTGAGAGTCGACTCTTGCTTTCTCTGGAGTCGACTTGCCAACCATCGGAGTCGACTCGCATTCCACTGGAGTCGACTCGAATCTCAGACTCGAAAACTGCTCTCTGACTTTTCTTTGTGTACCTCTTGGAGTTGACTCTTACTACCCTGGAGTCGACTCGTTGAACATTGGAGTCGACTCGCGCACTTCAGGAGTCGACTCGTTGACAGGTTCTGAGATGAGGCTTTCTGTTCTTCTTTCTGTTCTCAGTCGGAGTCGACTCGTACTAGTCTGGAGTCGACTCGAGCTCGTGCCAGTGAACTTGATACGCTTGGAGTCGACTCGTGATACTCGGGAGTCGACTCGAGTCTCAGACTTTGGTTCAGCAGACTTCTTAACTTATCCAAAATACTATGAACCAAATCTAGAGACACTTGGCAGGATTTTCACTGAAACACTCAATTGAATTCATTAGTAATCACAAGATATACTCAAATGCTTTGAGCTCATCAAAATCAAATGGGGTTTTAATCAATCACTCCACAATCTCCCCCTTTTTGATGATGACAAAACTTTGAGTATATGTAAAATGACTTGCTCAATAAATAATGAAATAAAATCCATAAATGAATTCAAATGTCTGATAATTTAATTTATCCAAGTTTGAAAGGAGTGAAACAGCAAATTTCGGAGTTAAAGCTCTCCCTTTCATTTGGAATTATATAAGCCTTCATATTATGCAATCAATTGTTTGGCTTATATGTCATTAATGATTTAGCTTGATTAAAATTCAGATTCTCCCCCTCAACATATGCATTCAACTATGTTTTGATTCTCTGAATTTCCTTTTAATGCTATGAAGTTTTTGAACTAAATTTTTTGTTTGTTCTTGAGTAGGATTCAGCTAATCTCCGAATATCCCTTGAATAGATTCTGGAGATTACTCCATTAGGAGCCCCAAAAGAGAGATAATGAGCCTCGAGGTACCGAATCCACTTAGAACAAATTTGTGTGTGTTTTTAAGAGTTTATCTTTTTATTGATTTCTTTTACATATTTTATCCATGTTTCTCCCCTTTTACATATTTTATACATATTTCTCCCCCTTTTTGTCATCATATCAAAAAGGAGGTAATCACACACAATCAATGGCACAAATGGCACAGAAATGAAGATAAGATGTCTACTCATTGTATTGATATGAATGTGAATACATTTGAGCATACAATAAGTAAAGCAAAACAATACAAAACAGAACTCAAACACATCTATGTCCTCCTCGAGGATGAAGCTCCCCCTCTCGAGGATGCATCTCCTCCTCTGGAGGATGTGGCTCCTCCTCTCGAGGATGTGGCTCCTCCTCTCAATCGGCTCTGCTCCATGAGGAGGGTGACTGCATCTGTGACATGGCCAAGCTGTGTGATGATAGACGTGGTGGCTCTGCTATGTGTAGTGGAGAGCTCTGTCACCGACGCCTGAAGCCCAGTCACCGATGTCTGAAGTGCGTCCAGCTTGTCGATGAGTACATTCGCCAAGCGCTCGGCCCCCTCGGTGGTGGTGTGCATGTCACGACCTATCTCCTCTCGCATCTGTCGAGTGGAGCTCGTGACCTCACTCATGCTGTGGAACTGGGCCTGGACCAAACTCCGAACATTGTAGATCTCTTTCCGTACATGAGCCGTCATGTCAGTCACGGTTGTCAAGGAAGGGACCAACTGAGAAGAGACGGGTGCAGGAGTGGGAGCAGGCACCGCACCTCGGAGCTCCCGAAGCAGCTCATCCCTCACCTCTCTGACTATCTCCTGTCGCAGCTCCCGGAGCTGCTCAGGATCAATCCGGACCGCCATAGAGGGTGGTGCCGAGGAGGAAGGTCCAGCGGAGGTGGTAGGAGCAGGAGGAGTGGATGGGGGGTCTGGATGGTCTGGAAGGTCTGGGTAGTCTGAATCGGGCTCAGGACTAGGTGAAGGTCTGGTGGTCTGAGCGGTGAAGGTAGACTTCCTAACCCAGATCCCTTCTCTCTTCCGAAACCCCATCCTGTGCATGGTCCCCGTACACAAGCGATCTGTCCATCGCAATGCACGAGAGGGTTCCTTCTCAGGAATGGGAATCTCGTACTCCCTAAAGAGAAGAGTAAAAATCATGCCGTATGGGAGGGTGAGCCTAGGTCTATCTAGGGGCTCACACATATACCTATAGATGAGTTTAGGAAAGTTGATTGGGGTGTCCTGAAGAATGTAAGACATAACAGCTAGGTCCCTCTCATTTACAAAATCAAATCTTCCTGTCTTAGGGAAGATGGATCTGGACAGAATACTCAAAAGGATTCTCACTTCAATAGGAAGTGAGCTAGCAGATACCTCGTCTAGGGGGGACTGAGGTGGATGCCCTAAGACGACCGTAAGGGCCTCAACTCTATCCTCAGGGTGTGCGGGAGCCATCCCTACTAATGGAAGGTGGAGGATGTGGGCAATGAGATCCTCCGTGACACGCACAGGGACACCTACTACTGTGCCCTCGATACCTCCATCTCCCCGATGGACGGTACTATAAAACTCTTGAACAAGGCCAGGGTAAGTGGGAAGGTCCAAAGTGAGGAAGTACTCTAGGCCCTGGGCTCTAAGCCTATCACCTATGGTGAACCCTTCCCGGGAGAGA
Source organism: Phoenix dactylifera (assembly GCF_051530095.1). Classification (NCBI taxonomy): domain Eukaryota; kingdom Viridiplantae; phylum Streptophyta; class Magnoliopsida; order Arecales; family Arecaceae; genus Phoenix; species Phoenix dactylifera. The sequence continues at coordinate 14,430,508 of NC_143202.1, forward strand.
TAGTCAAAGTCGACATACCTCCCGGTGGTGACGGTCTTTCCGGCCAACGGCCTTGCGGGAACCGCCCTAGGCGGGGAACGAGCCGGAGGTGGTTGCCTCGCGGGATCGTGCCGCGCCTTGGAGCGCCGCTCGGGACCGGCCTCGGGACGGGACCTCTTCCTAACCACGGTCTTACGAGGCATCTTGACCTAAACGGGAAGAAACACCTAAAGGACGGAGAAAGGTCGACGGAGGAGACTCGGGACGGACCGGAGACGACCTAGAAACGGACGAAAACCCTAAGAACCGGTGAAAAATCGACCGAACAAAGGTTGGAGACGATCAGGGAAGACCTAGGAGTCGGCTCTAGGGCTTTTTGAACAGTGGCGGCTTGAAAGAGAAGTGTTTGCGAAACGACAAACCTAGGGTTAAAAAGTCGGATCCCGACTGCGAGTCGACTCCCCTGAGTCGCGAGTCGACTCGACCTCGAGTCGACTCCAGAATATGCGCGAGTCGACTCTCCTTATGCGCCTGTAGACTTCGAGTCGACTCCCGACAATGTGCGAGTCGACTCCCCCTCAGCTGCCATCTTTGCGAGTCGACTCCCGCAAATGCGCGAGTCGACTCCCCCTTAGGAGCCGGCTCTGAAACTTACTCGAGTCGTCTCTAACCTTGGCACGCACCTAAAAGTCATGCTATAACCGTGCCAAATGAGGGAAAATCACCTAATTGGGATCTGATTTGATGATCATTGAATGTAAACTCTATTTTAACCGTATTCTAATCATCAAAATCAATTAATCTAGTGGAAACTCCCACTAGGATGGATCAATCACTCCTAATCCCCTCCTAAGCACGCTAAACCTCTCTTCACTTAGGGGTTTTGTAAAAATATATGCTAATTGATTATCAGTACAAACAAATTGGAGTGACACATCACCATTCAATACATGATCTCTTATGAAGTGATGTCTTATCTCAATGTGTTTAGTTCTTGAATGTTGAATTGGATTTTTAGTTAGATTTATGGCACTTGTATTATCACAATTAATGGAGATTTTAGCTTGTTTAATGCCATAATCTTCTAATTGTTGTTTAATCCACAAGATTTGAGCACAACAACTCCCGGCTGCCACATATTCAGCTTCTGCAGTGGATAATGCAACCGAGTTTTGTTTCTTGCTAAACCATGAGATTAGGTTTTCTCCTAAAAACTGACACGACCCGCTGGTACTTTTTCTATCAAGCTTACATCCAGCGAAGTCTGAATCTGTGTACCCTATTAAGTTTAGGCTAGATTCTTTAGAGTACCATAGCCCTATGTTCTTAGTTCCTATTAAGTATTTAAAAATTCTCTTAACTGCAGCTAGGTGTGATTCTTTAGGATTAGCCTGATATCTAGCACACATGCAAACACTAAACATAATATCAGGTCTACTTGCAGTAAAATATAGTAAAGATCCTATCATACCTCTATAAAGTTTTTGATCTACAGATTTACCTGATTCATCTTGGTCTAATTTGCATGATGAGCTCATGGGGTGCTGATTGATTTGTTTCCCTCCATATCAAACTTCTTGAGCATCTCCTTGATATATTTTGCTTGATTGATGAAGATGCCTCCTTCAGATTGTTTGATTTGAAGCCCGAGGAAGTAGTTCAGCTCTCCCATCATGCTCATCTCAAACTCACTCTGCATCAAATCAGCAAACTCTTCGCAGAGGCGATTGTTAGTAGCACCGAAAATGATATCATCAACATAAATCTGTACTAATAGCATCTCCTTATTTTGCTTTTTCAGAAATAATGTTGTGTCTACATTTCCCCTAGAGAATTCATGTTCTAATAGGAATTTACTAAGTCTCTCATACCATGCTCTAGGTGCTTGTTTTAATCCATAAAGTGCTTTGTTCAGTTTATACACATGATTAGGGTATTGATGATTTTCAAAACCAGGAGGTTGTTCTACATACACTTCCTCATTAATATACCCATTTAAAAATGCACTTTTTACATCCATTTGAAATAGTTTGAAATCCTTAGAGCATGCATATGCTAATAATAGTCTAATAGCCTCAAGTCTAGCTACGGGAGCAAAGGTTTCATCAAAATCTATGCCTTCTTCTTGATTATAACCCTTTGCCACTAGTCTAGCCTTATTCCTTATAACAATTCCATTTTCATCTAGCTTATTTTTATATATCCATTTTGTACCTATAATTGGATATTTAGAAGGTCTCTCTACTAGATCCCACACTTTGTTTCTAGTAAATTGGTTTAGTTCTTCTTGCATTGCATTTATCCAATTTACATCATTTTCGGCTTCTTCTATATGTTTGGGCTCAAAGTGTGAAACAAAAGCTAGATGGGTATTTAGATTTCTAAGTGAAGCTCTAGTCCTAACCGGTTGAGATGGATCATCTAGAATGAGTTCCTTAGGATGCCCGTGAGCATACCTCCAAGCTTTTGTTAGCCCATGATCCACAATAGCCTCTTGGCTTGATGATTCTCCTTCAATCAACTTTTGATTATCATCTTGTAATCCCATCTCATCTATCTTTTCCTCAAGTATTTCAACATCATCATCAAAATTAACTTTCTTACTAGAGGAGATGTCACTAGAGTCATCAAATACTACATGTATAGATTCTTCTATGACTAAGGTTCTTTTATTAAATACTCTATAGGCTTTACTAGTTGTAGAATAACCTAAGAATATTCCTTCATCAGATTTAGGGTCAAATTTCCCTAGATTATCTTTCCCATTATTATGCACAAAACACCTACATCCAAAAACATGAAAATAATTAACCTTTGGTTTTCTGTTTTTCCACAGTTCATAAGGTGTTTTCTTTATAATGGGTCTCAATAGAACTCTATTTAATATGTGACAAGAGGTATTAATGGCTTCTCCCCAAAAGTACTTAGGGAGGTTACTTTCACATAACATAGTCCTAGCCATTTCCTCTAGTGTTCTATTCTTCCTTTCCACAACTCCATTTTGTTGTGGTGTCCTAGGTGCTGAGAAATTATGGGTTATCCCCTTTTTACTACAAAATTCATCAAATGATTGATTTTCGAATTCGGTACCATGGTCACTTCTAATGGCTATGACTGAAGACTCTCTAGCATTTGTTACTTCCTTATGGAACTTCTTAAACATAGAAAATGCTTGATCCTTATGCGCTAGAAACATGACCCATGTGTACCTAGAGTAATCATCTACTATAACTAGACCATATTTATTTCCACCTAGGCTTGTTGTTCTAGTTGGACCAAATAGGTCCATGTGTAGTAATTCTAGAGGCCTAGAAGTAGAGACACATTTTATGGATTTAAAAGAGTTCCTAGATTGTTTGCCAAATTGACATGCTTCACATATTTTGTTCTTTTCAAATTTTAATTTTGGCAAACCTATCACGGAGTCTCTTTTAACTAGTTTAGTTATTATGTCCATGCTTGCATGACCTAACTTACGGTGCCATAACCAACTAGCATCATTATCTTTAGTTTCATTTACAACTAGACATTGATTATGTTTTGCAAGATCTTCTAGGTCTACAACATATACATTTCCACGTCTAATTCCTTTAAAAACTAAACTGTTATCATTAGGATTTGTTATAATGCATAGTGATGCTTTAAACATAACATCATATCCTTTATCACATAATTGACTAATGCTTAACAAGTTATGCTTAAGACCATCAACATATCTAACATTATCTATAAAAGCAGAAGGGGTGATTTGAACTTTACCAAAACCAATGATGTGACCTTGGTTGTTGTCTCCAAACGTCACAGCACCTCCCTTCTTAGCTTCAAGGGTGAAAAATTGATCTTTATCACCCGTCATGTGCCTTGAGCAGCCACTATCCAAATACCAGCAGTTTTTGTTGACTTTGGCTGCAAGACACTCCTACACAAGCAAATCATGTCATCTTAGGTATCCAAGTTTTCTTGGGTCCTTCATGGTTAGTCAAGTTGGTTCCTTTTGGAACCCATACCTTTTTAATTTTTCTTTTAGTTTTACTTTTCCTAAAATTACACACATTTACTTTATGACCTACTGTACCACAACAAAAGCAAGTTATTTTCCTAATTTTAGTTTTCCCAGCTTTTACAAAGAAGTTACTGAGAAGTTTTTGTTTATTTCTTGGTTTATATCCTAAACCCGCTTTATTAAATACGGCTCGTTGATTATTAAGTATCATATTTAACTTTTCAGAACTATACGTAAACCTTTCAACTAAAGGTTTGTATTTTCCAAGTTCTTTAGTTAATGTTTGATTTTCTGCTTTTAAATCATTTAGTTCTTTTGTGAGATCCTTGTTTAAGATTTGTTTATGGTTTTTAAGTTCTGAAAGTTTCTTAGTTAGTTTTTCATTATCTTTCGTTAAGTTGTTAGTCTTCTTAATTAAGAGTTGGTTGCTTGTCTTAAGTTCTAGATTTTCTTTGGTAAGATTATCTTTATCCTTAATTAATGAATCATGCTTATGAATGTAAGTTTGGTTAGTTACTTTTAGTTCTCTGTTTTTAACATTTATGTTCTTATATTCAATCATTAATTCATTAAACGCATCATAAAGTTCATCAAATGTAAAATCAAAATGCGTATCGGAAGTTACCTCGTTTTCGTTGGCCATGAAGCAGAAATTTGCCTTCTCTTCTTGTTCTTCATCCGATGATGAAGATGATGCGTCGGAGTCCGATAGGGTGGTGACAAGGGCTTTCTTCTTCTTCTTGTACTTGCTGCCCTTCTTTAGTAAGGGACACTCAGCTCTGATGTGTCCCGGCTTTTTGCACTCATAGCACCCAATCCCCTCATTTTCTCTTTCCTTACCTTTGTCCTTGCGGTAGGAATTTGAGGGGCCTCTCCTTTGATGATAGGACTTCTTGTGGTTGATGAATTTCTTGAACTTGCGCACAAGAAGTGCCTCACCACCATCTTCCTCATCTTCTTCTTCTTCACTACTGCTACTGCAAGATAAGTCTTTGTTAGATGAAGTAGATTTTAAAGCTATTACCTTTTTCTTATGGGAGGACTCTTCCTCATTGTGTTGTTTCATGGTGAGCTCGTGCGTCATAAGGGATCCAAGAAGCTCCTCAAGTGGTAGCTTGTTCAAGTCCTTGGCTTCTTGGATTGCCGTCACTTTAGCTTTCCACGACCTTGGTAGACACCGAAGGATTTTCCTGACAAGCTCACTGTTAGTATAGTTCTTGCCAAGGCTTTTTAGGCCATTGACAATATCAGTAAACCTAGTGAACATGCATGTGATTGTTTCATTTGAATCCATTTTAAATAGTTCATATTTATGAGCCAAGATGTTTATTTTGGATTCCTTGACTTGATTCGTGCCCTCATGGGTCACTTCAAGTCTGTTCCAAATTTCTTTTGCAGAATTACAAGTTGAAACCCTATTGAATTCATTACGGTCTAAGGCACAATAAAACACATTCATAGCTTTAGAGTTTAATTGTGCCTTCCTCATGTCATGTTCATCCCAATTCTTTTCTAATTTGGGTACCTTAACACCCTCTACATATGTGGATGGGATGTATGGGCCATTCACTACAATGGTCCACATCTCATAGTCTTGGGCTTGGATGAATATTCTCATCCTAGCCTTCCAGTATGAGTAGTCGGATCCATTGAAGAAAGGGGGTCTTTGGGTGGACTGACCCTCAATGTGAGAAGATCCAAATGGGGTTGTCATTTTGATCTTTTAACTCTTGAGTGGAAGAGTTTTTGGCTCTGATACCACTTGTTGCCCAAATAGACAACCCAAGAGGGGGGGGTGAATTGGGTTTTAAATTAATTTGGATAATTAAACGTTATGGATGATTAATTAAAAACTATTGCAAGTTATTTAATTAATGCTAAGTGCTGTGAGTGATGTGAGAGGAAGAAGAGAAGAGACAATCCAATGCAAACACAGAGTTTTATAGTGGTTCGGAGCTACCCCTTGCTCCTACGTCCACTCCCCAAGTCTCTCTTGGGAATTCACTATAACCCCCTTGGATTACAGCCGGTTGTTTTGCAAGCTCACAACCAAACTTGTTGTTTTACGAGCTCACAACGAACTCGGTCGGTTTTCCCAGGCTCATGGACTAGAACCAACCCCGATTGTTTTTCCGGGCTCACAATCAAACCCTTACACACGTTGGTTTTTAACTTGGCTCACCAACCAACCTTAATCCCCTTGATTCAATCCCCCGATTGAACCAAGTAATTACAAGTTATAGAAAGAAAGGAAAATAAGCTTCTCAAAAGCAGATGTAAAACAATATAATCAAAAGAGGAGTTTAGAAGCCCTCAAACGCTTTTAAGCTGAAGTAGAGGAATGGCTTCTTGAACTCCGGTCTCCTCTAGAATGAGTAGTCGACTTGAATGCAGGAGGAGGAGGCTTTAATTGCTGGGAAGATGTAGTTGGTTGCAGTAAATGCTGATCTTCCCCTTTTTCGTTGAAGAGCACGTTGCAGAGCTTGAAAGCTTGAATGCTTGGAGTGGAATGGTTGTTCTCTTCCTTGCTACAGTCTTCTGTGGCTATTTAAGCCAACCCCCACGGAAACTAGCCGTTACACTGCTTTTTCTGCCCGTTCTGCACACTCTGCGCAGCCTGACAATATGACCGTTGGTGGGTTGGAGTCGACTCGCGCGATCAGGAGTCGACTCGGCTGTAGCGGGAGTCGACTCAAGCTTTTCCGGAGTCGACTCGGCAACTATTCCAAATTTGAATTAAAGTTGTCGTCACGACTGGGAGTCGACTCGTCTTGACCCGGAGTCGACTCGCCAACTTCTGGAGCTGACCTGGCAATTTTGGAGTCGGCTCATCCACTGAAGTCCGTGGATCCAATTTTGAATTTTGTCCACTCGAGTCGACTCGACTGTCCTTGGAGTCGACTCGAATCTCAGAGCCCGAACTCCCGATTCTCTGTCTTTTGGCTCATCCAGTCTTGGAGTCGACTCGAACTTCCTTGGAGTCGACTCGGCTCTCAGTTTCCGAAAGTTGGTCTTCTGCCTTTTGATGTGAAGCTTGTCTTGGAGTCGACTCGAGCTGTCTGGGAGTCGACTCGAATCTCAGAGGCAGTAACATGGTTTTCTGTCTGTCGATGGTCGCACAGTCTCGGAGTCGACTCGCGTATTGCGGGAGTCGACTCGAATCTCAGAGTCCATAAAATGCTCTCTGACCTTTTCTTTGTGTACCGCTGAGAGTCGACTCTTGCTTTCTCTGGAGTCGACTTGCCAACCATCGGAGTCGACTCGCATTCCACTGGAGTCGACTCGAATCTCAGACTCGAAAACTGCTCTCTGACTTTTCTTTGTGTACCTCTTGGAGTCGACTCTTACTACCCTGGAGTCGACTCGTTGAACATTGGAGTCGACTCGCGCACTTCAGGAGTCGACTCGTTGACAGGTTCTGAGATGAGGCTTTCTGTTCTTCTTTCTGTTCTCAGTCGGAGTCGACTCGTACTAGTCTGGAGTCGACTCGAGCTCGTGCCAGTGAACTTGATACGCTTGGAGTCGACTCGTGATACTCGGGAGTCGACTCGAGTCTCAGACTTTGGTTCAGCAGACTTCTTAACTTATCCAAAATACTATGAACCAAATCTAGAGACACTTGGACAGGATTTTCACTGAAACACTCAATTGAATTCATTAGTAATCACAAGATATACTCAAATGCTTTGAGCTCATCAAAATCAAATGGGGTTTTAATCAATCACTCCACAGATTGGTTTTTTCGGTGATAAGGAAGCAGAGTCGACCCTGAGACAGCGGAGTCGTCCCCATGCATAAAGTGCAAACAAGCCGAGACGTCCCCTGGAGGAGCGGAGTCGACTCTCTCAGGGAATTCCAGAGGACATGTTTTTCAGAGATAAAGAAGCGGAGTCGTCCCCAAAGCAGCGGAGTCGTCCCTATTCAAAAAGTACAAACAAGCCGAGACGTCCCCTTAAAGTGCCGAGTCGACTCCAGACAACGTAAAAAGTGAAATCTTGTAGCCGAGACGTCTCTCGTTGAAGCGGAGACGTCCCCGGAGCGCCTGGGACGCGACTGACAGCTTTTCAGAGACCTCTTAAGTGCTTCTCAACAACTCTTCACCAACCAAAAGCTAGATCATTCAAGAGAGAAGTAAGAAAGAAAAGTTCAAGGGAGTGAGTGCATTCAAGTGAAGAAATCAAGTGTTTTCAAGCTTCCCAAGTGATTTCAAGCTCAATCACTCTCGTGCGCTTGGGATTAAAAGCTCACACTCAATCCTACGCGCTCCACATCGGAAGAATCAATAACTCCCACGCTTCCAACGGCAAAAGGATTCTTCCGGGTTCTATTGTTCATAATTGCAATATTTGCTTTTTAGAGCTTTTCCTTTCTTTTGTAAACTCTTTCGTTGTGGTGCTTGTTCCAGTCAAGGGACTTGGAACAAGGGAAAGGCGTCCCAAGCCTAAGTGAAATTGGGGGTTTTAGGGTTTGTTGTGAGCCCGGTGTAAAACAACGAGTTGGGTAGTGAACTCGCAAAACTACCGTACTGTAATCTTGGATTATAGTGGAAATTCCCAAAGGTGATTTGGAGAGTGGATGTAGGAGCAGTGGAAGCTCCGAACCACTATAAAACATTGTGTTTGTGATTGACCTTTCTTATTCCTCCTTCTTTACTTTAGTGCATATATTCGTGTGTTTTATTTTTAATTAGTCAAAAGCTTTTAAAACACCCAATTCACCCCCCTCTTGGGTGACCATCTCTGGGCAACAAGTGGTATCAGAGCCGGTGCTCTGTGTATTTCTTGAAAGACCTAACCGTTTTAGCCAAAGATCTAGATGGCAACACCCTTTAACAATGTTCCTGCCGAGGGGCAAGCAACCAATAGACCTCCACTCTTCAATGGGACAAATTATACCTATTGGAAGACTAGAATGAGAATCTTCATTCAAGCACAAGACTATGCCTTGTGGAGGGTTATAGTCAAGGGACCACAAGAACCATCACACATGGTTAATGGCATTCGAGTTCCCAAACCTGAGGAGGATTGGGATGAGAATGATGATAGGATAGCTCAACTTAATTCTAGAGCCATGAACTCATTATTTTGTTCTCTAGATGTAAATGAGTTCAATAGAGTCTCCACATGTACTTCCGCTAAGGAAATATGGGATAGGCTTGAAGTTACCCACGAGGGTACAAATCAAGTCAAAGAGTCTAAAGTGAACATTCTAGTTCACAAGTATGAGTTATTTAAGATGGAACCCAATGAAACCATCACATGCATGTTTACTCGCTTTACCGATATAATTAATGGTCTAAAGAGTTTGGGTAAATCTTATACTAACCTAGAACTTGTGAGTAAAATTCTCAGGTCTTTGCCGAATGCATGGGAAGCAAAGGTCACGGCGATCGTAGAAGCCAAAGACCTCAACACTTTGGGATTAGAACAACTACTGGGCTCATTGATGACGCATGAGCTCACAATGAAGCAACATGAAGAAGAGTTGCCGAAGAAAAGGACAATCGCACTCAAGGCTACCTCAAGTGTGTGTGAAGAAGAGAGTAGTGAGAGTGAAGAAGAAAGCCAAGATGAGGACTTGGGTTTGATAGTAAGGAAGTTTAAGAAATTCATGAGAAGAAAGAAACCTTTCCCAAGAAAGAAATTTGGAGGGAGAAATGATTGGAAAAAAGAAAAGGAAAAAGAAAGAGATCCAATCATATGCTATGATTGCAAGAGACCGGGACACGTTCGTTCCAAATGCCCTCAACAAAAGAAGTATTTTGGAAAGGAGAAGAAGAAGGCATTGAAGGCAACATGGGATGATAGTGACACATCATCCTCCGAGGAAGAGAAGGAAGAGACCGCCAATTTGTGCTTCATGGCGTTCGAAGACGACGAGGTATGTCAAAACCCAACTATAAATTTTACTTTAGAAGAATTATATAAAGCTTTTCAAGAACTTATGGGTGATTGTAGTATGTTAGGAGCAAAGAATAAAGAGTTAAAAGCCTCCAATCAAAAACTAAAGGAAGATTTTGAAAACCTATTAATTGAAAAGGAGAGCGTTAAAATATTAACACTACTAACCTAGAAATCAAAAATTCAAAACTTAGCATTGAAAATGAAAAGGCAAAAACACTAATTAAGGAATTAAATCTAAAAGTAAAATCCCTACTTGATAATAATACCTCACTTGCACAAAATGTTGAATCCCTTAAAAAAGATAAGGAAGAACTAGTTAAAGAAAATTTGAATCTTAAGAATGAGGTACATAAGTACAAACCAATTGTTGAAAAATTCACACAAAGCTCTGAAAAATTAAATCTTATTCTTTCAAATCAAAGAGCTGTTTTCAATAAAGCCGGGATTAGGATATAAAACTAACACACAACAAAAATACCTAAAGAATTTCTTTGTAAAAGCAAAAAATGTAAAAACTGAAAAACCTACATGCTTTCATTGTGGGAAGAATGGACATAAAGCCTACTCTTGTATTCAAAGAAAGATCCAAACTAACAAGAGTACATTTATGAAAGCTAAAAACATAACTAAAGTATGGGTGCCTAAGGGAACCAACCACACTATCCACGAAGGACCCAAGAAAACTTGGATACCTAAGAGCTTCACATGATCATTTTGCAGGTATGCCTGGCAGCCGGAAACAAAAAGAGAATGTGGTATCTTGATAGTGGTTGCTCAAGGCATATGACCGGTGACAAGAGTCTCTTCGTCACCTTGGAATCAAAAGAAGGAGGAGTAGTCACATTCGGAGACAATGCTAAAGGTCAAATCATTGGTGTTGGTAAAATCTCCACATCATCCTCCTCATTTATTGATAATGTATTGTTAGTCAATGGACTAAAACATAATTTATTAAGTATAAGTCAGTTTTGTGACAAGGGATTTAAAGTATCATTTGAATCATCACTATGCATAATTAGTAGTCCAATTGATAATGCGATCATACTCACAGGACATAGGCATGGAAATGTTTACATGGTAGATCTTAATGATCTCACCATGAAGGATGGCCAATGTCTTGTAGCCATGAATCCCAAAGTCAATGAGACTAGTTGGTTATGGCATCGTAGGTTAGGGCATGCTAGCATGGATTTAATCTCAAAATTAATTACAAAGGATCTAGTCAAAGGACTACCAAAAATAGACTTTGAAAAGAATAAAATTTGTGCTGCATGTCAATTAGGGAAACAAACAAGAAGTTCTTTCAAGTCTAAGAACATAGTCTCAACATCAAAACCCTTAGAACTAATTCACATGGATTTGTTTGGACCCACTAGAACTGCTAGTCTAGGGGGTAAGAAATTTGGTCTTGTAATTGTTGATGATTTTTCACGCTTTACATGGGTTTCATTTCTTGCACACAAAGATGAGTCCTTTTCCGCCTTTATCAAGTTTCATAATAGGGTTTCAAATGAACTCAATCTTAAACTAAAAGCAATTAGGAGTGATCATGGTACCGAGTTTGAAAATCAGTATTTTGAAAAATTTTGTGAAGAAAATGGTATCAATCACAACTTCTCGGCACCTAGGACACCCCAACAAAATGGGGTGGTAGAAAGGAAGAATCGCACACTAGCAGATATGGCTCGTACCATGTTGTGCGAATCGGATCTACCAAAGTATTTTTGGGCTGAAGCAATAAATACTTCATGTTATATCTTAAATCGTGCTTTAGTTAGATCCATCTTAAAGAAAACACCTTATGAGTTGATAAAAAGTAAGAAACCTAATATAAGTTATTTTCATGTTTTCGGTTGTCGATGCTTTATTTTAAACAATGGAAAGGACAATCTAAGTAAATTTAGTGCTAAATCAGATGAGGGGATCTTCTTAGGTTATTCCTTATCTAGTAGAGCATACAGGGTCTTCAACAAGAGAACTCTCGTTGTTGAAGAATCCATTCATGTTGTTTTTGATGAAACTAATGGAGATTCTTCTAGAAAAGAAGAAGATGGTGATGTAGGTATACTTGAAGACCAAATGAAGGAACTCTCCACTCAAGACAAACAACATGAGGATGATATCAAAGAAGATACAAATCAGCGAGATGAAGAAGATCAACCTCCTTCAAGAAATCAAGATCTTCCCAAAGAATGGAGGTATGCACATGGTCATCCAAAGGATCTAATCCTTGGTGATCCTTCACAAGGTATAAGAACTAGATCCTCTTTAAGAAACACTAGTAATTATCTTGCTTTCGTTTCGCAAATAGAGCCTAAATCACTAGAGGAAGCTGAAAAAGATGATAATTGGATGAATGCTATGCAAGAGGAATTAAACCAATTCGAAAGAAATGAAGTTTGGACTCTAATGAAAAGACCCCCTAATGTTTCAATTATAGGCACCAAGTGGGTGTATAGAAATAAACTAGATGAAGATGGAATAGTAATAAGAAACAAAGCTAGGCTAGTGGCCAAAGGATATAATCAGGAGGAAGGAATAGATTTTGATGAAACTTTTGCTCCTGTTGCTAGGTTAGAGGCTATTAGACTGCTTTTAGCATATGCATGCTTCATGGATTTTAAACTCTATCAAATGGATGTAAAAAGCGCATTCTTAAATGGCTATATAATGGAGGAAGTTTATGTAGGACAACCTCCAGGTTTTGAAAATCACTTACATCCAGATTATGTGTATAAATTGCATAAAGCATTGTATGGACTTAAGCAAGCTCCTAGGGCATGGTATGAAAGATTAAGCAATTTCCTAATTGAGAACAAATTTAAGAGAGGAAATGTAGACAAAACCCTCTTTATTAAAAGAAAAGGAAATGACTTATTGCTTGTACAAATCTATGTGGATGATATAATTTTTAGTGCTACTAATGATAGTCTTTGTCAAGAGTTTGCCAAGCTTATGCAGGAAGAATTTGAAATGAGCATGATGGGTGAGCTCAACTTCTTCCTTGGGCTACAAATAAAACAATCAGAGGAAGGCATCTTCATCAGTCAGTCCAAATACATCAAGGAAATGCTGGAAAAATTCAAGATGAAGGATGCAAAGGAAATCAGCACACCCATGAGCTCAAGTTGCAAGCTTGACAAAGATGAAAAAGGTAAAAGTATAGACTGCAAATTGTACAGAGGTATGATAGGCTCTCTACTTTACCTTACTGCTAGTAGACCAGATATATTATTCAGTATTTGTATGTGTGCTAGATACCAAGCATGTCCTAAGGAATCACACTTGCAAGCTGTTAAAAGAATATTTAGATATCTAGTAGGGACATCTAATGTAGGTTTATGGTATTCTAAACAATCTGACATAAACTTAATTGCTTATTCCGATGCTGATTTTGCCGGGTGCAAACTCGACAGAAAAAGCACAAGTGGCACATGTCAACTCTTGGGTGCCAATTTGGTTTCTTGGTTTAGCAAGAAACAAAATTCAGTTGCCTTGTCCACAGCTGAGGCTGAGTACATTGCAGCTGGAAGCTGTTGTGCCCAAGTTCTTTGGATTAAGCAACAACTTGAAGACTTCGGTATCAAAATGGATAATATACCAATTAAATGTGATAATACAAGTGCAATTAATTTAACAAAAAATCCTGTCCAACACTCTAAGTCAAAGCATATAGAGATTAGGCATCACTTTATTAGGGATCATGTGCTGAAAAATGATGTGATGATTGAATATGTATGTACTGAAAATCAATTGGCTGATATCTTTACAAAGCCCCTTTGTAAAGAAAGATTCAACTTCTTAAGGAATGCTTTGAGCTTGTATGATCCTAGCAAATGAATTGAACTTGTATTGCATTGTTTTGCTGCGCAAACTAGTAATCAACCTCAAGGTAAACATAAGTGAAAACATGAATTCATGTAAGCTAAATGACGAACTGTTTGACTTTCCGGAGGATGGTTACCCTCCCTTGGACTCTTCATGGAGATATTTTCAGAGCCTATTTCATAGGTATTCGAAATTTGGTCAAACATTCCTCATTTCAATATTAATAATTCAAAAATTATTATCAAATTATTATAGGATGTATCATTAAGGGGGAGGATCACAAACAAATTCACTCTAAGTTTATCAAAAGAGATCATGTTGATTAGGGTGATTAAACAAAAATTGGGAGAAGAAAGAATTTAGTCTGAAATTTTTCAGTGCCGGAGACGTCTCTGGCAAATCGCAGAGACGTCCCCCCAGGGGAGACGTCTCGCCTTAGTCGTGGAGACGTCTCGGGGACCGAATGAGGGCATTTAAAATAGGTCGAAATAGCTCGAGCCGACCCGAGCTTTCTCCTTCATCCCCGACCAAAATGAAAAACCCTAGCCTCCATTTGCTCTCCACCTCAAACCCTAGCCTCCGTTTGCTCTCCATCCAAACCCTAGCATCCATGGCACCAAAGAAGGCTAGGACGACCCGTGGAAGGCGACCTAGGGTAGCGGCCGACGGTGAGGAACGGCGGGAAGAACCCTCCGCGTCGTCTCCTCCGGTTGCTCCGCCAACCACGACTATTTCCTGTGCAAATCGCACAGTCACGACAGGAAGGTACATAGATTTCTCCTTTTTAGATCATGAGGGGTTCTCTATTGGAGAGAGACTCCGAGCCCAAGGGTGGGAACACTTTTGTATCCTCAATACCTCGACCTACCCCGGCCTAGTTAGAGAACTTTTTAGCAATATGGCCTTAGGGGACCTAGGGTACACTGGATATGTCCAAGGGACATTAGTAGAAGTCAATGAAGATGTCCTATCCACTGTCTTACAAATTCCTAGGGACGGTGAGGCTCCAACCTCACATCCCCAAAGGGAGTCAGCCCTAAATTTACTTTTAGGAAGAGAGGACTGCGGCCCTCTTGATGTTGTCAATTCCCAGGACCTAAATGCAGAGATGAGACTTCTCTTAAGTATTGTCAACCGGGTCCTATTTCCTAAAACCGGTCGCTTCGATTTTGTTTCGGAGCGAGACTTAGTTATAATGCACCACATCCTACTAGGGATCCCTCTAAACCTCCCTAGACTCATGCTAAATTACATTGCCCTATGTCATAGGTATTCTAGGTTTAGTATACCCTATGGCATGATCTTTACCTTAATCTTTAAACACTTCAAGGTTCCCATTCCAACAAATGAACCTGCAAAGCCCTTGAGAAACACCGACTATTACAATGAGGGCACAATGAGAAGAATGGAATTTCATAAGATAGATGGAGTGTGGGTCAAGGTACCAAAGAGAAAAACCCAAATCCTAGAGCCTGAGATCCCACATCATGAGTCTGACTCTCCTCCACCTAGCCACATGGATATCCCTGATATTCCCTCCAGCTCAGCTGGACCTTCCACATCCATGCCACCACCTCCTCCAGTTAGTAGGCCCTCCTTTCTGTCAGAGGATCAGATGCGCACCTTAGCATCTGCCATTTGCCAGCAGATGAGGGAGGAGATGAGATCCATGATCTCCACAGAGTTGGCCCCCATCAGAGCTTCACATGAAGGGCTTCTACAAGAGATGAAGGATATTAGAAGTCAAATTGAAGCTACAACACAAGAAATAATTGGTGTGGGTGCCACCCAAACCATCAGATCATTAGAGCTCAAGGACAGCTTGAAGAGCATTTCCAAGAGTCTTAAAGAGCTAACAAAACCAGATGGCGATGTGAGCACCTTAGTTGCCCAACTCAGAGGAAGAATTGAAATGGCAACTATAGAGTTTGAAGCACTTGTGGCAGGTTTCCACAAGTCACAGGGAGATCAATTTAAGACCCTCATGGATTCCATCAATGCATTCATAGATGCAGCTTGTAAGGTTTATGAACAAAATACAGCTGGTAGGGCCCATGAGCAACGTCGTCGATGAGGGACATTTTGCAGGCTCTTCTTTTTGTAAATCCTAGGCTGTTTTGAAACACTTTTTGTATTAGAAATCAATACTTGTAATGATTTCTTCTTTTGACTATGTACTGACTTCGAAGATTTACAATGACATATGAATGACATACAATTTCTTTTGCAACCCTGTGTACATTTCCAACTCTGTATATGTAAATATGAATGTGCCTCTTGATGTGTCATAAGAATCTCATAACATACATTATGTATTCAAATTTGGCACAACTTATCAAAGCATATGAAACAGGGGGAGCACAACCTGAATATCAAAGGGGGAGTAAAATGAATGCTGAACTCTTTAATAAAGATAACTTGAATATCCTTGAGTGGTTAACTATATTATACTATGAATTGAGTTTTAAGCACCTAATGATAATTTGTCCCCTTCATTGTTGATGACAAAAAGGGGGAGTAGATATTGAATGTGGAGATATTGAAAGGGGGAGTAGATATATAGAAAGAACCAATATGGATATTGAGATATAATTGAAAGGGGGAGTAGATATATAGAAAGAACCTATATGGATATTGAATATGGAATGCAAAATTTATAATCTTACTCCAAAGTTGATTTAGAAAGGATAAAATTGAAGAATATTGACCTTAAGATAATTGCCCTTCTGGAAAAGAAAGGGGGAGTCAAAAAGAATCTAGCTTTCAATTATCCTCAGCATCAATACTTCATTTTAACTTGATTCAAATTCAGTTGATATGCTAAAATCATTTAAGAACTATAAAGATCAATCTTATGCACAAGGAAAGAACTGAAAATTGAATACTTTGAGTGATGCACATTATATCTAGCTCTAATCAAAACATTATACTTGTACATCTGATCAAATACTGTGTATATGTTTAAACTTCAAATTTTTGCATATACTCAGTGTTTTGTCATCATCAACAAGGGGGAGATTGTTGACCCCCTAATGGATTTTGATGAATACAAAACACTAGAGTATAATTCTATTTATCTTAACAATTTAATTGAGGAATTCATGTGTCTTATTAAGAATATTGTTAAGAAATGTCTAGGCAAGTTCCCATAATTTTTATGAATTTATTGAAGAATATTTTGAGTTAAAGAAAACAGATCAGGGACAGCCGAGACGTCTCCGGATAGTTTCAGAGACGTCTCTGGCACAAACAGGAAGAACCGGCACACTTAGAGACGTCCCCGACACCTGCCGAGTCGTCCCCACGTTAGCGGAGTCGACTCTCTCAGTAGCGGAGTCGACTCTCTCAGTGGCGGCAGAAAGGCAGTTTTCAAGAGATATGCGCGAGACGTCCCCACAGTAAGCCGAGTCGTCCCCGCAAGTAAAAAGGAGACCTCCCGAGTCGTCCCCAACATAGCGGAGACGGCTCTCTCAGGGTTTTCCAGAGAATGGTTTTTTCGGTGATAAGGAAGCAGAGTCGACCCTGAGACAGCGGAGTCGTCCCCATGCATAAAGTGCAAACAAGCCGAGACGTTCCCTGGAGGAGCGGAGTCGACTCTCTCAGGAAATTCCAGAGGACATGTTTTTCAGAGATAAAGAAGCGGAGTCGTCCCCAAAGCAGCGGAGTCGTCCCTATTCAAAAAGTACAAACAAGCCGAGACGTCCCCTTAAAGTGCCGAGTCGACCCCAGACAACGTAAAAAGTAAAATCTTGTAGCCGAGACGTCTCTCGTTGAAGCGGAGACGTCCCCGGAGCGCCTGGGACGCGACTGACAGCTTTTTAGGGACCTCTTAAGTGCTTCTCAACAACTCTTCACCAACCAAAAGCTAGATCATTCAAGAGAGAAGTAAGAAAGAAAAGTTCAAGGGAGTGAGTGCATTCAAGTGAAGAAATCAAGTGTTTTCAAGCTTTCCAAGTGATTTCAAGCTCAATCACTCTCGTGCGCTTGGGATTAAAAGCTCACACTCAATCCTACGCGCTCCACATCGGAAGAATCAATAACTCCCACGCTTCCAACGGCAAAAGGATTCTTTCGGGTTCTATTGTTCATAATTGCAATATTTGCTTTTTAGAGCTTTTCCTTTTTTTTGTAAACTCTTTCGTTGTGGTGCTTGTTCCAGTCAAGGGACTTGGAACAAGGGAAAGGCGTCCCAAGCCTAAGTGAAATTGGAGGTTTTAGGGTTTGTTGTGAGCCCGGTGTAAAACAACGAGTTGGGTAGTGAACTCGCAAAACTACCGTACTGTAATCTTAGATTATAGTGGAAATTCCCAAAGGTGATTTGGGGAGTGGATGTAGGAGCAGTGGAAGCTCCGAACCACTATAAAACATTGTGTTTGTGATTGACCTTTCTTATTCCTCCTTCTTTACTTTAGTGCATATATTCGTGTGTTTTATTTTTAATTAGTCAAAAGCTTTTAAAATGCCCAATTCACCCCCCTCTTGGGTGACCATCTCTGGGCAACAAGAGATTGTTGGCGGAGGCCTGAGGGGCCGAGTCAACGTTGGCGGAGGCCTGGAGGGCCGAGTCAGTCCTGCCGCCTGCCAACGTGGATGCGCTGGAGGAGTAGGGTGGGTTATACCACTAGGGGGTCCCTGAACCCACTGGCGAGGCCCTGTCGGAGTCCGGAGTTGGGCGAGGCTTGGTCGGAGTCGACTCGTGGCGCTATGGGCCCCTGCGCTAGTTTAAGGAAATAAAGTTGCGCCTTCAGTAACACCTGCGGGTTTTGGTGTAATGGTAGCGCTTGATCCTGACAATTGGTATCAGAGCCATAGGTCTCGAGTTCGAAACCCAGGCATCACGTTGGGGGGGAGGATTGTTGGCGGAGGCCTGAGGGGCCGAGTCAACGTTGGCGGAGGCCTGGAGGGCCGAGTCAGTCCTGCCGCCTGCCAACGTGGATGCGCTGGAGGAGTAGGGTGGGTTATACCACTAGGGGGTCCCTGAACCCACTGGCGAGGCCCTGTCGGAGTCCGGAGTTGGGCGAGGCTTGGTCGGAGTCGACTCGTGGCGCTATGGGCCCCTGCGCTAGTTTAAGAAAATAAAGTTGCGCCTTCACTAACACCTGCGGGTTTTGGTGTAATGGTAGCGCTTGATCCTGACACATATCAAACTTCTTAAGCATCTCCTTGATGTATTTAGCTTGATTGATGAAGATCCCTTCTTCAGATTGTTTGATTTGGAGCCCGAGGAAATAGTTCAGCTCTCCCATCATGCTCATTTCAAATTCACTCTGCATCAAGTCAGCAAATTCTTCGCAGAGGCGATTGTTAGTAGCACCGAAAATAATATCATCAACATAGATCTGCACTACTAACATTTCTTTGTTTTTCTTCTTTAAAAACAATATTGTATCTACATGTCCTCTAGAGAACTCATGATCTAGTAGAAATTTGCTAAGTCTTTCATACCATGCTCTAGGTGCTTGTTTCAAACCATAAAGTGCTTTGTTTAGTTTATACACATGATTGGGGTATTGATGATTTTCAAAACCAGGAGGTTGTTCTACATACACCTCCTCATTAATATACCCATTCAAAAAGGTACTTTTTACATCCATTTGAAATAATTTGAAATCTTTAGAGCATGCAAATGCTAGTAACAATCTAATTGCCTCAAGTCTAGCTACAGGAGTAAAGGTTTCATCAAAGTCTATACCTTCTTCTTGATTATAGCCCTTTGCTACTAGTGTAGCCTTGTTCCTAACTACAATTCCATTTTCGTCAAGTTTATTTTTATATATCCATTTGGTACCTCTTATTGAATATTCAGAGGGTCGTTCAACTAGGTTCCATACCTTGTTTCTAGTAAATTGGTTTAGTTCTTCTTGCATTGCATTTATCCAATTTACATCCTTTTCAGCTTCTTCTATGTGTTTAGGTTCAAAGTGTGAGACAAATGCTAGATGATTATTTAAGTTCCTAAGAGATGCTCTAGTCCTAACAGGTTGAGATGGATCATCTAAAATTAATTTCTTAGGATGCCCATGAGCATACCTCCAAGCCTTAGTCAACCCATGATCCACAATTGCCTCTTGGCTTGATGATGCATTTTCATTTGGTTTTTGTTCATCTTGTTGTAATGTCATCTCATCAATCTTTTCTTCAAGAATTTCAGCATCATCATCAAGAACAACTCTCTTGCTAGAAGAGATATCACTAGTATCATCAAAAACAACATGTATAGATTCTTCAATAACAAGGGTTCTTTTATTAAAAATTCTATAGGCTTTACTTGTTGTAGAATACCCCAAAAATATACCCTCATCAGATTTAGAATCAAATTTACCTAAGTTATCCTTCCTATTGTTATGAATGAAACACCTACATCCAAAAATATGAAAATAGTTTACTTTGGGCTTTCTATTTTTCCAAAGTTCATAAGGTGTTTTCTTTATAATGGGTCTCAATAAAACTCTATTTAATATATGACATGATGTATTAATGGCTTCTCTCCAAAAATACTTAGGGAGGTTACTTTCACATAGCATAGTTCTAGCCATTTCCTCTAGGGTTCTATTCTTCCTTTCTACAACTCCATTTTGTTGTGGTATCCTAGGTGCAGAAAAATTATGAGTTATCCCCTTTTTACTACAAAATTCATCAAATAGATGATTTTCAAATTCCGTTCCATGGTCACTTCTAATAGCTATAACTGAAGCATCTCTAGCATTAGTTACTTCCTTATGGAATTTCTTAAATACTGAAAATGCTTGATCTTTATGAGCTAAAAACATGACTCAAGTATATCTAAAAAAATCATCTACAATAACAAGACCATATTTGTTTCCACCTAGACTTGTGGTTCTAGTTGGTCCAAATAGATCCATGTGTAGTAGTTCAAGAGGTCTAGAGGCAGAGACACAATTTATAGATTTAAAGGAGTTCCTTGCACTACCAGAAAACAAGCGTATAGTGACGGAAAACTAGTGACGGCCCGTTATCAGTCACTATTTGTGACGGATTAGTGACAGACAGAAATTTGGTCACCGTGGTGTGAACTTAGTGACAGATTAGTGACAGACCAGTCACAGAATACGCGGGTAGGGTGGGCGCTAAAACTTAGTGACCACCGTAGTGACGGGGTATCTGTTATAAAACTAGTAACCGAAATTGCAACGAGACAGTGACAAATTCAGCCGTCACAAAAATCGTAACCTAAGTGTTTATAAATTTTTAAGAGATTATTTTTGGCAGTAACGGATTATTGACAGAAATTTCCGTCACCAAATTTCATTTGTAATTCCAAAAATATTAAAAATATTATTTTTGAGTAATTATAATTAAAAAAAAAGTAAAAAGAGGAAAACCTAAAATGAAACTAAGTGTCCGCCCCCTGCCCAAATCACCCTCCCCTGCACAAATCACCCTCCTCTCCCCCCCTAAACCCTAAACCCTGCAGCCGCCCCCCCACCCCCCATCCCTAACCGCTGCGGCCGCCGCCCACCCCACCCCCCCCCCCCCCCCCCCGATCCCTAACCCCTCCTCCTCCTTCCTAACCCAAATCCAACAAATCCCTAACCGGAAGACCGTCCACGCGCCGCTCTACCTTCCGACCTTCTCTCTCTCTCGCTGGGAGGAGCCATGGCGACATTCTCGTGGGCGTCCTTCCGGTTCCGCACCGGCTGATGAAACTCCTTTATAAGAGCCCGGAGGTTGAGGTTGTGGCGATGGATTGGATTCTGAGGCACCATGGTGTTGGGCTTGGATCGATTCTATTGCTTCTCTTCTCTAAATGCTCTTCGCGGTTAGTTTTTTTTGAAGCTTTCTATCTATATATCTTCTATCGAAATTCATTCAAGAAACTTCAATTTTCAGATAGAAGGAAACGATTAGCAAAAAGAGTTGATCTTGTTCTGAAAATATTGTTATATTTTTTATAACATAAATAAATGTCCTTTTAATATTTTGCATTATTCTCTTATCGACTTTGATTGCTGGCTATCATCAAAAAAAAAGAAAAAAAAACATTGATTAATGATTGCTGGCTCTACCAGTTGCTTGCGCTGTCTGGATTTTGCTATAGCAGTTCTCATTTGATGTAATTGTAATATTTTGTGCCATTTTAATATCTAGATTCCCTTTCTACTTAAAATCTCTTTTGATATTTTGATGTAATATTTTGTGCCAGTTCTTATTCTATTCATTCTTTTGATACTATACGTGAAATTTGGCGATTGCCTTCTTTTGTGGCATGCTGGTCCAGAATCAATAGCTCACCAAATTTGTTAAAGGTATGAGATGGTCTGTTATGGCATAAATAATAAAATAGTAAACTAGACCAGAATTTTTCATGTTCTTCTTGAAGTTCTTTTTTTTCCTGGTACTGATGTTCTTCTAGGAGTTTGATGAGAATTTCTTTCACAACCTCTTTTTACATTGTGGAGGCATATATGATTTTGGTTATTTTGGACAGAGATTCTGTTTCTACATATGTAGGCTGTGTTAAGATGATCTTTCTCATCAAGTTTCTTTAGATGAATTGGTCCTTTTTGTTTTCTTTCATTTGCCGTTTAATTGAGTGAATTTCTATGCTTCTCTACTTGTGGTACCACTCTATGATTGTTTATTATTTGAGTCTGCATGAATATAACTTTTTGGAATTCTAGCTCCATGTATTGACCTTCATGTTGTTATGATTGACTGATTTCCATCTAATGCATATAGGAACAGCTGGAGATTTAATGTAGTTTCTTCTCCAAGAACTGGTGCAAATAATGTTGGCTCTAAATATCAGGATTACTTGAAATTATTTGAGGTTCCTTTCACTCTGGAGGGTTCTAGTCGTTCTTTTTGTGGTTTCTAGTTTGAACATCAAGATTATGGGGGCCATCTGTTGTGTGGCTGCTCCCAGGAAGAAACCTTTGTTTTCCTGTTACAAGATGAGCGGCAGTCATTCTGCTCATAAGAATGCTGGATGCTCCTCTAGATGGAGCTTTCTACGTGGCAACCGAACTCATACAATGGATGTTTTCGACAACCATTCTGAGTTTTCTCATCACAACAGTGGGAATATTGACTCAGAATTTAAGCATCGCATAGAAACAGATCATGAAGGTCTTCTAGCTGGAAAGACACCGGTAGCAGCTTCTCAGGCACTCAGACAGCTGAAGTCTCCTGATTAATTGAGCATTGGTTGTAGCTCCAAAGTGGCTGCTGAAGGTAAAATATTTGGATTGTGTTCTATATTTAGGGAAAACATTCTTGTGCTGAGAAGCTTTTATCTATAGAATTTTCTAATAGTTACATAATGTTTTACAATATGAAGAAATGCTGTTATATATAAAATTTTTACCCCAATTTAACAAAATAGCAGAGCGGCCCTTACCTTTAACTCATGAAAGAATTTACAAATCAGTAGATTCCAGAACTTAGAAGTGATTTTCACTGACGCAAGCTGTGGCATATAGTATGGATTTCTTCTAATCCATACAGCTCATGTCTAGAAAGAGACTGCACGAGTTCCACTTATAAATGTCAAATTATTTCCAGTCAGTTGTTCAGGCTCATCAAACTATGACATGATCCTCTTTATATGGTAAATACTATCATAATCTATCGTACCTAGGAAATTTTGAAGAGCATAGCTGGATAACTAATCATGTTTAATACTCTTCTTAACTTGTTTCTGTAGAATAATAAAGTTTCTGCTGCAATTTTAGTGGATAAATGTTTCATGTTAATGCAATCAATGCTGCATAGAGGGTATAATTTTTCATGCATTCTTTGCATAATTCCTCATCTAATATTCTTATTCTTGTAACAGATGGATCCATCAGAAGAAATTTACGCTTCAATGTGAGCTGGAATAAAATGGAGACATTTATTAGATATTCCTATTCATTCTTTGCTGTTAATTTTCATGATTGATGCTCAATTAAGTTTGCTTTGATTTTAACATTGCATTCTTTTAACCTAGCATAGGAAAGAGACTCCAGTAGATCACAAGTAATTGCACCATGTATTGAGCCATCAATTTCTCCATCTACATCGGCTTCTAAATCAGGCCCATCATCTTTGAAGACAAGCCAAACATCAAGTATGATATCAAGACTACTCTCTGATAACAGAGTTCCACCTGTCAAATCTTTAAATGAGGACTACTCTCTTGAAGGAAGGCAGTCTTTTGTTCTTCCAGGCACTGACTTATCCAATGATGGATCCCAGATTCCCAGGTTGGGTCTTTTGATGTTTGGCCTTCAGTTGATATCTCTGAATTGATGTCCTCTTCCCAAGGAGAGACATGGTCATTTGGAAGCGGACATTCAAGTTACTGCACCAACAAACTTGCAAATTCAAGCACTCAGCTTTCATCAACATCCCTTTTTTCTGATTCACAAATGTGCAGAGTATGCTCAAAGGTATTGAATGATAGATCTTTGTGGAGTAGCCAGAAACTAGTTCTGAACAAAGAGATATCTGTAGTGGCTATTCTGGTCTGTGGGCATGTCTTCCATGTAAACTGCTTGGAAATTATGACGCATGCGACTGAAGTTTGACCCATCTTGTCCAGTCTGCATGAATGGTGAGAAATTTGTATTGAAACTAGTGGAGAGAACTAATTGGAAGGTAAGAAGCAGGATCTCGAGGAGCCAAGTTGCCAGCATTGATGTTGATTGTGATTCTAGTTCTGCTGATCATGCTTCATTATGATTGCTTTTGTCTTAGATGATAGGTCTTTGTATTTCTAGGAGGAATGAAATCTCTGTTGATCTCTATGACATCCTTTTGGATTTTGATTTTGATGGATTTAGAACATGTTGATGCCTATTTTGAATGACATGTTAAATGACTTTTGCGTAATGTTGAATGCCTTTGCTATTAATGATATTATTATTATTATGAGCCAATCAATGTACCAAATATACCAGGTTATTGGAATGTAATCAGTGACCAAATTTGGTTACTGAATTGTTTATCAAGTATTGTGACGAGCAGCCAGAAACTTAGTGATAGGATTTTGGTTACTAAAAATTGATTTTGCTCAGTGAGTTGACAAATTGGTGACGGTAACCTTGTCACTAGGTCAGTGACGGAATTAATGATAAATTTAGTAACAAAAGTTGTGACCATATTTGTGACGACTAAATTTGTCACTGAAGGTTGTGACAGATCAGTGACCAAATTTGTGACCGAATTTTGTGACAAAATCAGTGACCAAGTTACCTCGTCACTAACTTAGTGACTGGTTAGTGATGGAAAATACATAATTTTTTAAATTTTTAATGTTTGGATTTGTAACGGCTTAGTGACGGCGGTTCTGTTACGGAGTTTAGTGACGGAAATCGCCGTCGTCACTAAAAATTTAGTGACGCATGTTTTTGTAACCAATTCCGTGACGGAAGCTCCGGTCACAAATTCCGTATTAGTAACCGGAAACACGATATAGTGACGGGATTGCCCGTCACTATACGCGTGTTTTCTGGTAGTGTTGATTGTTTGCCATATTGACAAGCTTCATAAATTTTATTTTTCTCAAATTTTAGTTTTGGCAAACCTATCACGAAATCTCTTTTAACTAGTTTTGATATTGTATCCATACTTGCATGACCTAACTTACGGTGCCGTAACCAACTTGCATCATTATCCTTAGTATCATTAACAACTAAACAGGGGTTATGTTTGGCAAGATCCTCAAGATCTACTGCGTACACATTGCCACGTCTTATTCCTTTAAATACTAAACTATTGTCAATTGAGTTGGTTATGATGCATAAAGATGGTTTGAACAGAACATCAAAACCTCTATCACACAATTGACTAATGCTAAGTAGGTTATGCTTAAGACCATCAACATATCGAACATTATCAATAAAGGTTGAAGGGGTGATTTGTACTTTACCTATACCAATGATGTGACCTTGGTTATTGTCTCCAAATGTCACAGCACCTCCCTTCCTAGGCTCAAGGGTGAAGAATTGGTCTTTGTCACCCGTCATGTGTCTTGAGCAGCCACTATCCAAGTACCAACAGTTTTTGTCGACCTTGGCTGCAAGACACTCCTACACAAGGAAATCATACAATTTTAGATACCCAAGTTTTCTTGGGTCCTTCATGGTTAGTAATGTTGGTTCCTTTTGGAACCCAAACCCTTTTAATTTTTCCTTTAGCTTTTCCTTTTCTATGATCACACACATTAGCTTTATGTCCTATTGTTCCACAGCAAAAACAGGTTATTTTCTTAATTTTGCTTTCTCCTGCTTTTACAAAGAAATTACTAAGGAGCTTTTGCTTATTTTTTGGTTTATACCCTAAACCAGCTCTATTGAACACAGCTCGTTGACTATTAAGTATCATTTCCAATTTTTCAAAACTATATGTAAACTTTTCTACAAAAGGCTTGTACTTTTCAAGTTCTTGTGCCACCTTTTGTTTTTCTGTTTTTAGTGCATTTAATTCTTTTGTGAAATTATCTCTAATAGTTTGTTTATCCTTTTTAAGTTCAGAAATTTCCTTGATTAGTTTTTTGTTATCTTTAATTAAGGTATTAGTTTTTTGAATTAACATTTGCTTGCTTGTTTTAAGTTCTAAATTTTCTTTAGTGATAAAATCCTTATCCTTAACTAATTTATCGTATTTATGGAGGTGAGATTGATTGGTTAGTTTTAGCTCTTTATTCTTAAGATTTATTGTCTTATATTCATCCATCAATTCATTAAATGCATCATATAATTCATCGAAGGTAAAGTCTAAATGTGTTTCAGATATTACCTTATTGTCGTTTGCCATAAAACATAGGTTGGCCTTTTCTTCTTGTTCCTCATCCGATGATGATGATGATGTATCGGAGTCCGATAGGGTGGAGACGAGGACTTTCTTTTTCTTGTACTTGCTGGCCTTCTTGAGCAAAGGACAGTCTGCTCTAAAGTGTCCCGGCTTCTTACATTCGTAGCATCCGATTCCCTCATTTTCCCTTTTCTTACCTTTATCCTTGTAATAGAAACTTGAGGGGCCTCTCCTTTGATGAAAGGACTTCTTTCGGTTGATGAATTTTCTGAACTTACACACGAGAAGAGCCTCATCATCATCTCCCTCATGATCTTCTTCTTCACTGCCGCTACTGCAAGATAAATCCTTGTTAGAAGAAGTAGATTTGAGAGCTATTACCTTTTTCTTGTGAGAGGATTCTTCTTCGCTGTGTTATTTTATTGTGAGCTCGTGCGTCATTAGGGATCCAAGAAGCTCCTCAAGTGGAAGCTTGTTCAAGTTCTTGGCTTCTTGGATTGCCGTTACCTTGGCCTCCCATGACCTTGGCAAACAACGAAAAATCTTCCTGACAAGGTCACTGTTAGTATAATTTTTGCCAAGACTTTTTAGGCCATTGACAATGTCAGTAAATCTAGTAAACATGCAAGTGATAGTTTCATTGAAATCCATCTTAAATAATTCATACTTATGAACCAATATATTTATTTTAGATTCTTTTACTTGATTTGTGCCCTCGTGGGTCACTTCAAGTCTATCCCAAATCTCTTTTGCAGAATTGCAAGTAGAGACTTTATTGAATTCATTTTGGTCTAAAGCACAATAAAGCACATTCATTGCTTTGGCATTTAGTTGTGCCTTCCTTATATCATTGTCATCCCAATCCTTTTCAAGTTTGGGTATAGTAACACCCTCTATAAAAATTGATGGAATGTATGGTCCATTAAGTATGGTGGTCCACATCTCATAGTCTTGTGCTTGGATAAATATTCTCATCCTAGCCTTCCAATATGAGTAGTCGGATCCATTGAAGAATGGAGGTTTATGGGTGGACTGGCCCTCAATATGAGAAGATCCAAATGGGGTTGTCATTTTGATCTTTTACTCTTTTGGTAAAAGAGTTCCGGCTCTGATACCACTTGTTGCCCAGATAGACAACCTAAGAGGAGGGGGTGAATTGGGTTTTAAAAATATTTGTTGCAATTAAAAGGCTTGTGAGTAACTAATTAAAACATTTTGCAAGTGGTTTAATTAGTTGCTATATGCAGTGGATGAAGGGAAAGTAAGAGACAATAAAGCTATCACAAACACAAGCAAATTTATAGTGGTTCGGAGTTAACCCTTGCTCCTACGTCCACTCCTCAAGCCTCACTTGGGAATTCACTATAACCCCTCGGATTACAGCCGGTTGTTTTACAGGTTCACAACCCAACTTGTTGTTTTACGAGATCACAACGAACTCGGTCGGTTTTTCCAGGCTCACCGACTAGAACCACCCGATTATTTTTTCGGGATCACAATCAAATCCTTACACCGTTGGTTTTAACCTAGGCTCACCAACAAACCTTACAACCCTTGATTCAATCTCCTGATTGAATCAAGTAAGAAACAAATGGTTTGAAAACAAACAGAAAAGGAAGCTTCTTAACAAGCAGATATTCAGCGATATTAATAAGAGAGAAGTTAGAAGCCCTCAAACAGATTTATGAAGATGTAGAGGAGGGCTTCTCGAACTCGGAGTCTCCACGTGAATGTCTAGAAGATTTGATGACTGACGGAGACTTCTTGAATGCTGGAAAGAGTTGGTTGGATGGAGTTTAATGCCTCTCTTCCTTCTTTCACGTGTATTTCCTTTGAAATCCTTTGGTAGGTGGAGATTACTTGTTTTCTTTGAATAGAATGTCACTTCCCTCCCTTGTTACAGTTCTCTATGGCTATTTAAGCCATTCTCCAAGAAAACTAGCCGTTAGACCCCAAGATCTAGCCGTTCTGCACGTTTTGCAACTCCTGACAATGTTTCCGTTGGGATCGGAGTCGACTCGCGCGATCTGGAGTCGACTCGCCTGTTGCAGGAGTTGACTCATGTTTTTCTGGAGACGGCTCGGCAACTGTTCTGGATTTGAATTAAAGTGCTGTCTTGACTTGGAGTTGACTCGACTGAACCTGGAGTCGACTCCCCAATGTCTGGAGCTGACCTGGCACTTTTGGAGACGACTTGTTCTAAGGAATCCAGAGATGTTGCTTTCAAATTTGCTCACTCGAGTCGACTCGGATATTCTGGGAGTCGACTCGGCACTCAGAGCCCGAAATCTCGATCTTCTGTCTGTTGACTTGTGCCGTCTCGGAGTCGACTCGAACTGTCTCGGAGTCGACTCGGCTCTCAGAGATGAAAATAGAGTCTTCTGTCTTTGGGCTTGCGCTGCCTTGGAGTCGACTCGAACTGTCTTGGAGTCGACTCGCCTCTTAGAGACGAAAATACCATCTTCTGTCTTTTGGGTTGCGCTGCCTTGGAGTCGACTCGGACTTTGCGGGAGTCTCGGCTCTCAGTGTCTGAAATTGGCTTTCTGACTTTTAGCCTTGCTTTTCTCTGGGAGTCGACTCTCGCTTCCTTAGGAGTCGACCTGCCAACCATCAGAGTCGACTCGAGTTCTTCGAGAGTCGACTCGGCTCTCAGAGTCCAAAATAGCTTCTCTGTGTTTCTGTCTGTTACTTCCTGGAGTCGACTCGTACTACGCTGGAGTCGACTCGACAAGCATTGGAGTCGACTCGAATTCTTTAGGAGTCGACTCGTTGACAGGTTCTGAGATGAATCTTTCTATCCGGCTGTCTGTTCTCAGTCGGAGTCGACTCGTAATGTACAGGTGGTGTGCTGTCGTAGGCAACCAAAAATAAAACCTATACTTCTAAAAATATATATGTAGTAGTGCGAGTAAGGATCGTTCCCACGGAGAGTATCTAGCCTAGTTTTATGCAACTTGAACAAGGACGGAGGGGGGGTTTGAGTATAATGAAAATAATAAAACAACTAAAGAAGAATTCAGA